>NC_044244.1:177272916-177636250 GCF_003957555.1 Calypte anna
TGACTTTAGCTTATTAGCAAGAAACTATCTCCTAACCAAATGAAAGTGGAAACCCAACTGCCTAAATCTGTAAATGTAGGACTTTCCTCCAGGACTCTATTACATGAAAAGAGTTAATAGCACTATTTGAGCTAGTAGCTGTTTGTGCAGGGATCTGGGTTCTTCTAGTGTGTCTGGGATGTGAGCCCTCTGGCTAAACTGATCCTGCATACACAGCTCAGCCTGTCCTGTGCCTGGGTGATTTAGGAAGGACTATATTCCAGGATGAAACTGCAAGACAGATCAGAGTCACCCATGCCTGCAGTGTTGTTGTTGGCTGTTGCTTTGTCTACCAACATCATTCAATCTTGCTTTTCTTCCTTCATTCAGTCTTTGTAGATGGAGTAAATACTGCCTCCAGCTTAAGCTGTGCCTTTTCAATGCAGGTCTGGAAGCTGACCAGAAATAGGAGTCAGCATTATTAACCAGAGTTTGCTGAAATGTTGGTAGGCTATTCAAAGCAATTTTTATGTGAGAGACTGTGTTTAAGACAGCACTGCTGTACCAAAGAGCAAGTTTCTCTTTCTGCAAATCTCTCCATTAACATTTTAATAAATGTCATACTCAGTCACCGCCTGGGAAATGATCAGGGTCCAGGGCCACTGCTTTAGGGAGCTCAGGAGAAAGCTCATTTTTAGCAAGTGATGTAGTTTTCTTTCCGTTCTGAAGATGAGCCTGGAGCCTGGCTTCTTCACATCCTGAGTACATAATCACCTCTGGTTTCACATTTCCTGCTGGTTTGCTCTGTTTGCCAGAGTTGCATCTATTTTCAAGTAATTGCAATTTCCTTTTCCCGTGCTTGAAAATTAGCTCCTGTATGAACCTATGTCAAATTCTATCCTCCCTTCACACTGTCCTTCATAATGTGTTTTTCTTAAACTAGCTGATGCCAGGCATTAGATAGATGTTCACAGGTGACAAGGAGCTTATTTTAAAGCCTCACTGATTTTTATTTACCTTGCTAATTAGAATAAAAACAGTACTAAACGCCAGCTAAACTGCAAATGTTAATGCAAGGGAATATTCTTCTATCTATTGAACTATTGAGGAATACAGAGCTACGACTATACAGGTAACCAGAGTGAGAAGAAGAGCAGGGCTGAGATCCCGGGTCAGAACCCAGAGTGTGCGAGCTGCGAGTTGCACCTGAGCTGCTCTGCAGCTGCTCAACTTGGGGATGTGCCAATCTGTCACCGGTCAGCAGAGGGCAACACAAGCGCAAAAACACGGAAAAACTTCACAGGCTCGTCGAAAGGGTGTGACCCAAACCCTCACCTCCTGCTAACGTGAGCAGGATCAGGCTGCAACACACTGCAGCCAAGGAAGAAACAATCTGAAAAGCCTCTGTTGTCCAAACACAAAAGATAAGCGAATAAAAAATAAATAAATCAAACACAGTTCTCAGGGTCCCAGTAGAATAATACAGAATTTCTGTGTGTAAGAACCATGTAGCAACTGACTATGCTGGCTACATGCATTCTAAACATGAGTTTGCTATAGGAAAAGGGAACAGACTTTAAGCTGGTGAACCAAACAAATGGAAAATCTGGTGTGGCCTTCAAAATAAAGTTGTGAGAAAGCATTCTTCCCTTGATGGTTATGGCACTGTCCAGATCCCGAGGGTGCATATTTCACCACAACATGCCTTATACCCTGGCAGCCAAGGGGCAAGTGGTAAGGAGAGGCTTACTTCCACCTGAGTTTTCCCCCACTGATGGTGGAATCCAGGTTGGACTGGGGCTCAGGGGAGAGCAGACACATACTCTATGAGGATGCTCAACAGAGCCACAACCCAGGAGGTAACACTAGATAGGAAACATGGCAAGACAGAGGAATCCACTGAGATTTCTGTCCTTTCTTTAAAAAATAGTAACCCCTTGTATGCCAAGTCTCTGTGAGTACGAGAACCATATCAGCTTGGATCAAATGCCATTTATAATCTTCTGACAATGACCAGAAGTAGATACCTCTATAAATGTTTAAGGCAAGGAAATGTCTGTAGAGATACTGCCCAGTACATCCTGCCAGCCATTACAAACCTGCAGGGCAGGGACTGCCTGGACCACACTGGCTGTGTTTGTGTTCACCAGCCCTCCACCCATTTCTCTGGTGACTCTTAAAACTCTCAGAGGCCTTTATCACCTTCCACCTCCTGTGGCAAGGAGTTCCATAGAGTTTGCACATGGTGTCTGAAGATCCACCTTGGGTTTTGCCCTGAAACCTCCTACCCACTGCTCTCCTTCACATGTTTGCACTGTAAAAGATGGTGAAAACTATTCCCTGTTCTCTAGGCTGCCTTCGTCTCACTCCTGTCATCTCATTCCAGCTAGGAGCACTGTACTTTTTATTTCTTGTAGAGAAATAATTTCATTCATTTGACCACTTTTGCATCCTGCTCTGAATTGAACCTTTTGTTGTCCTACTCTCATACTTTCCACTTCAGTATTGCAGTGAACCGTACAAAAATAAAAACTAGGATTTAATATTACTGAGTTACAACACTTTTGCAACTGCCTATCTGTCCTACCTCAATGCAACAGAGATGTACAATAGTTATTATACACCTGTAATTTAAACTAATGACTATCAGAAGTCAAATGTAACTAATAAAAATCAACAAAAATCATTCCTGCCTCTTTATTCCCCACCCTAGGGAGGAAAAACCTCACAAAACAAAACCTCATCTCCTTCCAAATCCTGTGACACAGAATCCTGCATTTTAATCTAATGCTGTCTGTTCTGATCTAATTCCCATAGCTGGAGCTGCAGTTTCAGATTTCCAAGCCATGCTCATCTTATCTTCTCTTGTAATGAGTTCTGCTGTTCCAGCATACCAGACTTATTGCAGTTGCTATGGAATTGAATCTGCCTTTTGCTGTTAAGAGATGCTGGGCTTTCTAATTTAGCAGCATGATGCTCCATGGCCATGGCCTGGAAATACCTCCAGCATGTGGCACAGCAGAGTTAGCTGCTGTTCCCCCTTCGGGTCTTTACAATCCAATTTGCATTTTCTATATGGGTTCTGACCAAACAATCACTCACTTTTTTTTTTTTTCTTCTTCTCTTTATGAACCACAACCAACCACTAGGGCCCATTGAAAAGACTGCTCCATTTTTGTAATGGGAAAAAGCACAAATGCAAAATCTGTAGCTTTGGTTTTTACCCATCTGCTCACTCTGACTGCAAGCATTCGTGCAAATGCTGTGGCAGCCTTTGGGTTTGCTGCATCCCCCTGCACTCCCCTGCACATCCCCCTGCATCCCAGAGTAGGGCAGTCCGCTGGAAAATGGTGCCAACTTTTTGCACCAGAGTAGGAGAGGTGCACTTTGTTGCAGGTGGATAGATATTCCACGGGTTGTTTTCTTAGATCAGTATTACCAGCCAACATTATTTGGCACTCAGGAACAACATCTCCCAGTGCATCAATGCATGGCTGATCCACGCAGCACGCAGAGCCACGCGAGGGCTCACGGTTGGCCAGAGCCAAGTGTTCTGCTGTGAAACACGGACGCGTGGATTCAGCTCCTGGGTGCCTGGTGGAAATGAAAGCCTCTCCCCTACATACGGAAGGTGCTTAATCTTTTAGCAGATAAGGAGAGGCGTGGGGAGGAGCTGCGGCGCAGCGGGGATGCGCGCAACCCCTCCCTGCAGCTGCGGGCAGGCACGGCGGCCACGGTGCTCCCGGCACGACGGCGTGGACCCCAGCTGGGAGCTGCTCCACACGTCCGAGAAGACCGGAGGAAGGATTTCCTCTCCTTGCTTCCCCACAGCTCTTGCACGCAGCCCAAGGGTGAATCACGAGCCTCTGGCTGCAAGATGCCAAGGACCTTCTCGGCTTCCGAGATGCGACCTGCCTCAACCTCAAAAGAAATCGCTGACTTCGAGCTGTGCACTTCCAAGCTCTGTAAAAAATAGAAATCAGCTGCATGTGTCATTCTGCTACCCTTTCCAGTGGGGGAACTGAAGGCAGGAAAAGGCGGAGTTTGTATATATGTGTTATGAAGAGGCTGGCAAAAATAATGGAAGTCACAAATTTACAACTGTTTGGTTAGTGAAGCCACTCTCTGAGATGACACCAGGCAGTTTCAAAACCACTTCATGTGCTTTATGGTTGACTGCCTGGAAAAACGCAGCACCTCAATGGATCAAAGGAACAGGCATCTTCATCAAAGAAAGACCAGACATAGGGGATTAAATCCTGTGTGTCACTGGAAACCTACCTATGAAATGAAAACTGGAGTCTGTCAGGGGGCATATGCTCAAATCTGACTGTCTTCCAGGACTGAAATACCAGACTCCCACCCAAACCATATAAAAGTACTGCAAATTTTAGCTAGAAAAGGCTGCCAGCTGATACTCAGCCACTTGACTAGAGAACCCTGATTTTTGTCACAGGAGAGGTAGGAAACAGTTAAAGTAACTCTAAGTGCTTCTTTTTAAATGAATTAAATAATCTGTATCTTACAAAACAAGTTAAGCCTGTTTAAGTTATTAACAAGTAAGGAATCCAGGGCCAGGTTTTTGCAAGGCCCGTTCCATTGCTGCCCAGAGGCTGGGTGGTTTGGGACAGCAGAGCAGAACCATGTCCTCTGCTACAGCAGAACCCAGAGACCACTACGGTGCAGTGTGGTCACTGAAAGGTAATCTGACATTAATACTCTTGAATCAGCAATCTTAAACCCAAGATATCCTTAGATAACAAAAACTGTGAGAGTTTAAGAAATTTAGCAGAACATTTTGGGATTTGCTTGTTGTAGTCTAGGTAGGTTAGAAGACAGATGTGAAATATCAGTGGGCTATCTCCTAATCTGTTCCATAAGATCCATACTGGAGAATAGAAATCCCTGTTCAGATGGACTCTGGCCAATGCTGGAGTAAAAAGTACACTCAGTGTCTTCTCATCACTGAGAAAATCTGGAGGGAGAGGAGGGAGAGGCTGTCATGGAATAGGATGGCAACTGGTTAACCATCTGTAGCCACAATGGGGAGCTGGCCTGCCACAGAGCTAGGAAACCTCAAATGGGAAAACAAAGTGACTCTTGTAGCAAACCACTGAGCTGCTCCAGGGCATGGAACACCCTTCCTGCAAACTGCCAGTACAGGAGGGTCCTTCCTCTCAGCCTCCAGTGTCCTCCCAGCCTCAGGCTTTGGTCACTGAAATGATGTCAGAGATACACATAGAATTTATGCATTCTTGTGCATGGAATTATACAAAATATAAATATCCAACATGTGATGTAATAATATTTTGTTTGTACATGAAAACTGTTGTCAGCAGTGTGGAGGCTGGTCCCTGCATGTGCTCTCCCAGGAGACGGAATGGCCCTTTGTTTAGACAAAATTAAGAAATGCCATCCTGTACTATCTCTGGGAGAGTTTTAATTTGGATGCTTTCCCTCCCTGAAATCCTCTCTCCATAAGGGGAAATGGTGGCATTTTATGTGCATGATCTGTTGATTGCCAGTAGCTTTCAGACTATTGTCCAGGAGAAGGACATAGAAGTATCTGCATGAATATATCAGACCAACAATGTGGAGAAAAAAATCAGGAGTGTCCCATGATCCACCCATTGTGCCCTGTTCCCACCAAAGAACTACTGGCTGAGGCTCCAGAAAAGTGGAATGCATCAGTGAGAGGCAGTGAGGCATCACTGGCATTGAAAATCACTCTGTTTCTCTTCATAAATCAAGGGAAAGCAATTTAGAGCAAGAGAGTAAATTCAACAGTCTTTACCAGTGACAGCTTCCCATTTTCTTGCCCTATTCAAAATGATGTGTCTGTTTAATGTTTTAAAGTAATTTTAAAAAGAAGAATGTGTGTATCAAGCTTTGTAACATAAGCAGAATAAAGACAGGTTGGGAATTGTTTTTATGGATATAGATTATGTTATCCAGTTCCTGGGGAACTGCTACTGCCAGGCAGCTTCAGGGATGGAAATATCTTTGATCTGGATTAAACAGATCTTACTGCTTCTGCTCCTAATCACACTGGTGCTGATGAATGGAAAGTTTGTCTTAGAGATGGGAAATTAATTAATCTAACTCCAGCCCTCTAGAAAGGGGACTCCACTGTAAATCAGTTGCCAGCACTCCCTTGATTATCAGTGGCCAATACCAGAGACTGTCAGACAGAGCTTCATTCACCACAGGAGATCTTGTCCTGAGATGCCTACACAGCCACTGTCAGTGCAGTTATTAACCTGGTGTTATTCACCTCAAGAGCCTTCAGCCAAAGGACCTGAGCTCAGCAAACTCTCTAGATACACTTCCTGAAGTTCAACCAATTCCAGTAATTTTTCATTTATAGTTGATAACCCTAAAAGTTGCTTTAAGGACAGAAGAGTCATGCAGCTCACCGTGACACATTCGCTATCTTTTGTTTCCGTAGATTTATTCAGCCTTCGTTTCTCCTCCAGTATCTGTTCTGTGTATCAGGACTGAGAGGTCAGATGGGTGTGGTTATGCTTCGTGTTCCTCTTCAGGGTTTCAGGGCAAAGAATGGAGCTCCTAAGATAAGAATCCAGCCTTTAGCTAATTAAATATGAATTATTCAAAAGTTGTTTTAGTTTTTGCAGTTTGGTTTATTTGCACTCCTCTGATTAAAAATCTCTCTTTACAAAGATAAATCACTTAAATGACTAAACAACAGCCCACAAAATAGGATGTGTAATAATCCACCTAATCCTTTATTCAGCTGGAGGATAAAAAAATCACAGCAAAACAGAAAAACCCAAACAATGCTTTTGGTTTATGCTCCATCTGTAGTGTCATTTGCTGGGGCCTCTTTACCTGAAGGCTCTGGAGCTACCATTTCATCTTTCTTACTTAAACAAGCTCCATTCCTTGGCTTCTGAGCTCAGTGATGCTGAGACACTTACTGGATCTCTGAAACACCTCCTCCCAGGCTCTGGCCACCCACGTGCACTCCTCAGTGCTGTTGGGCCACAGCTGCCTGGCACAGCTGAATTGCTTTCCTAAGTCAATGCTGTGAAGCCCCAGGACAGTCAGGGAGGAGGAAGCAAAGGCAGCAAAACACTGACCATGAACCACTGGATGTGTCTGCTGACAACTATTTCTGCATGTCCAGCTCTGTCACTGCTGCTAGAAGTCAGGGTAGCATTGAGCTGAGGATGGACAGAGAGCAGAGATGGCAGCAGTGTAACCTGTGACACTGGTGTGCCACAGCAAAGGATCAGCCACATGTTTGAAAAGCTGTAAAGTGATCTGGCCACTGATTCAAAGTAGTATTTTGCAGAGATGTGAAATCCCAGACTTCTAAATTCATCCTTTTCCACTTTCACATGACCACAATTGCTTTTGTAACCTGAAAGCCCATCTGAATTTCATAACCAAGAATTCTGTCACCTATTAGCATAATGATTCACATAAATAGACTGCTTGAATATGAATGAAACCACTGTCATCACCCTTCATCTTAAGTAGCTGCAATGAACACAGTGGATCTGCAGTGATCATTTATAATTTTTTCTCAGCTTTTGCAAACTCTTTTCTTTGAGAAAGGATCCTGCTGTAACTAGCAGTGTGTTGACCTACCATAGTATTTACTGGCCCAAAGAAGTTACCATGCCAAAAAAGACCTGATCTGTGTTTTCAGATAACAGGCTATATCAACAGCCAGGTACTTTCCAAGTACAGATGACACTGCTGTTTCTTATTGAAAATTAAACTCTGAACACCACAAACAGATCTGAGATATTCATATTGTTCACTTTCATACCTTTTGTGTAAGATCATTAGTAATGCACAGCGTGAAAAGTGAGATTCTTATACATTACTTCATCTGCTCCTGAGCATCTGTTTCTCCACCTCCAGCCCTCAGACACACATTTACACAGATTCGTGCCTGTGCACCACTACATTGCCAGCTCCAGTACTGGAATGTGTGCATCAGAGTGTCTGCCTGACACTGCTCTCACATCCTTCCAGTATGTATATGAAGGAGGCAACAAGAATAGTACCAGATGGCAACAGGAATGGAAATTACATGACGAACATACATGATGCAATTTCTTTTCTTTTTTCTTTTTTTTTTTTTTTTTTTTTACTTGTGAATAAAACATCTTGTGAAAAGAGGAATTAGAGGCCGTATTTATAACAGTCCTTCATAAACATCCCCAAATTCCTAGCAGAAGACAAAAGGCATGAATCATATCACAGCAGGCTCTATAGCTGGGGAAGTGGCCTTTATGAAGATTGCTTCCGTAATTTGGGCTCCAGAATGAAAGAGAGCTGCTCTTAGAAGATCTGTAGGAAGTTGATAATGGCTTATTTAATTGTAGTATCACTAATAAAATCTGGGTTTTCATCAAGAACATTTCCTTAGCTAAAAATGCCATGATTCTTCAAGCTGTAGTTTGATCCTGTTCATTTTGTCTATAAATGATATAAAGCCAAAAAAGGCAGATTGGGACATTATAGCTTCCTTTAAAAGGAAACTTTCAGTCTGTGGCTGCAATTCACACCATACAATAAGATAAAACCCACAATAAGTGACTTGGTAGGCAGAAATAAAACAATCGCTCATAAAAAAGATATTATAAAGCAGGGAAAATTATTCTCTATAAAATATAAAGGAAATGAGACTATACTTTGTTCTAAACTCAGCTAATAAACTCCCATCAAGTGACAAGAATTAAAGGTGACTCTCCTCTTGTATGATTATCCATTGGGTTTGGTGGCAGTTTTATGTTCTTGGCTGAGAACAGCATTTGACCCATTTAACTTGCATTATATCCCTTGTACCTGGAAAATATAATGCTTTTCATATTATTCACAGGGAAATCCTGAAAGAGAAAGCATGTGATCTAAAGCAACATCTGACATATATGCTAAAAATTGTGAGACCCTCCAGATTAGCTTAATGAATTCCTTGCCTCAGAAAAGAAAGAATAAAAAGAAAGAAATCCAATTCCCTAAGCTAAGAGGCAGAGACCAGGAGCAGAATGACCTGTCCACAATCTAGGAGGAGGTGCCTACTACACCATATAGACATCCACAAATCTATGGGGCAGGATGGGATGCACCCAAGGCTGCTGAAAGAACTGGTAGGGGTGCTCACCAAGCCACTTGCCATCATTTAACAGCAGTCCTGGATGACTGGAGAGGTACTGGCAGATTGGAAATCAGCCACCATAACCCCTATATATAAGGAGGGACAAGAAGGATGATCTGGAAAATTACAGGTCTGTTAGTTTGATTTCAGTACTGAGAAGCTAATGGAGCAGATCATCCTGAATACCATTATGGGGTCCATGCAGAACAACCAGGTTATCATGCCCAGTCAGCATGGGTTCATGAAGGGTAGGTTCTGTTGGACTAACCTGATCTTCTATGACAGGGCAACCTGCTTATTGGATGAGGGAAGGGCTGTGGATATTGTCTACCTTGACTTCAGTAAGGCCTTTGACAGAGTTTCCCACAGCATTCTCCTGGAGAAGCTGGCTGCTCATGGCTTGGATGTGCACACTCTTTGATGGATAAAAAACTGGATGGCTGGGTCCAAAGAGATAAGTGTGGTTAAACCCAGCTGGCAGCCAGTCAGGAATGGTGTCCCCCAGTGCTCAGCGCTGGGGCTGCTCCAGTTTAATATCTTCATTGATTATTTGGATGAAGGGATATAGTGCACCCTCAGAAAGTTTGCAGATGACACTAAACTGGATGGAAGTGTCGAGCTGCCTGAGGGTAGGGAGGCTCTGCAGAGGGATCTGTACAGGCCTGATCGATGGGCCAAGGCCAGTAATACGAGTTTCAACAAGGCCAAGTTTTGGGTATGGCACTGTGGCTACAACAACCCCCAGCAGCACCACAGGCATGGAGAGGAGTGGCTGGAGAGCTGCCCAGCAGAGAGGGACCTGGGGATGCTGACTGACAGCCAGATGAACATGAGCCAGCAGTGTGCCCAGGTGGCCAAGAAGGCCAATGGCATCCCAGCCTATAATCAGGAACAGTGTCACCAGCAGGGACAGGGAGGTGATCTTACCCTCATACTCAGGCTTGGTGAGACTGCACCTCAATAGTGTGTGCAGTTTTGAGCACCACAGCATAGGAAGGACATTGAGGTGCTGGAGAGGGTGCAGAGAAGGGCAACGAGGCTGATTAGGGGTCTGGAAAGCAGGTCTTATGGGGAGAGGCTGAAGGAGCTGGGGCTGTTCAGCCTGGAGAAGAGGAGGCTGAGGGGAGACCTCATTGCTCTCTACAAGATACCTGGGAGGTTGTAGTGAGGCAGGTGTTGGCCCCTTCTCTCTTGTGACTAGCAATAGGACAAGAGGTATTGGGTTCAAGTTGTGCCAGGAGAAGTTCAAATTAGATATTAGGAAAAATTTCTTCACCAAAAGAGTGGTGAAGAGTGGTACCAGGTTGCCCAGGGAGGTAGAGATGCCATCCCTGAGGATATTTTAAAAATGGGACATGGTGCTTCAGGGGATGATTTAGTCATGTTTAAGATGGTGTAGGACTGATGGTTGGGCTCAATGATCTTGAAGGTCCTTTCCAGCCATGATGATTCTATGATTCCCAGTACTGATGAACAGCAACACTCAAATCAAAGGGATCTATACATACCAGTCACTTTTAGATGTACCCAAGTTCAGACATTCACAACTGAAAATGGCAGATACAAATATAATTTAATATTAACATTCAAATATAAAGCATTAACCCACATGTTTCCCCACTAGAATGTTTCTCAGCAAATTTTTGGCAAAGGCAACATCAGATCTCAGATGACAGAGAATTTCTGAAGGGCAGGGAGGGCAGAGAGGCAGAGGAGTCTAATGAGAAATCCTGCACAATATTGCTGCCTTGGTGGCTAAGCATCAGAAAGCCAGAAGGAAGAGGATACAATGAGATGCTAATGGGAATATATCACCTCCAAATTATTAGGACTGGAGCCCAAGTCATGGGGACATAAGGCTGGAGCATTCCTTTGCACCCTCCCATTAAACCAAAGAACTGCAAATGACAGCTGACAACAGCTTTAAGGAAAAAATGGATAAAGGCAGAGCTTTCGCAACTAAAACTTCAAAGCATGAAAAGGCAAAAAAAATCTTAGAGCTGTCTACTTGCAACCAGTATCAGGCTGCCTGCAGATGACTCCTGACAATAATAACAGCCTCAAGGGGACAGACAAGACAGGGTATTACGAGAGCTGCCAAATCATATATTGCCAGCTACCACCACCCCAGTCTTACACAGGGCATGGCAGAAATGATAATCAGCACTCCCTAATAGTAATTTTACAGATTGTGTGATGTTGCATGGCATTCAGGGAGTTTTATCAGCACGAAAAATAGGCTGGGAGGGAGGAAGATTTGTTGTGCAGAAACATACAACATATGGACAGCTGAAAGCTATGTGTTGTTACTGCTTCTATGCAAATTGTTGGAGCAAATTTGATCACATTCAACACTGTACACATTTTCACCAGCAGAGGAAAAAATCTATAGTCGATCTTTTGGAAAATGAGGAATTCATGGTACAATTAGAAAATAAAGATTGTCAGGTTTTGCTAGCTGAATGAATTGTTTGTGTTCAGAAAAAAAAGGCTTTGGGAACTAATTATAGTCTTAATTTCAGTTTCGTTTTCTAGCTGGAGGGACTCAGCAACTGAGACAGGATTGCTCTGGTAATACCAGCAGTGTCACAACACTCTGAGGATGACAGCTTATTTTCTCATGGATTCTTAAAATAAAGAGGACTGTCTAGCTGGTGTTATCTCAAGAGTTAGAAATGAGGAAACTGAAGTCATTAATAGGACAACGCAGCAGCTGCATCCATCAGATGTGTTCCTGAGTGCTGCTTAAGCATCTCTTACTTTTCAGCTTTCTGAAGTAACTGGAATTGCTCTCTACCTGCAGCCTCATCATTCTGCTGAGATATTCCTACACCACACCATTACTGAAATAGAATACATAATGTACCATCAACAAGCAAACAGCCACTCACTTTGTCTTCCTAAATTCCCTTATCACTATAAAACACATTAATGTATTATAATAGCTACACTCGTGTCCTAATCTGTATCCATTGAACTCCTTCCATTTTGTGCAGTTATGATATGGTTGTTACACAGGTATTACTGCTAACAGCCATGAATGATCACAGTCTCATTTTTTGGCATAAGACCAATAGGACTGCAAATCCCACCCTGCTTACATTTTTTTCTATTGTAAATGCATCTTCAGAATTTTCATTGCATTTTAACTAGATTTTCCCTTATGCTGCTAAAAAATAATAGTGTTATTCAATAGTCTTGTGATATTTCAGCATCCAGTAAAGGGTTGGTGATAGGGTTTTTTTCGTTGTTTCTGGGGTGTAGCTGCTGCAGAGGCAAGAGTGGCAATCCAGGCTCACTACCTGATACCCTTTGCCTGCTTTAATGAGGAAAGTGAGGGACATAATGTAAAATGCTTTGATTTCAACACAGTTTTCTTTGCTTATTCTTCTACTTGCTTGAATGAGGGAGAGAAAAATTTGACTTCCACAGCAAGTGACTCTCGATGTCCCTCTTGCCCGTTCTGAGCTATTAGTAAGTGGCATGTGTGTGCTTTCAGATCCGAGTTACAAGTCTGAAGTGGTACTCAAATATCAGAGAAAACATGTTTTACAGCACTTTTTTTCTGAAATAAATCTTCACATAATATTTAGGTAAATGAGGTCATTCACAGCCAGTGTATTTCCATGGAGCGAATCTTTAATGTAAAAAAAAAAAAATAAATCAGGAGGGACACAAAGTTTTAGAGTCATTTTATAACACTGGTATAAGCAGTAAAAAGGACAAACTTCAAGCAGTAATATTTTTTAATGAATGTGTCTCCATTTATCTCTTAAAGCATTTCCAGACTGCATTAATAAAACAATAGTACTGTATCCAGCGATGTGACAGTCCAGCTCTCAAAAAGCCTTAAACAAGAGAAGAGGGAGGGAAAGAGAATATTTCAAGTACTCACTGCCTCACATGGCTCTTTTTTTCTGAGGTGAATGTTATTTAAACTTGAATACAGTATGTTAGATGGCAAGTGCATTTCATTATTCTCTGAATTATTGAAGATATTTAATAATGTCTTGACTAATGTCTTTCTGTTTTAAAAATATCAGAAATGTTCAGTTTTAAAAGAGGAACTCTTCCTCCCTTTTCTTGGACAATGCATAGATTTCAGGCTCAAAATATCATTCTTATAAAGGAGTTTTCCTCAACATAGAATAAATAGGCTTTATTCAAGTTTAAAAAGAAAAGGTATGGGAAGGAATAACCACTTCAGTGGATGGAGCAGGACAGGTAGAAAGTGAAACTACTGGGGGGAAAAAAGTGACACTAAGGACAGGGGCTGGTTTCATGGAGAGGATCCAGAGCTGCTCGTCATAGCTCAGCTTTCTTGGTTCAAGCTCCCTTTTGTACTTCCAGGCTTCATTTGCCTTACACACCTGCAAACAGCTGAAGGCAATTACAGAAGGGACCCCAGATGCTTCTGTGAGGTGTCAGTGCTGGGGAATAAAACAGAAAAACCAGAAGGTTTTCCCTGGCCGCAGGCATGACAGGGGGACAGAAGGTTCTGAAGCTACCACAAGGCCTCAGCCAAAGAGAAGTGGTCAGAATAAAAGGGATATGTGAAGCTGGGCAGAAGATGCACCAAAGGAGAGCATGAGGTAGCAGGGAGCATGGAGTGGAAGAAAAAGGAAGAAAAAAAAATCATAACACAGTCAACAAGAATGAGAAACTAAACTGCAGAAAACTGCCAGTTGAGAAGGAAAGAAAAGGAACAAAGACTTTAACAAATCAGGCAATACTTTTTGCCTGTTTGCCAAATTAATTTTTCAGTCAAGCCCCTGAGTGATTTACTAGCAATTCTTTGTCACATTAAGCACATTTAGCAGCCATGGGCATGCTGGGCAAACACAGTAATGGGGAGTAGAAAACATTGTTATGAACAGGAGATTCAGTGTAAGCACACTGTCACCATCAGCTCTGTTTTGCAAAAACATTTGATAACTGCTGTTCAGTTTCCCTACTACATTCCCGAATTTAATAACAGATAGGAGGCAAAACTTGCTGCCCACAGCAAGGCAAGTTTAATGCTCAGCAAGTTCTGATCAGATTCAGAACGTCACTTGCAAAGTAATCTGGAAAATACTTGATCCCTTCTCATACAAAAATCCAACACAGGGAGGCCCATGTGGGAAACTAAAAGTTTTTTTCCAAGGTTTTCTGCAATGTCATTTAACTTCTTGCCAGCTATATGGGAAAAAAAAAAAAAAAAGAAAAAGAAAAGAATACAGCTCCATACTCACTGACTTCTATTGCTACAAATCCCCCAGACAATTTTAACAGTGCCAAATATATATGTAAAACCAAGTATGGAAGATATATAGTACAGTAAAACCTACAATGGAAGATTTCTCACTCATATTGTACCTAAGCTTGAAAGTCACATCCTGTGTGATGCTTGAAAATTTGTATGTTATAACCACCTTCAGCTATATCTCAACTCACATCCCTTTCACAAAACCCCTCAGACTGCTGAAGGCTGAAGTTACCAGTTATTCTTACTCCATGTTTCCATTCTTCCCTACATCTCTTGTTGGCCCCTATCAAGGACAGTAGGCTTGGTGGCCCTTTATGGCAGCTTATCCTAGCAAGCTTACAGCCAAACCACAAGCCAAGCACAGCCCTTCTGGCTCTTTCCAGAGACAACTGGCACCCCTGATAGACTTCCTAAAAAAAGTAGTAGAAGATTGACACTTTTCAACCCGTGGAGATGGATTACAACATGTCTCTAGTTTTTTTTAAAAAAAAAAATAAATTCCCTAGCATGAAATAAACAGAAAGGTTATGTAATAACAAGAGCAGGTTTACTGAGCAGGACATGGTGTGCTGCACCTTAAAGGGAAAATTTCCCACCTTAGCTGTGTTTTTCAATATTTTTACTTACTTGGTCACCCTTTCCCATGTCAGAAAGGACAGGCACACTCCTTTCACTGAGAAAGAAATTCTGACACAAATTTTGGGCTGTGTAAGAGCAAGTTGTCCAGCCAGACTGGGACTGGCCATACACTACAGCAGCCTGACAGACATTTATACAGCTGAACAATTAAGGGCAACACTGTTTGTAAGTGACCATGCACGTTATGCTCCCAGTTTTTGTGAAATCTTCTCAATGTTCTACCTCTTTTCTTTGAATCAGCACCAAAGTCCTGCTAAAATAAGTATGGCCATACTGAGTAGATAAAAGCCCACCTACTTCAAATTCCTCTCTCTGACACTGGCAAACAACAATACTTAGGGAAAGGGACAAAAAAAAAAAAAAAAAGCAAATGTACTGACTGTTCTTAGTATACCTCACCTGCTTCTGGGAATCAGAAGTTCAGGAACTTTTTGAACCAGGAATTGCATCTGTCATGGTTAGGTTGTCAGGCTTAATAGGTCCCCAAAGAATCTGCTTGCTAGCTGCTTAAACTGAAGCTTCACACATTATTAAACTGAATGAATGGGGAGTACCTCCTATTTATAAATGCCTCAGTTTCCAAAGGAATGGATCTGCCCTTTTATTTACTTTCCCTGTGGGAGCCATAAATAGCATTCAGCACTATTCTAAAAGAAGTTCAGTTATTATGATGCCTAAAGCTGGATCTAAGTGCCATATTACTTCTAGCAATATTAACTCATCTTCCTGTAGAAAAAAATTTGCAAAGAACCTGTCTGAAAACAGTGCAGAATAAATCTCTTACAGTCACTGTGATCATTGGAATAATCCCAGGGAATTTTGTGACGCTGTTCAATGATACCTAGGAGACTTTACTGTCCCCACAACTATTTTAAAACAACATTAATACAACAGGGATAAATATCCAGTGATAACTCTGTGCACAAAATTACAGCAGAACCATGCAGAGGAAGGAGGTATTTCAGTGAAGCAGCAGGGCACACCGAACACCCTTTTGCAGATCCTTCTGAACAGACCCAGATAGTTGTTTGTAAAATGAGGGAAATGTTGTATTTCAATATTTTCTGATAGACAGGAATAAGGATGGAAAATTGCATCCCTTCTCCTTTGAATGTCAAGAAGAGCTTTGGTGGTCAGTTGGTGAGGAATAATGCCATTAGCACCTAAAGGAAAACAAAGCACAGTAAAGTCCTGGTTCCAGGGAAACCTTTCACAACCTTTACTTCTGAAAAACTGGTTGTTTTTTCCCCTAATAACCCAGAGCTGGGAAGAGCACATGCCATTTGCCCTACAAATGGCACTGTCTCACTCACCCTAATTCAAACTCCTCCAGGTGATGGAGCCTTTGTCAATTGTCTCCGAGGCTGCTCAGCTTCAGGCCTGGAAGAACTGCAACAAACCTCCCACTGGTTTTGAAAGAAAAGAACAACTCATCACCTGTCACCACCAGAAATGGTCACCACAACCTGATGGTATTAATCTCAAATACCTGCCCCCTGAATACACTGCATTCTGCTTACTGGTCTGGGTGAAGCTCCCCAAAATGCTGCTGCCTCACTTGAGGGTGATGGCAAGTGGTAAGTCCTTATCTCTGAAAAGGTAATGCAGCTGGCCAGTTCCACCAACATTCCTAGGCATGAAAAGAATTTCTCTTTAGCAAACTGGAGAAGCACTTGGCTTTAGCAAAATGTTAAGGCCAGATAAAATTTAAGATCCTCCTGCAACAGAACAGCATGTGACTCAGACACAGCCACTCCAGCCCTGTCTCAGCTGCCTACTTTCAGTTCTTCATTTTAAGGAGTTGTTTACACACACACAAAAACCAACGAAACCCACTGTTTCAGACCAGAAGATTCTCCTATGCAGAAGGATGGTTTTGTCCACTTCCACAAACGGGTAAAATGGAATACAGGCCAAAGGGAGAAGCATCTTGCTGAGTCAGAGTAACCAGGAGTATCTCCAGCCTGCTGACGATGATCCCCACCCAGAAAACAACTTTGAGAGGAGGGAACAGAGGGTTGCAGGCAGGACAGCATTACTCTGAGTTATTTTTCAAAGTGATTCTGTGAAGTATATCTAAGATGCTAAATTGGAGCTGTAAAACAGCTCAGGAGAAATTCTGTGTTAAGCAATGCTATAAGAATTACACAACATATATTACCTACCTGTAGAGAAGAGCTACCATATGTCTAAAGCAAAACAGAAAGGAAAAAATGGAACAAAACAAACAAAACCACAAACACAAAACTCCCTACAAACAGAACAAAGCAGATGCATAAAATAAATTTCAAATCCTCAAGAAACCAGAAAAACAGGCATGGCAGGCTTAATAGCTCCTTGTAGCTTTGCTTTGCACAAAGGACAAAAGCTGTAAGAATCTGTCCACACACAGTGCACCAGAACCCAACCTGAAGGGAGATGCAGAATTCTCCTCCATCAAGTCATCCAAACATAAAAGCTACCACCATGAAGGGCTTCAAATAGTAATATCTAAATCTGAGATATCAAATAATCAGAAATAAGCACTGAGGAATCACAAATACATGAGTGTGAGAGGGAAATAACTGGAAAGCAAAAATGCCAAATAAACCACACCATTTGGGAAATGGCTGCTGGTACTTAGTGCTTGTGATAAGAGGACCGAAAGAATGTCAGTTCTCTTAAGATTATCTAATTCAAGATATAAATATACCCTGATGCCCTAGATGTGTCTGAGGATCCAAACAGGCACAGTTTTTCATCACAGCACTTAAGAACAGCAGCAAGTACCACATGGTATGTGTGTACATAGAACAGTCAGTGGTAGGGCTTATGCTGCCTTTGAATACCTGAAGGGAACCTACAAGAAGGCCAAGAAGGGACTTTTTGTGAGAGTGTCCAGTGCTAGAACAAGGGAAAATGGTTTTAAACTGAAAGAAAATAGGTTTAGACTGGGTATTAGGAAGAAGTTCTTCAGCATGAGGGTGATGAGACTCTAGAATAGATTACCAAGAGAAGCTGTGGATGTCCCCTCCCTGGAGGTGTTCAAGGCAAGGTTGGATAAGGCTTTGAGCAACCTGATCTAGATGAGAGGTTGGTTGAATGGATGGATGGATGGATGGATGGACGGACGGATGGATGAATGCCCACATCAGGGAGCTTGAAGAAGAAGAGTGTTGGAGGTGTGAGCCTCTCTGCACTACTTGGGTTGCAGAGACCACCTGCTGGGTCAGGTGTAAATAGTTAAAGGCCCAAGGTGCTATTTTAGGCCCTGAGAATCAGTGATGATCTGCACTCAATGAAAACTAGTGATGTGAAACCTGCACGGGCTTTCTCTGAGACAGATGATGGTAACAGTCTGTCTTGCCTCTTCAAAATGTGGATGGATTTGTTGCAGAAGTTTTCCTTAGCATGTTTTCTTTCAGTCTCATATTTAAATCTTCATTACTACTCTCTGTTACCAGGGCTTGCATTCAAGCTTCAGCAATCAAGTCAGTTATAATGAAAACACAACAAGCAGTTCCATTTGAACCCAGGCATGCCTCTGCAGAATTACACAGCTTATTCTCTTCTGCTCCCCCAGCAGTACTACTTGGAGAACTTCCTTCATATATGTTTGTTGTGCTCATGGGCAACAAGGCTTCTGTATTTCTGCATTTTGTGTAAAATCAGCTCTCTGCAGAAATCATGCTTCTCTCTTCCCTCTTAAGCTTTCTTTTCCCAACTTGTTAACCATTGTTATCAAGATAAACTTGAAAACATTAGTCCAATATAAGTAGACACAGTGGTTCTTACTGTCACTATATAATCTACAAATGATTTGTAGAGCACTGATTGCTTTTTGTTTGGTTGGTTTGGTTTTAAGCAACGAAGTTGCTTAAAGTTGCTGCATTGTCACAGCAATGGCTGAATGCAGAGATCTCATCACATAAGTCATGCATAGTTCCTTGACTGATGTGCAGGAGGCTTTGAAGATTTCTGTTCCTGAAGGTAACATAATGTCTTTGCCCTTTGACTGGTGCTGGTGGGATTTATCAGAAGTCTGAACTTTCATGTCTCTTTCTTTCCATGTCCTTACACACAAGCAACATACCACCTTCAAAGATCAGAAATCTGTTTGGTTTTTAAGAAATTTTGATCAGAATCACAGCAAATGCTTTGTGAAAGACTGACCTCCACAATGAATACTTGTGCTCCTTCAGTTCTTCACACACTGAGGATGTCAGTGCAAGCTACAAAGCTGCAGTCACTACATGCCTGCAACCTCTGTTCACTGGCTTGTCACCCACTGGGCCAGTGCAAATATGGGTGGTAAAGAAGAGAGGAAGCTAGTTTGCTATGTATTCTGTTTCTTGGAAATGCTTGGCTTTGAAGGGATAAGCATCACCTGGCTAAGTCTGATCTTCAAAGTTCAGTCACATCTATTGCTTTTAGTTCTTCTTGCAGGAGGGGAGACAAGGAACAAGGGACGGCCAGGTCTGTTCCAATGAACCTGTGTGCAGGCTACATGTAACCTAACTAGAAGATCATAAAATCATAGAATATGCTGAGCTGGAAGGGACCCATCAGGACCACCAGGTCCAACTCCTGTCCGTGTCCCAGGATCACACCATGTGCCTGAGAGTGTAATCCAAACTCTTCTTGAACTCAGGCAGTCTTGGTGCTGTGACCACTTCCCTGGGGAACCCACTCCACTCATCAACTGCCCTCTGGGTGAAAAACCTTTTCCTAATATCTAACCTAAACCTCCCCTGATTCAGCTTCCTACCATTTCCCCAAGTCCTGTCTTTGGTCACAGGAATGAAGAAATTACTGCCAGCACCATCTCTTCCCATCATGAGGAAGCCCCAAACCACAGTGAGGTCACCACTCAGCCTCCTTTTCTCCAAACTGAACAATCCAAGTGAGCTCAATTGCTCCTCAGAAGTCATCCCTTCCAGACCATTCACCATCCTTGTTGCTCTTCTCTGGATGCTCTCCAATAACTTGGCATCTTTCCTATATTGGGGTGCCCCAAACTGCACACAGTACTCGAGGTGAGGCCATGCCAGTGCAGAGCAGAGTGGGACAATCCCCTCCCTTGACTGGCTGGTGACACTGTGCTTGATGCACCCCAGGACACACTTGGCTGTCCTGGCTGCCAGGGCACACTTCTGGCTCATGTTCTGTTTGCCATCAACCACAGCCCCCAGGTCCCTCTCTGCTGGACTGCTCTCCAGCCACTCATCCCCCAGTCAGCACTTGTCACCAGGGTTGCCCTGTCCCATGTGCAAAATTCAGCACTTGCCTTTGTTAAACTTCATGCAGTTGGTGACTGCCCATCTCCCTATTCTGCTGAGGTCTCTGCAGGGCCTGCCTGTCCTGGAAGGAGTCAATTGCTCCTCCCAATTTTGTGTCATGTACTCACAATACTCACAAGCAAGCTGTTGGGCAGAGATAATGAGGTGCTTCAAGCTATAGAGCTCAAGTTGCAGCCTTGCCCTTCAGCCATTGGTGAGGCCACAGCTTTGCTAGTGACAGTGAGCTCTGCAAACCCAAGCCCAGGCTTAAACACAAGTTACTGGAAGTAGGAAAGACAGAAACAGAACATTTCTCTAAAGCACAGAGCTAGAGCTCTGCTCTTTGGCATGGGGAAGGCTGTCCTGAAGGTACTGCTGGCTAAAACAAGTTTTGCCCCTCAACCTGAGCTATACTCAGATGCTTGGGTTCATAAGCGTGATGCTCTTTAGCACAGCTGGACCTAGCAAGAAACTTACTGGGACTCTGGATAAAAAAACCCTCTGTGGAACAAATGAAAGTTTCCACAGGTTTAAAATCCCTTCTTCACCACATCCACAAAAATGTCAACAGCTGAGTGACCTAAACAGCCCCTTTCATCTAGCAGCCCATGTGGATGTAGCCCTCACATGACTTTTTTTGCTTTACCCTGTGACAAACAAAATACTGCCACGGGATGAATCAGACTTTGGACCAAGATAAAGAAGGAAAATAATTTCTACAGTTGGTCTCAGGCCAGAGTCACACATTTTTAATTACTTATTTTTTTAAATATCTCTGTGTCATTATGAGCAGGTCTATATGCCAGACCAAATAAGATTGCCACCTGAAGATCACTGAGCTTGTATATTGGGTTAAACTTATGCTAAGAGACACATGACAGGTCAGTGTTGTCCCTAAATTTGGGACTGAATGACATGTCACATGCCAGTGAAACAAATTGAAGCTTTTTTTGAGATCATGCGACTCCTGCTACAGTTAAACTGGTTTCAAGTCAGTTTATGAAGGAACTGAATGTTAAGTTATTAAACTGCACTTCTTGTTTTAAAAGAAAAAAAAATACATCAGGGAACCTTTTAAGTTTTTCTGTGTTTTTAGCAAACATGTCTTTTGTGCAATATTTGTAGTTGAAAAGCAGTACTTAAGACTGAAAGGAAGGCCTTTGGAATGCCCCAACTGTGTCACCTCTCCTTGTGACATGCCTGCATGGAGACCAGAATCCTTACCTGGTGTCCTAAACTGAAAGTGGACCAAAGAGAAAGAAGACAGCATTTATACTGTGGTGTCTGTCCCAGACCACCCCACCTCAAAGCAGAGAGAAACCAGCATCTGTCACGCAACAGCCACTATCAGTGAGGTGACACAGCTTCTGTGTTTTGTACAAAATGGCATCCTCAAGTTTTTCAGCTCTGATGCCAGGGCGTGCTCCATCTGTTGTACACATCAAGGCACGTAGAGGTCCCACCCAAGCAGAACCGTGGATCTGCACCAGCATGGCCCTTCTTGTCAAGCCCCAGCAGCTGTGCCAGCAGTGACCTCCCACACCTTCCCCTGACACAGGGCACCAGTGGTGGGGGATGCCATGTATGACCCGGAGACCAGCTGGTGGGTAACAAAGGTCACTTTTACACACCCTGACAAGCCAAGAGAGCGTGTGGAAGGGGAGCTGCTGTAATAAAACCCCTCTGTATATCTACAATTAATTGTGTCAGTTGAGAGTGGAAAGCACGGGAGCAGAAACAACCCGCAGTGTCCTCCTGGGCCGGGGGATGGCTGACCGACCCCACGGGGCCGAGTTGGCCACCGGGTTCCCTGCTATGGTGCCACACCAGGCCGGAGGCACCGCGGGCAGGGGACATCCTCATTGCGTACTCGCCAAAAGAAACTCTCCAGCCCAGTAAACACTGAGTGACAGCGACGTCTGACACGCTGCTGCTGCTGAAATCACCAAACTGCTGGATTGTTACTTCCAGCAGCATCCCACCGCGCCCCCGGCCATCAGTAGGAGCAGCGGCTGGAGCCCGAGCCCCACGTACGGCCCTGTACCGCCGAGCCCCTCCCCCTTCGCCCCGGAGGGGGCCGCCCATGCTGGGCCCGCAGTGCCAGGCCGCAGCGCGCAGCCCGCAGCCCGCAGAACACCGCCCGGAGGCCCCGCGGGGCGGAGGGACCCGGAGCCGCCGGCACCGGGGGGAGATGGAGCCGCCCAACTCCGACCTCCCTGCGGCCCGGGCTCGGGGGGCGGTGCCGGGCCGGCGGGGGCGGGCGGGGGACACTCCTCCGCTGAGGGACGCGGCTGTCCGACTCGTCCCGCCTCTCGGTGTCACGCAGCGCCGGCTCTGTGTGACCTCCGCTGGGAGCCGGTGCGGACGGAGGGGAGCGGGTGGCGGGCGGGGGGAACTCTCCGCGGGGCTGAGGCCGGCGGCAGTGCCAGCGGGGCGGGTGTGCCCGGGGGGGTCCTCGATGCTGGGGTCTCCTCGACCGGTCGGGGCTGTCAGCAACTGGGGCGGAGCGTGGCAGCGGGTCCGGTGCTTGCGTTTCACGTCGTGAGTAAGTGCGTGTTGTTTTTTAGGTGCAGGACTGAGCCCCAAGCCCAGAAATGAAGAAGGTTTTGTGCGTGGAGCCCGTTATTTTCATCTACACCTTCGCGACCTCCTTGACCGGCCCGCTGGCCCAGCAGTTCATCTACAGACGGCTGTGGGAGCAGGAGTACAACTCCACCTTCGTAAGCGACAGCAATGCCTCTCACTGTGAGCTGAATAAAAGTAGCCCATCTTATATCAAGCAGAAGGTAAGAGGGGGGAGAGAAAAAATACAGTTGTAAATAAACTGTAAGTCCATTAGCTGGTGTGTAGGTCACCTCCTTGTATATAACCTGATTTAATAATTTATACAAAGAAAAGAAGTAAGCTGCACTCACTTTACTGACTCACTGTGTTGCTACTGTAGGTAGCTGTGGTGCTTTAAAAACTTAGCACTGTTTTTAAACTATTAAAGTTTGGTTATAAGCAGTTAAAACCAGGAAGATGCTGGGAGAAATTAATGTTTTCACGGGAGCTGAAAATAATCTGAAACAATTGGGCCCAAATTGGCATTTGGCTGGCATTGCCACCATGCCACCGGAGGCTTCTCCTGCCAGTAACCGTGGTTATGCATGTGTTCATGAGCCATCAGCTGGCCCTGTGACTTCCAGTGTCAGCCAGTTACATTTTTAGCACTTTTTCATTGTTACCATACTGTATAGCTAGTTACTGATTGGAATCTCTTCCCATGAACTTCCAGTGCAGTTTTAATGTTACACTTATGCAGAGATAACTTTGGGCTCTCAGGAGAAGAGGTGATGATACTGTTTTCCTTTTCCTCCCCCAGCTGCTGCCCACTGTGTGTTTATCTTGCCAGTCTACAGTTAAGGCCATGGTTTAGATTTTATCAGGACACTGATTTAACAGAAAGCTCATATCTTTTTTTTTTTTTTTTCAGTTTGTTGCTTTTTGAGTGTTGTTTTTTTTCTGAAGCAGTGCATTGCTCTGACACACTCTGTGGCCACATGATTGTTGCATCTCTCATGGGGATGGCAAAGGAAACACATTTCCAGAAGAGGTGCAACAGAGCCATCCTTGGCAACAACAACTGGCAGTTAGGTTGGGTTAGGTGGAACATGAAACCACTGTAGAGTCAGAAAAGTAGATGACTCAGACTGTAAATTTCACAGAAGATGGAGTTACAGAAACAATCAGTTGCCATTCCCCAATGCTGCTGAAAAGGGCACTTGAAAATTTTTGCTTATGTGCCAGGGCACGTATTGCTGTACATCAATATCTGATGTACATCAGAGATTCTGTTTTAATCACTGCATATGCACAAGACTGAACACCTGAGTTTGTCTACTTTATTTGTCATAATTTTTTTTTTTAATGGTACATGTTTCTATTGAAGATGATCAAATAAATAATTCAGGATTTTTATCTTGGTGAAGGTTCTTCCTCAGCTGACAGAAGCCAGTCTTAGTAGAAAGAATGTGAAAGTAAAAAGGCCAATAGAATTGTAGTCCAGCATTCCTTCTAGGTTCACCCATCAGCTGAAGGAGGTAGTGTCTGACACCCATTGGAATTAATTAGGTGATAATAAGTAGTGTCTGAGTAGTGTTTGTATGTTACTCCCCCGAAGTGTTTTCCTTAGTATTGGTTCCTTGTCTGGTGCTGTGTGTGGGCATTTTGTGATACACTGTTGTTTCAACAGAAGGGAAAACTGTAGGAAAAATGGATGTGGTGCATACAGTTCTAGTTGCAGAGTCCATCAAGAAACCTGCATTTCACAAGCATTTCTGCACTTTGCATTTGCTAGAAATCCCCCACATTCAACCTGATTTTCAAATTGTGATCACCAGTGGTCCACAATATAAGACTACATATTTCTTTTTGCAAAATACTGAAGAAGAATGCTTAATTTCAGCTGAAGTTTAGGCAGCATTTCTGATTCATGTGGTGGTAAATCTACATATTGCAGGGGTTTTGTCATGAAGAATACAAAGTATAAGTAATTTGATATTTGAAGCCTTCAAGACTGTAGCTGAATATAACTTGTTTCCCTTTCCTGTGAAATTTCCATTCCCTCTATTTCAATGATTGCCATCAGGGAATGAGTTTTTGAACAGTTACACTGTGTTCTGGATGTCTTGCCTACATTTCTGATACCACATTTGTTGCCATAGTATAAGAATGTAAAATGTTCAAAAAGGATTAATTTTGGTGGAACTCTGTCTCTGTACTGAGCAATAATCTTGTGTATGGGAAAAAGAGTAGGTCCAATAATGCAGTTCCAAAACCTTTGTTGAGATCACATTCTGGATTTACAGATGCTGTAAATTTTGCTGTTGGGAGTGTTTCCAGCAGGCCCTGTTTGGCATTAACTTTGAAGAAAACCTCCCTTAAACAGTTAATTTGGTCCAAGTCCTTCTGAGAATCAAGGGGCTTTTTACTAATCTCAACTGTTTCAAAGCAAACTCAAAGGAAACTGAAGACAAAAATCACTTCTGTGACTGAGTCTGTAAAAAAGTAGAATAGAGTTCAAAATGGTTAATCTGCAGCAATTAGTTTATTTCTTAAAATTTGAAGGAAATTAATAATTTTATAATAAAATTAGAAATTAGTTCAAAGGTACTTTGAATACAAGCTGAAGCATTCCAGTCACTGGCTTGGATAATATTTTTTTTTAGCTCAGAACAAGCTATACTATTAATCATTAAACATTGTCATTCAATTTATTATACAATCCATGCACTGTCCTTTGCTACTCAGCAATTTTTTTTTAACTTTATGAGCCTGTCTGTTTATCATGTCCTGTACATGTCCTATACTTCTCTATTAATTTAATCTCTATATGAGTTAATTGCTTCTTCTTTTTCATTCTTTTAATTTTGAAATCCATTATTTTAAGAGGTATTTCTGTCCACCATTAGCTTCTTTTCAGAGTAGAGTGAATTTACAAATTTGAAAAAGTCGACCTTTCTCTTCAAAGATATGAAGTTCCATTTACTGTTAAAGAGTTACATGATTTTAAAGCAGATGTGGGTTTGACCTGGCCTTTTCTATATTTCTTTCCATTGACTTATAAAACCATGAAGTAGGCAGTTGAGCACTTTACACTTTGAGTTTTTCTGTACTTTGTCTTTTAGTCTTCGCATGAATAGACAAGTAAGTTGTCTTTGAACTGGATGATCAGAATATCATTTTGCTTCTCAGTTTGCTCAGCCTTCATGGTTTTGACCCTTCCAGGATGACTACAGTGCTGTCCAGTGGACAGGACATCATGAATCCTAAGGTAGTCAGACACTGTAAGAAGAGAGTAAAAGACTCCACAGTGCTGGGGATCTCGAGGGCTTTTCTTGAGGGCCTCAGTGTCAGCTGAATTTTTCTTTTGCAATAAAATCTGGTATCTTGTAAACAAAGTCATTGAACTAAAAACTTAGAGTCTTTGCCTGTAAATATAAACTTGCATTTCTAAAGCATTCAGTAGCTTTTAAAATTGCCCCAAGTACATTACTGGGAATTCTAGGAGAGGTTCATCTTTTGGATCCTTACATCTGAAACGTGGAATACAGATGGCTCAAACAGAGGCTGGGAATGGCTCAGAAAGACTTGCATGGCTGTACCTGCTGCTGATGGAAGAGTGTAACCCCAGGCAGTGTGATACTTCAGAACACATGTAGAAAACTTCCAGGCTGACTACTCTCTGCACCTGGAAGTTTATCTTACAGAATGTAAAGGGTTTGTGCAAATGAAGTTAATTCCTTTTCCTGCACTGCTCTTCTGTCTGACCAGGTGGTTGTCTTTGAAAGGGTTGTTGTGGCTGCTGTCTGTCAGCATATATTAAAAGCAAGATCTGAATTAGTTTGCTGAGCAACATTTAGCAGCTGCTTTCCTAACAAGATAGCTGTTGTTTTTTTTTTAAATTGACTTTTCTGCACTTCTTTTTTCTATAGCCATTCATGTTTTACCTGTTTGATTTTCAGCTGCATTTGATTTTTGTAGTTCTGTTAAAAAGAACTCAGAATTTTTTTTCCTCATAATGGGTGTTTACAGTTTCTTGTCATAGTGTTCCTTCTGTTCCTTTTGTGCAGACCTGCTGTAGTTTATCTATAGAGAGAACCCTGATTTGGAAAGTTTCAGAATTTTAAAAATCAGTTAATTCACGTATTTGTGGGTCAGTTTAATGCTGTGTTTTGCATTTGTGGCGGTGTTTTTTGTTATTGTTGCTACCGTTGTACACTGGGATGTCAGAGCAAATCCTGGTCTGTTTACTCCCACAATCCGCTGGTCTGTGAATTGTTTCTTTGTAACCTTCTTGGTGTGACTATTAGGAAAGAAAAGTGATCTGCTGTGAGTAGGGAGCATGGAGGGTGTTCCTCAATCAAAGGCTATTTTACTACGGGTTTATGAGAGATTAAAATAGGCCCAGTGGACTTTTGCCCTACCCTGTACTGAAGGAGGTTCTTACAGTATGAGCACCAGCTCATGGAAGTGTATGTTCAAAAGAATTGTTCTCTCATCCCCATTGAAACCTCTTTGTCAAGAGTACTAATAAGACTGTAATACACAAATTAAGCCCTGGCTGAACATATAACATTTGAGGAATATTAGAGGAACGTATTTGAGGAATATTGGAGGTAAAATCACAAAAGTGGGAGTCTTTCAATATGCAATTCCTTTGTATTAGCAATTACTGTAATATGAATTCTTATAAACCCACAGTAATGTACTGTATTTTATTATAACATAATATAGTGTTCTATGATCTTATAAAATTATATTGTATATATTATGTTTATAATAATACAATATCTAACTTATAAGCATGTACTGTGCTATGAATAATATTTCATCCGAATCACTATGTAAGTGTAATATTATTATAGATAGTTCTTTTTACAATGTATTAAGTATTTACAATTATTTTTGTTTTCTCTTTGCAGGAAGTTCAAGAAAAAACCTCTATTTTTACTATGCAGCTTGACCTAACTGCTGCCATTCCTAGCCTTATAGTTGCCTTTGTGATTGTAGCTAATGGAGATCACCAGGGTCGCAAAAGGTCTTTAGTTCTACCATCAATGGGAGCTTTGATTGCTAATGTTTGCCTCACTGTAATATCATTTTTTTCCTTGTCACTCTCCGTCCTGTTTGGGGTTGCATTTATTACTGGGCTGTTTGGGAGTATGGCAACTTTCCTTGGAGGAGGCTTTGCTTTCATAGCAGACGTGTGTCAGGATGAGAAGCAGAAGACAACACGAATAGCTGTGGTGGATCTGATTTTTGGAGTTGTGTCTGGATTGGCAGGACTGTCGTCTGGCTACTTTCTAAGAGGAATAGGTTTTATGTGGACATTTGTGACAGCATCAGTGCTTCATGTCATTAATATTATCTATATTACACTTCTTCTGCAAGAGACAGTCGGCGTTTCTGAATCTCAGCACCAGGAACCACTATCTTGTAAAGAACTTCTGAGAGAGACATTTTCTGGAGTTTACATGCTTTTTAAAACCGCCCCTTATAAAAAGAGAATTTTAATCTTTGTGTTACTTTTTGCATTTATGACTTATTTTTTTACTGTAATTGGTGGGAGTTCACTTTTTACTCTGTATGAACTGGATGAGCCACTCTGCTGGAATGAGGTATACATTGGATATGGAGCAGCTGCTTTTACTTCTGTCTCTCTGACCAGTTTTTTAGGAGTTTACTTATTTTCTAAATGTCTCAAAGATATTTATATTGTCTTCATTGGGATATTTTCTTACATTGGAGGGATGGTCATGGCTGCCTTTGCCAAAACTACTCTGCTCATGTTTCTAGGTGAGTTTGGTTCAGTTGTTCCATGGTCAACAGTATATATAAAAACTCTGCTGTGATACCTGTAGTGGGTATGGTTGGCAGATATTGAACGTACCATGGGTCATAGAGCGGAAAAATACAATGATGGGTCAGACTGATTTAGGATTTAATTAAAAGATTAATTAAAATTTATTAATTAAAAGATTTAATTAAAAGTCTGTGGTGAGAGAACAGAATTACTTGCTTATTATTTGATTTAATGCCATAAAGATATATTGTATTTATTAATTCCTCCGCTTGGATAATTGTGTCTCAGTGTACTTCTAGTTTGACTTTGCCTTTTTACTACTTGGGGAATTGATCATTCCAAAGTACATGTTTAATTAATTTGCAGTGTATTTGTAAAATCCTGGTAAGATTATTGCTTCAGTGCCTCATGACTGATTTGTTGCATTCCAGTGAGAGTGCCATCTTTGTTCTGCTTTATGCCTGTTCCTGTTCTCCGATCCATGCTGTCAAAAGTGGTTCTCCCTGGTGAACAGGGTGAGTAGTAATTATTTTTAAACAATACAATAATATGATATTTCAGAACAGAGATGCACTAAGATTACCTTTAAACAATCAGATTGTATTGGCATTTTAGAACTACTTTTCTTTAGACTTCTTTAAAGTAATAAGACCCTATTTTCTTACATTAATGCCTCTTGATTCTAAATCTAATATAAACAACATTGTGTTTAGAAACTACCACAAATTTCAACCTTGAAAGTAGCTACTGCTTTAAAAAGAATTACTATGGTAAACTTGAAGCAGAGGAATGCTCAAGATTTACACAGATGTGATTTCACAAGTGCTTCTACATTCAGAGGGTTTTGACATACAGAGAAAGATGTATATCTGTTACTTAGTCAGTGTCATACTTGGTAATTTAGAAAGTAAGCAGTAGGTGGTCAACCTTCAAAGCACTTGAAAACAATTAGAGTTGGATCCTGAGCTATGTGCCCAGCTTCATGGGTGCCTGTGGCAAGTGAAATCCATCCCCCCAGAATGGAACATGCTACTTCCCAATGTACTTTCCATATGGAACACAGAAAAAAACCATGTCAGGCCTCAAAATATGTCTGTAGTATCCCATATTTTGCTGTAACCAGATTTTGGGGAGTATATTCTTTCTAGAAGCATTTAGCTGTTTGGTTTAATTTTTTAAAAAATGTATCATTATACACTAAAACAAAGATCTCTTTATACTGAACTATGCTAACAAACACCTCTTGTTTTTGTAGTTTCTTGGCATTCTTCAGGGCTTTGGGTATTTGAGTAGTTTGATGCAGGAATCAGATTGCCTCTTGTCATGCTTTTATGCTTGCCCATTGTGGTTTTGTTTGTAGTCTCATGAGTGGGAGTTCAGCTTGAAAAATCATGCTGTGACACTATGGGATGGACAGCCACTCCAAAGGGTAGTTCAGTCCAAAAAAAAGTTGCTACTTTCCTTTCAAAAATGAGATGGCTATGTGCTGAACAAGCAGTTTGTGTGGGATCAGGGCCTTCCTTTTCTGCATAGAAGGGTGAAATGAGAGAAAAATGTAAAGGAAGAGTGACAATTGAGAGGATTATTCGAAGGGGTAAAGGATGCAGATGTGCAGAACTTGGTTAGTGAGGATGAACTATTTGACTTTCATGTAAGATGCAGATTCAAGCAAGTAGGTAGGGTGACAGAATAGTAGCACAGAAAAATGGTCCCCATGAACAAAGTTTTGTGGGCTATTTCATCTAAAAAAACAATTATTTTGTAGGAGTTCCCATGGAAGATGCTTTGGTAGTAGAGATATGATACTCAGGTGCTTATTACTTGCATATGCTAAAATATTATAGTTAGGTCTTTCAAAACAAGTTTTAAAACTTTAATACTTTGAGATGGTTTTGGTTTTATTTTGAATTTTTTTTTTTTTTTTTTTTTTGTAATCCATCTCTTTGTTTCTGGCAGGTGCTGTGTTTGCTTGTATTGCCTGTTTAGAAGTTGTGACCGGCACTGTTGCACTTTCGGTTTTTAACATCCTCTATGCAGCCACCGTTGCATGGTTTTCAGGCTTTAGCTTCCTCTTGTCAGCAGGCCTTTGTCTAGTTCCACTGTCTGTCCTGTGGTAAGTACAGATAAAAAGGGTGCTTCTAACTGTTTTGGCTGGGAATTTCTTTTCTGACAAGAGTTGAAGCAGAATCATTTAGTGTGGTAGCTCTCAAACTTCAGTACTTTCAAGTGTGGTGGGATTTCTTTGTGTGTAGCCTTCCACCCAATTCAGGTACTGATGTATAGCAAGCTTAGAGTAAGTGTGGGGGGTTTCTAGTAGTGGAGCAGAGCTGAAACAAGTGGACATGGCAGTGTCTTCCCCAGGGTGATCGGTCAGGAGAGAGGGACCCCAGGCTTATAAGGGGCTGCTTTCTCTCAGAGGCTTGTGAGCAGCCTCTGAGGGCTCTGCAGCTGCCAGTAGCTGTCTTTTCCTGTTTTTTCTCTGAACACATACTCCCCTACACCTTGTTAGAGTTTCACCATACTCAGCCCTGATCCAGCCATCTCCTTTCAGCTCCGTGCCGTGAACTTGTCACCTAATTCCATGAAACTGAAATCCACCCCGAGTGTACCACTAGTGGGATGCTCCATACCCTTGACTACATGTGCATACCTTGACTTGGTTTGACTTACCTCAGTCACCTTTTATCTCTACATTTGCTACATTCTAAGTTTTAAATAGGGTGTTTTAATACTGTAGTTTTATAACATTTCACATCCCTTCAAATCTGTGCCTGCCTGACTACAGAATTCTATGCAGTCTTGTTCTGAGAAGCTACCCTAGTGGTAACTGAAGACAAAGGTACTGATGGGAAGGAATTGAAGCAAAGGGTTCTGTGCTGAGTGTGGAGAATGCTTTTCAGTAAAGTAATTTAAAAGTGAGGAATTTAGTTACCTTAACAAAGGCACAGTAAATACTTCTGGTTTATTAAATACTAGTTTTAATTCAGTTCAGTGCTGTATGGTAAAGTTTCTGTTAAAAAAAATTCTATCCTGTGCAAAAGACAACAGATGCTTACCATCATTAAGTCCATCCTGCAATATGAACTGTTGTCCACCATAACCATAAATTTTTGAAAGTTGTTTTTCTTTTCCTTGTCTTTAGTGTCTCAGATATGCCACCCTTTGAATAACCTTTCTCTTAAAACCATTCCTTTGAAAGTGTCATGCAGTGTTACTATTTGAGAGCAGAATGGATAGTTGTTGCAGTCCATAATGAATCAGGAATAGGAGCTTAGTGCTTATCATAGAATCATAATCATAGAAGCATCAAATGGCCTCGGTTGGAAGGCCATGGGCAAGGACACCTCCTATTAGATCAGGTTGCTCCAAGCCCCATCCAGCCTGAACACTTCCAGGGATGGGGCATCCACAGGCTCTCTGGTAACCTGTGCCAATCTCACCACTCTCACAGGAAAGAATGTCTTCCAAATATCCAATCTAAAAATTCCCCTCTTTCAGTTTAAACCCACTCCCCTCATCGTATCACTCCATGCCCTTGAAAAAGTCCCTCTCCAGCTTTTCTTTGGAACCCTTCAGGTACTGGAAGGCTGTTTTAAGTTCTCCTTGTAGCCTTCTTTTCTCCAGGCTAAACAACTCTGACTTTCTCAGTCTGTGTTCATAGGAGAAGTGCTCCAGATCATCTTTGTGGCCTTATCAAAGGCAGCAGATGTTTAACTTGTGCAATAACTGCAAGTACCATCATTGCTTTTGTTCACTCAGAACTACTGAGGGTGTTTGTTGATGCTGAATCAGCATGCCGTACTTAATTGTCTCAGCTAAAGTTATCTCTCTTATCTGTGTCTTGCAGCTGGCTTCTGTGCACAAGCTGGAATGGGGAGGACTTGGCTCTGCTTGTACCTGAAGAAGTATCCAGCATAGAGAGTATTGATAGTTGAACAAAGGATTCATCTACCTGTGTTTTCTAATCTGACATGCAGTGGCAGAGACCATTCTGTCATGCAGAAACCATAGAAATAACACAACATTTGCAGATGGCATCTCAAAGTGGCCCTACAGCAATAAGCACTAATTTGGTAGCAGTCTTTATCCAGTCTCTTTTTAGCACTTGAATAATGCTAACTTGTACACTTAACTATGCAAATAGGCTGGCAGTGGAGATTTTAGTGCTGCTTTCAGCATGAAGAAAAAAAATAAGGTAGGATGATATTCTTTCCACTTACCCTTTCTTAAGCCTGAGAACGTCAGCTGTGGATTGTGATACATCTTGTGCATGTGGTAGATCTTGTATCATTCTCAGTGGGGTGACAGAGATAAGCTTATCAACTCAGAGGGTGCTGGCAATTCTGCTGGAGCCAGTGGAGCTCATGCCAGCTGAGGATGCAGTCTGCTGTGTACATCTTAATGGCCTGTCCTAATGATGAAGACCTCAAACCTGCCTAAATCACTAAATTAAAAAGTACTTTTTTCAGAAGGCAACCAAACAGGAGGCAGTACTTGCACCTGATGTAAGCAGATTTACTGTTCTTGTATAAGCAGAGTGTTTGTGCAAGTATAATTTATGATGTGTGAACCTTGCCTGTGACTTGGTTCTTAAAATGGATTTTCCCACAGAACCATCATACTTGGAAAATTTCCAGCTTGCAGACTGTGATGTTAGGCCTATGCCTACATTTTGCAGAGGCCTTATTGGATATTTATCATTTTCCATGTATTAGGACTGCATACAGACACCTCTATTTTTGTCCTATAGTTATTGCTTGTTTTCCAGTCAATTTGGCTGAACTTAGGTTAAATGTTTCTTCTAGTAAAATGCTGTTATAGCATTTCTTTTCAGTAGTTTCTGACTATTTTTTTAACAACCCTGAAATGAGGTGGCCAAATCTGGATCATGTACTTACTCATCTTGCAGCGAAAACACCCTGTGATAACTTGAACAGCATTTCTCAGCTTCAAAGCACTTTACACATGCTATTAAGAACCTCCTTCCATAAAAGATTTTATCCTCCCCACTGCAGACAGAGAGAAAATCAAGAGGACAAGTGACTTGCCCAGGGCCACAGTGCAAACTGGTGAGACTACCAAACCTAGAAATCAGTTTCTGCACTGACTCTTCACTTTCTTGCTTGAGATCTTTAAGTAGAAATTATCCAGAGTATTAGCTTCTGGAATGTGCAGAAGTGTAAATATAACACCATGTTAAGGATCACTCCCATCTTTTTTTTTTCAGAGTTGGATAACTAATTCTCATCCCTGAAAGTGCCAGTAGGTTGCATGTGACTGTCTTCCCCCACAACAGATTAGGTACAGAAATCAAAATCACATTAAGTGGTTGACATCCACTGTCAGAAAACTGGTGTGGAAACTGACTTCACATGCACACAGCATGGGATAAGAATTACACAGCATGTGCTGTGGAATCCGTGATCTGCTTACAGTCATTAATATCCATCATGTGAACAGAGAACTCCTCAGTTTCTCAGTAGTTCTCTGCTGAAAAAATTAGTATCATATCATGGTACTATTGTGGATTCTTTCTGTTTGAAAAACAGCATTGTTTCCAAGCTATGTTATCAGGATCACTGAGAAGTTTGGAATAGGATTAAAACAGGGTAAAGGGGAGTTTACCCAGGAGACCATCACTGGTGAAAAGAGTGCATTTGATCCAGGACAGGGGAATGAATATTTGCACAAGTGAATAACTCTAGCCATTCTTACACTTCTGTCCTGAACTACCAAAGCTGATGTTGGCAATTAAAGATGATTAGCTTTTCTTAGCTAGTTTAGAGGCCAGTTAATAAAACTACTTAACTCTCCTTCTTTGAGGTGCCCAAGTTGCTGCCAACTTGTTGGAGAAGCAAGCTGAGTTTTACAGCAGCCAGCGGGTCCAAAATATTAATAATGAGTACTTTTAAATAGATTAAGAAAACAATGATGTAAAGGATTTCAGCACAAGGATTACATTGTCTTCTTTGCATCTTCATTATGCAGTTATGTAAGGTTTTATGAAATTGTTTCACACAAAACTGCCTGTAAAAAATTAAGGAAACTAAGAAGGGGTGTGTGCCTTCATTTCCTCTCCAATGCCCACATCTGCTTGCACTCAGAGGTAGCAACAGAACAATCCTGTTCCACAGGGCGTTGGATCACTCCAGATGATAACAAGCACTTACACTTTAGATTTGTTGTGCTTTGATTTTGCTGTACAAACCACGTGCTGTTTGTGAAGTATTTCTGGTAGGTGCAGCATTTAGAACTGACTGGAAATTTAAGTCAAATCACATGAAGGGTATGAACTGTGTTTTTAAGTGCCTAGCATGGTGCAGGCTGAGGAAAACAGGTACTAATGCACTTCAGATTATTAAATCTAAATCTTGCACAATGAAAAATGTTCTATTTGTATATGAATGCAAACTGTTTTGACATAAATTAATAATGAAGTTTATTGTTTTAAACTCTTATGTTGTATTTGAAGTTCTTGCTTTGTTTTTTGACAAATGGTCAACGGGATGAATGGTGAAGAAACACTTCTATAAACAGAAGCAGCAGCACTATGGTATCTGGTTTTTTTCTAGTCATAAGAGTAGTTTCCAAACATTTTTGCCTCCTTATTTTGCATGGTGAGGAGATGCTGCCCAGAACACCAGCACCAAGAAGAGGCAGGGAACTGCAGAGCAAGGGCAGTGCTGGGGGGTGTGTTACCATGGAGGGGGTGTGTGTGTGTGTGTGGAACCTCTCAGATCTGTGGATCTGCAGGTGCCTTCCTCCAAGGCCAGGTCTATTCCAGCTCCCCTTGCCGGTACACCTCGCATGTAGTGCCCCTGCAGGCTGCTGCCTGCCTTGCCGAATGAGGTTGTACAAGCAGGGAAAAGGAAGCCCAGGCCCAGGCCCCGGCCCTGGCTGAATACACTGCAACACTACCAAGCATATCTTCTTAACTCAGAAAGCTCTTTGCCTCAGTCTCGTTTGACTCCCATTGCTTTATTAACAGCATAAATTCTTGCACAGTCTTCTTACATGCACCATTTCTTTCCAGTTTGGCTAACCCCTAAAGTTAGCTTCCTTACAGAAATAATGAGCAACTTCCTTGCTCTCTATATAGCTTTACCTTACCCAAGATGACACTCAGGTATACTACTCACTGATCACAACTACCTAGAAATTACATGTAGCCTCCTAATCTGTGTCTGCTCTTTGCTGCACTAATGAAAATCTCTACTAAATGACTTGTTTTAACATGTTTTGCTAAGATACAATAGCATCCATCCTTCAGCCAACACCAGGGAAGGCCAACTAGGTAGGTGCCCTGCAGCTGGGAGCTGTGATGTACCAGTAACTGCATACAACTATGGCACAGCTCCTTGTGTTCTGGAACAGCACTGCGAGGATGGCAGACCTGAAAATCCTAAAAATCTATGCCTGTAACTTTATTTGTCCCAGACCTGGTGAGGTAAGCCCTCAGCGTTTCTGGCCTGAGCCTGGAGCCATGTTTTGAACGACAGACTGCTTTTTGCCTTGTAATATGCCACATCATATTAGCTGCCTTGCAGGATTTATATGTGACATGCACATGTACAACATCAGGAAACAGTTGCTACAACCCTGAACACCTGCAAACACATAAACACAAATCTTTTCAGTGGCCTGTTCCTTTAAAAGGTATATTTAAGTACGGGCTTCTCATTCCCCCTCAATAAAGACAATTTCAGTAAACCCACCTAAAATTATCTCTCTATTTGTCACCCAGTACCACTGTCTCTCCATGTTCTCACTGCAGCAGTTTTATTAGGTACTGTCACAGTTAGTTTGAAGATCTTTAAAGATATTGCAGGAAAAAGGAACAACACTGTGTTGTAGATAAGAGATTCCTGATTTATGATCAAATATATTATGGAACGCAACAGCATTTATAGCAAACTTTTATTCAATAGTTTAAAAAGTGTATGGAAATTTTTATGAACAGAGTTACTCAATGGAAAATACCTTCTTTACCCCCTTAAAAAGTTCTTCTGAAAGAACATCCATTAAATGTATTTACCCACAGTAAGCAGTTTTAAAATGCATGTGTATTTTTGGATTTCTTGTATACATATATAGCATTTCCATAGTTAAGAAGCTATTGTCCTGAGCAGTGTATGTGGAGACATCATTTAAACTACCTAATTACAGGACATTTATATAATTGACAACAAGCACAGAACAATTCATAGACTTTAAACATTTAATGTGCCTTTTCATCACGGAAGGCAAATGATGACTGTAGGACTGTTTAACACCGAGTGTCAATTTAGTATCATGTATTTAGATCTGGAGTATAAGCACAGAAGTTCTTGTGGAGTACATTTTGTTACAATAAACCAAGCTTGTATTCCGTCATAATGTGGGGTTCTCCCATAACCTCACTCTGTGAAGGATCTGGGAAAAAAAAAAAAAAAAAAGGTTGACAGTATGAGGCTTTTACCAAGCTACAAAGACCCACAGTATCTATGAACATGACCTTTTTTTTCAGTTCTAATGCTGAGAGCAACAGTTACTGAGCTGTTTTTTTGACAGTGTTGCACAATGCAAGTCTGTAACTCAGTCTCTAGCCCAAGCAGTGATCAGATAACACATCTATAGTGGAACAGTGCTTCATAATGGCACACACACACTTCAAATAAAACCACAGAGTTCTACAAAGATCAGTCTCCTGTAGCCTGAGTCTCAAGGCTGATGAATTTTGTACTTAACAAAGCTCAAGCAGTCTGACTGAGGCTTTTCTTCATAGGTGTGCCACATCTCTTTCCAGTGCAACTTCTCTGCACAACAGACCGTGCTCCAGCCCTTCTGTTAATTGGGACATAGCAGTGGTTTCTCTTCTCCACCTAACTGCCTAGTTTTGCAGAAATTCTATGCCCCTAAGTATCTCCAAGATACCCTTCATTCTGTAAAGTACAGTTGACATTAGCCACTGTACATATATGTTATCAAAAAAGGTGGTGATTGCACTTTGGAAGGGATACATCTTTTTTTCATGAGTGTATCAGTGTTTTCCTTTTATAAATAAGATGTACTAATGCCTTTGATTCCTCCAGAGACCAAAATTAAGTAACCCAGCCCCAGCTGATAAGAGTCTTAGCAAAAACACTTACAGCCCGCTCACTCCTCAGCACTCTATAAATGTTTAATTGATTGTTTTGGACAATGGTAAATAAAAATAATGTAAATTCTGTTTGACCTTCCTCTGTCCCCTAAACCACAACAGACTAAGGTTTAAGATTTCTTCCCTTGCTACCTATAAATCTGTCCCAGAAAATAATCCCAGATTTACCTCATCTCTAGATTCTCATTTACCCCTACATTATTTTCAGTTTCCTATCTCCCTGTCTCTTTCCATCCTTCAATCTCATCCCAAAATACCCTCCATCTCCTTAACTAGCAGCTAAAAGATTTTTTTTTTAAATCTATTCTGCCAGGTATATTCTTTCCACACCACACGTGGTGTCAGTCTGTAGTCCACCACAACTGCAGACTGTTGAGTTAAAATGAGGTAGCCTTCCATCTGCCACATCTCTGGTTCATTAGTTTAGTATCTCTCCACTAGCCTGTCTTTTTAGTTATAAAACTTACAAAAACTTTTGTATTTTTGTAACCTCTACCTGTCAAAATCTGCACTAGCATAGAAGGTTTCTGGTGAAACAGCCATACAACATAAATGCATAATCATCTTCTTTAGAAACCCAGCCTACAAGCAAATACTGGCTTACTCAGTATTTCAGAGCAATTTCCACACAGCTAGCAGCTGAACCACATCTATTTTTTATTCCCCCAGTGTGCCTTTGCCATTAAGGATTTAGCTTTTCTTTGTATTTTGTGCATTTAATTCTCTTATTCCTTAGAGGCAAAGAAACTTCATAGTTCCAAACTTTCACCTTTAAATGTTTCCATAACATTCAAACCAAAATGTATTTACCATTAAGGATATCCTCAAACCCGATGTATTCATCATTTCCCCTCAGAGTATCCAGTGCTACATTTGAGCTGTGAAGGAATGGGAGACGCTGAACCTGTAAAAAAGTCAACACTAATTCAAGTTTCTGCAAGTCTGAAATCGAGGGGATTTATATTTGGATTTCTCAGCCTAAAGTGACTGAAGAAAGTGACAGGCAAGTCACTTCTTGTTTCCAAACAACAATGAAAGAAGAGAACTACTGGCACACATAGATAGCAAAACCTGCCTCCCACTATCATCTTCTATCGTTTATCTCTGGTTTGAAAAGAGCAGCCTCTCACTAGATTTTTAGCTACTGCAGCAAATAGAGTAGTTAAAAAAAAAAAAAAAAAAAAGAAAGCAGGGTGGGTTTTTTCTCCTTTCTTATCACATAAAGCTGGGGAGGCTCACTGCAACAAACACACCAACACCAGGAACTCAGTTTTGGATGACTGACTTATGTTGACTGGAAATCACACTTTAAGTTTTCTGCGTTTCTTGACACAAGTCAAGAAAGTAAGTGAAAGGGCTATATTGATTTTCACATCTAAACATAGCCCTCCTTGTAATTAATCTAAATAATAATTATTTCTTTCATTCAGACCAATTCTGAAGCATCAAGTACAGACCTAGTTACTTTCAACGCTCTCTTCTGTACACTTCATCCACAGTATTATAAAAAAAATTCAAGTTGTACACACAGCATTCAGATGCTAAATACTCTGAGAATGGCAGATCTGTACTTGGAAGTGCATTCACTATTAGGAGTGATAGTTATGTCATGAACGTATTTTACAACCATAAAATTATCATGCAGAGATCCCTTTACATACAAAAACTATGTCCAAGATTTCCATAATCATTATTGGTACAATTACCAGATGTTCACATGCACTATTCCAATAAATATTTTTAAAATGTGAGATTAAACCACAAGAGAACCTGTGTATCTAAGATGAAGCTGTGAGTCAAAAATCACCATATTTCCCTCACCCATCCCCCAGGAATACCTGTGGAGACACATTAGTGGGATTATCCTCACCAGCCTCATTTTCTGCCATGTGCTAACACCAGTTAAAGAAAAGATTTTCCTCCCAAGATAGCAAGCTGACATCAAAAGATATCTTCATAGATCCTCTGTCTGGCTTCCACATTTTCAGGATCAGTCATTTCTGTCAAGTTTCATGCAGCTCACTGTGGTCCAGTAGCACCTCATCCACTGGAAGGGAGTCTAAAATTGCTTGAACTCACTTAGAAAAAAACTCTTAATAGCTTGACAACCTTCAGCAAGCCAAAGCAAGTTTACTAGGGCCATTGAGCTTTCTGTGTTTCCTGTGAGACAAAGCCAACCTCCTTCCAGTTATTCTCCATCCCAGGAGACAAAAAGGAAAACAAGACAGACTCAGCTTCTCAACTAAGAGTTAGAACCTTTGAGCTGAACTCCCTACAGACCTCCTCTGATCTTACAAGGAATGCTATGGAACAGCAATGAGCATAGCAAATTACCTGCTCCAGGTTTCATGTTATCTCCATATCCACTCCCAAATCACCACTGGCTTCAGATCCCAATGTCTCTGTGCCCTACAAATGCAGAGATTCCTTCCCAAGAATTAATACTCAATTCCTCCTGCTTTTCTATGAAGGATTACAGGAAGCTAGTCCATGAAAAGACATTCTGATATTAATAAAATTTTTAAAGTTATTAAAGTTATACCAATGCGATAAAAATGCTCACCTGTTTCACTGCTCTGAATTCCATCTGCAGCTTTAAAGTTGCGTGGAGTCCTTGAATATTTCTCAGTGTGTCGAAGTTTGTTTTGTCTTGATTTAACTGGAACTGCCACAAACAACATTGATTTTACTTTTTAACAGAAGTTATTTTCAAATACAGTCACAGAAAAGATCTGTGATATCCTAATTAATTTAAACATGCTTGTTAAACTTATATGTAAAAATACAAAATGTAGTGATTCAGCAATATTTGTGTTATGAAACTGATACTGCTTCTTGTTGGATTTTATTACAAATCAATTGCAATTTTATTTTGCTTTTTTTGACAGTCAGGACATGTAACACCACCAAGTGGTGTAGTTCTGCACTACTTTATATCTTGTCAGCATGAATTGGAACCTAAGTCTGGTTTAAAGGCAGAACACAAACTTGAAAGCCACAATTGATGTTGCTGTTAATCATCAAAGACTCTACTTGAAAACACTTACAGTACTTCTTATCTGATCAGTTAGGAAGACAGAACACCATATATAGGCCATATGACTCTCAAAATAAAAAGAAAGCTCATAATTTTACCAACTGCTCTAATACTCTTCAGTAAAACAAAGAAAATCTATTTAGTACAGGATGATTTTAATGGAAAAGAGCTGGCTCATGGACACTGAAACCACAAAAGTAACTTATGCTTAATGTTCAATTTAAGCTTGAGTAATCCAGTCTCAGATTTGGCTTTTAGAGTGGTGACTACATACCTGTAATGTTCACACAATACAACAGTCTAAAGTAAAACAAAAAATACTTTTTTTTATATTTTAAAACCTGTACTCAATCAACATGACAAAAGCTTACAAGAACATCATCCCATCCATGCAAATGGATCTCAAACACTAACAGGAAAATAGAAGCCAAAGGCATAACATGCATTTTGTTTTAAACAACCTATACTGAATGCTCTACAAAAGTTAGCAGAAAATACAATTTACATGCCTTATCCCAAACTTACAGTCCCAATCACATTATTTTTCATTTATTGTATTTTATTTTTAAAAGGTAGGGGTCCTTATATGGGTAATAGAAATGTTTGTTGTCTCTTAATAGTATCTGAATAACCTACCATTTATGGCAGTAAAAATAACAGTAACTCTCTGGCTAAGTTAAGTCTTTACCTGTTCAATGTACATGAAAATAAATCTTGGATAAGTCAGCCATGAACTTACAGAAAAACTAACCAAATAATATGTAGAAAAAACAATTTAGAAGTTTCACGTACTTCTTAGGGTATCACGTTGCCTATTTTAATTATTTTGGTGCATTTCTTTCTCTCTAGCATAATCTTTTCACGATGCACAGGTTTTATACAGCAAGAAAGTTAAAAACCAAGTTACAGAAGTCAGCTATAAAAAACTGGTTTGGATTAGAAAATATTGGACATTATATTCAGATCTTGTCATGCTGATTAGCTTAAAAATTTGGAACAGTCTATTCAAATACTGCCTTTGCTTGAGAGCATCTCATTAAATTAAATTTTCTGTGCCGATGAAGCAGGCACCAGAGACAAGATTCAGTTCAACCAGCTACTCAGCCCAGGTTCTCCATCTGGTTTCCCTTTTACTTCAACCTATGGTCCAGAGGCCACACTCTTAAGTGGTCCAAGTGCAATGACTGGGCCAGGTGAGACTGTATACACTCAGGACAAAATTAGGTGTAAAATTTCTAGGCAGGATCAGGTGAAAATGAAGATACATGGCAAACTTATAGACAAAAAGGGAGGATCAGCCTTCCAGAAGTGAAGGTTGTGCCCCCCACCCAACTAGAGAGACAGCTGACACAACTAGCTTAACTTTTACTTGATTAAACCTGAATAAGTAAATCCTACCCCACTGGAAGCCTGCTTACATATCTTAAGTGGAGAGAGTCACAAGTGGGAGTTTAATGTTAAACAAATTTGACAACAATGTTATTTGTATAAATAAAATGTTACTATCGTTGAGCACCTCTATTCTGCTAAAGGCAAGATCCCACTGATTCCTTGTTACTTCTCAAGGAGGTCCAGGTAACCATATTGTGAATTTAAACTTCTTAACCAATTAGAGAGAAGATGGCTACATTTGATGTTATACTTACATTTTTTTCTGACAGCTCCAGTGGGTGTCTGGGCATCAATTCACTTTTCACACTTGTAAAGCTAAAAACACAAGTAAGAAAATTGAACTTCAAATTAACTGGAATATTGTTTAAAAGTTCATTCCAAAACTGATCTCAGATACAAACATTGATCCACAGAGACACACAATTAGCACAGACTGAATTACCAAAGAAGAAAAAAAAGCTTAACAATGAAGCAGCAAAGACCATCCCTTTTTCTTTATGTTTGTTAAAACAGAAAGACAGTTTTCTGTCCCTGACACCCTTCACAAATAGAGAAAAATTTATTAATAAATGAAAACATCATAAATATAATTATGCCCAAGCTACATAACATCTGATTTTATATGTTCCAAGCTTTTGCAGCTGAACACTGTACACACTTTGCCTCCCAACTTCCAGTTGTATTACCCATATTTTCAACTCCAGTGACTTATTTTGTATTCATTATCCACAACATGTACATAGGTTTGCACTCACATAAAATAGCAAAACCCCAAATCACTATTTTTATTATATTAATTTTTATACCAATGCTGAAATTAATCATATCCTATGGTGCTGTGGCACACTCACATACATTAAAACTAGTGTGCATTTCATAATTATTGATACTTTGTCATCTCTTCTCTAAAGAGCAGTACCACACAGCTAAAATCCTGTTAATGTTACCTACTTCTTGAAGTGATATTTCACAGAAAGTTCACACTTGAAAGACAAGCTGATTAAATACTTGCACTTTAGGGCACAGATTTTGTGATACACTTTCCAAGAACCTTCTTTCAGAAGTCCACATCCAACAAATACTTTCTTTCTGTATCTGAAGTTCAGAATTGGGAGTGACACAATTCAACAAGGAAAAGTAAAGCTCACCCTCTACGCAGGAGATCATAACCTTCAAATGGTCCTGAAGCTGACAAATCTGTAAGTGGGATACTATCCTTCAAAAAAGCAGCAGCACCTCTGGAGTTCTGCAACAAAAAAAGCAAGGATTACTTTAGCAGAATCAGATCCCGTTTACATGGGCCATGAAGCCAGGCAAATGAAACAAAGGGCTCAAAAACTCCTTAAGCTACTCATGTACAATCCCTAGACTTCAAAGTCTGTTAAAAAAACCAAAAAAACCCCAAAACCAACCAACCAAACAAAAACCCCAAACCAAAATGCGACCAAGAAAAAGAAGCAAAAAACCCAAACCACAGAAAACACAAACACCACAGTAAGTGAATTCTTTCAGGGAGCCTACTAACAGCTAAAGGCACTTAAAATACATTTTTTTTGTCTGGCTGAAACAGTGAAACTTGCAATCACCCCTTGTTGATCCCCACCCTGGTCTGCAGGGATGGAAAGGAAAAAGGCAGGTCATGCTCTGCTGACAGGACAGAACATGTCTGAGCATTCCTTCATTTACTCCAATACAATGAAAGTCTATTGGCTGTGGAAAGACGGGCAGGCAAATCAGGAAGATTACAAAGTTGCTGTGAAGATATGTAGGGAGAAAACTAGAGAGGCCAAAGCTCAGCTTGAATTAAATCCAGCCAGTGTCAGTAAAGATAATAGAGTTTCTCTAAATATGTAAATAGCAAAAGAAGAGCTAGGGAAAAGCTTCCCCATCTACTTGGCATGTGAGGGGAAACTTGTGACAAGGAAAAGGCCAAAGTGCTGAGTGCTCATTTTGCCTCAGTCTTTGTCAGCACCAATTGCTCCCTGAGAGTACAGCGCCCTGAACTGGGAGACCAAGATGGGGAGCAGAATGAAGCCCCCATAGTCCAGGAGGAAACGATCAGTGCCCTGTTGTGCTGCAGGGATGTGCACAAGTCTATGGGACTGGATGGGATCCACCTGAGGGTACTGAAGGAGCTGGCAGAAGTGCTCACCAAGCCACTCTCCATTACTTATCAACAGTCCTGGCAAACTGGGGATATTCCAGTTGACTGGAAACTGGCAAATATAACACCCATCTACAGGAAGGGCCAAAATGATGATCTGGGGAACTACAGACCTGTCAGTTTGACCTTGGTGTCAGGGAAGATTATGGAGCAGGGCATCTTGAGTACCATCACAAGGTACATACAAGACAACCAGGTGATCAGGCCCAGCCAGCATGGGTTTACAAAAGGCAAGTCCTGGAGCAAAGAGGGAAACAGCCTCTTCTCCTTAGTGGACTGTGATAGATCGGACCAGAGGAAATGGCTGTAAGCTGTGCCAAGGGAAGTTTAGGCTGGATGTTAGAAAACATTTTTTCACTGAGAGGGTTGTGAGGCATTGGAATGGCCTGCCCAGAACAGTGGTGGAGTCACCACTCCTGGAGGTATTTAAAAGGCATTTGGACCTGCTCCTCAGGGACATGATTTAGTAGTTAGATTATGGTGTTGGTCAAAGGTTGGACTGGATGATCTTGAAGGTCTTTTCCAACCTAAACCATCCTGTGATCCAGACACAACCAAATAAGCCCAGATTGATTTTAACCATGGCTTAAGGCTGCCATAAAGAGGACAAGGTGTATTCATGCTGTCTAGTTTTCCAGTTAACTGAAAGAGCAAAGGAAAAACTTCTGCTTATAGCAGAAGCCCAGAAAACCACAGCTCCACAGACTTACTAACTAAAGGCATCTTTACCCAGACCATTAATTTCATCTCCATAACCTGCCTGATTTTACTGAAGTGATTTTAGGGTAGTTCACACAAATTGCTCAACCAATAATAATAAATTCTGGAAAGTAACAGCAATAATCTGTGGAAGGTGACAGTGACAAGCCGTTCAGTGGAGGAGTTTTCTCCAACAGCACTGTTGGACCCAACAGAAAATTCAGTGGCAGTGAAGGTCTTTTGTGCTAAGGTGTTAATAATTACCAATGACCTAACAACTATTAGAAAACCCTAAAACACCTGTTAATGCATTCATATAAAGCCTCTCCCAACTGATGTACTCAACACTGAACAGACCTTTCTGAGACTGCTGCAAGTGAAAGAAATAGTAGAGATACCGGGAAGATCTGATAAAACGGAAAATCAGAGTAAAAGACGACGCGAGGAGAAAACCATTAAAAACTCCCAAAAAGTAACGCCCTCCAGTCACGCCGATGCCCTGTCCGCCTCGGGTGGTGACCCCACAGCTTCTCACCACAGAGGACCGAGACACGGCCTCCCTCCGCCACAGCTGCGGCGCAGGAAGGCGCGGGGAGCCGGGGCTCCCCGGGGCACTTGGCCTCCCCGTGCCCCCTCCTTTCCAGAACGGCTTCAGCCGCACCCGCGCCTTCCCGGCTCCGAGCGCCAGTGACAAGGCCTATCGGAGAGCGGCCGGGCTGGGGTCGAGGGCCGCCCCCGGCCCGACAGCACCAGTGCCCGCCATGGCCGCGCCGGACCCCCATGACTCAGCACGGCCCCACCGCCCAACGGCCGCCGCCGCCCCCCGGGGATCCCAAAGGCCCCGGGGGGTAGCGGGGCTGACAGGCGCACACACCCCGCACCTCCCCCACAGAGAGATGGCCCCGCTTCCTTTCCTTCCCTTCCCCTCTCTCTCCCCGCACCACCACCGCACTCACCATCTTGCCTCACTCCCGCAGCCACTTCCGCCTCCTCCGCCTCCTCACTTCCGCCCCGCCCCGCCGCGTCACACGCAGGGAAGGAGTCGCGCCACGCCTCGAGGCAGCCTCGCGCGGGTGGGCGGGGCCGTGGCCGCTGTGGGGGGCGTGCGGGGCGTGAGGGGTCTGAGGGGAAGTGGTGCCGGTGCAGTCTCAGTCACGGAACGGACGTGGTTGGAGGAGACCGAGAGGATCACCGCGTCTAACTGTCAACATTCCCCCCCCCCCCCCAATCAAATAAATAAAATGTATTTATCTACAGCTGTATCACCGTGCCCTCTAGAGCGTGTCCTGCAGTACCTCATCTGCACGGGTTTTAAATGCTCCCAGGGATGGTGACTCCACCACTTCCCTAGGCAGCCTGCTCCAGACCTGACTACTCTCTCAGGAAAGCAATTCTTCCTCAAATCTAGCCTAGACCTCCCCTTGAGCAGCTTCAGGCCATTTCCTCTAGCCTCATCTTGGGAGGTCAGCACTCGCCTTCCTACAGCAGTTGTAGAGAGCAATAATATCTCCCCTCAGCCTCCTCATATCCAGACTAAACATTCCCAGTTCCCTCTTGGGACTTGTTCTCCATGCCCTTCACCAGCTTCTCTGAACTCATAGCAGCACCTCAGTGTCCATCTTGTCCTGAGGGTCCCAGAACTGAACACAGAACTCGAGGTACAGCCTCACCAGTGCTGAGTACAGGATCATGATCCTCTGCCTTCCATGGCCTCAGCTCCACTGCCCACAGGGCTGCTCTGCTGCTGGTAGACTGAACCGTGTTGTCCCCCCATGTCATCAAACCCTGGGTGCTCTGACATGACCCTGGTCCCCAGGAGTTGATAGTCTGGGGTGGTCATGTTGTGGTGTTGGGTGTAGGGTGCTGCTCCTGCTCAAACAGACCCTTTCCCAACAGGCCACCGGCAGCAGAGGGCTTGGGTGACACCAACAGCTTCACAGCAGTGACAACCTGAGGCAGAGAAACCGTGACAGGGAGCCATAATTTCAGTCTGAAGTGGAGGAGTCTGAGGGCAGACCTCGTCACACTCTGCAGCTACCTGAAAGGAGGTTGTAGCGAGGGAGGGTCCAACCTCTACTCATGAGTAACTAGCAATAGGATGAGGGGAAAGGTTTCAAGTTGCCCTAGGGGAGGTTTAGGTTGGATGCCAGGAAAAACTTCTTTACAGAAAAGGTTATCATGCACTGGAATGGTCTGCTCAGGGAAGTGATTGAGTCACCATATCTGAATGTGGATACCTATCACATAGGTATGGTGCTTAGGGACATGGCTTAGCAGTGGGCTGGTAGAGCTAGGTTAGCAGAGTTAGACTAAAGCTTGGACTGGATGATCTCACAGGTCTTTCTTGACTTGAATGGTCCTGTGATCCTGAGATAAATATATCCTTGGGCTCTGGGCCAGCCATGGAGCCTCCCTGGGCAGTGCTGTGGGAATGAGAGGTGTCAGCATACACAGCCCCACCAGGGACAGTGAGCAGCCCTCAGGGACTTGGTCTTCTGTCAGAGATCCCCAGGGGTGGGTCTGTTAATCTATGGAAATGAGTTTTGAGAATGATGTGTTAGTAGACAGGTATTAATAACCACAATAACAGTATAGTAAGAGAATTAGTACTAGCATGAACTTAAAGAACTTTGAATAACTTTCTGACAATCACGAGGAAGTTTTCCATAATTCTGATGCGTAGCTCCAGGTCAGCACCTGGTCTATCTATTTTACTTATTTCTTCTGAGACCTCATTCAACCCTTTAAGAATTTTCCCCAAATTACCCTGGTGCTGCAAACTCCATATATAAAAACTAAACACCAATTATTGCACAAAAAGCAGTATTTAGAAGTCAGTTTTCTCTACGTTTTAATGGCAACCTCAGCTTTGGAAAAAATCACTGAAAAATTCATACGTTATATTTGGTCTTCCTCTTTCTTGGGCAAAATCAATTCACCACCTAGAAAAAACATTCTCAGCCGAAGTTCTGGCCCTTTGTATTCGGATCTTTGGCTTAAAGCAAAGACTTCAAAAGAATGAGAATGGAGGACTGGGGTTTTCAAATAATTTTTAGGAAAACGGGTACCACAAAGGTCTCTCTGATCTTATAATGGGTACTCGGATATTGTGGAGCTGGATTCATTATTATAGAATAGATGTGAATACAAAAAACAAATCGAGTTCCTGTTTGACTGCAGCTTACAGAAAAAGCTAGGTTTGTCACTAAATGTATTTATTTATTGACTGACTTTGTTGACCAGGATATGACTGTAGAGATGAAACATCTAATTTTCAAAGTCATTCTTGCAGGACACAGACAGGATGCAATCACTGCATGTACATTTTTGACATCACTGCAACCCGCAGTCCAGGCTGCATAACATAAAAGAACATACATTGCAAGAAAGATCTGCTTTTCCTTTAAAGACAGGCTTTCATGCTAGGGAAAACTTCCAGACATAAACACACACCACACACACGTTTTCTCATCAAATTACCAAGTAGTTTAAGTTGGAGCAAGGCTCAATTTCTTTCACAACCAGCTTTGTTTGAATGATCTTACAGTGAGCATCCCAATGGGGTGGACAATTGGAGTAGCATCTCGTTCCTCTCTGTGGCCCCACTGCAAGCTGGTAGGAGTCCCACGAGCGGCTGTAACTCCTGATCAAGCCTTGGATCAGAAATGAGAGCGTGTGGTGAGCTGGGGGTCTGCTCAGAAGCAGTAGGTTTGGCTGACCTCTCTGTGCAGATGATTTCAAGGCTGCCCCCAGAAGCCCCCAGGCTCTGCCCCAGGCACAGCAGCCCCTGCACCACACACAGGGCCCCGTGTGCTGGAGCCTCCCTGCCAGGGAGTGCTGCTGGCATGTGGGTCTGAAGAGGCTCTGAAGTCATGTTCCAAGCAGTCGCTAACAGGGTGGAAAGTGGAATGCAGTGACTGTGGTTGCTAAAGAGACCATTCTTCTATGTGGACATTCTTAAAAGAGTGTGTGGACACTCTAAAATTAGTGTTAAAATAACTACTGCTCCTTTAAAGTGATTACCTCTGTAAATTTGGGATTTTCACACATGGCTTTTAAAGATGACCTGGAGGTTGGTGGTTTTTTTTTAAGAATTATTTTTTTCATCATTTTGTGTAGAGAAGGTCAAAATGCATGAATGTTTTCGGTATTTTCTGGATGTTTTTTACCTCAGCATTTGTGGAATGTCAAATCTGGTCTCCTTGGTTTAGCTGGAGGACTTCTCTGAGGTTTCAAGTGATCTTTAGATCATGGGTTCTTTTATGTTCTAGAACTGAGGAAAGTTTGTTTTGTTTTTTAAAAACCACAATGTTTGAAATGCTCTTTTTACGGTTAAATTGGTGTTAACAAACATAAAACCTCATTAAACAAAGTTTTAGACACCCTGACTCAAATTCCTTTTCCCAGTATTTAGCTTTTTCTTTCCTGGATCCCAGCACAGCATCGTGTCATGAGAGGTCTGTGTGTGTCCCAGGGAGGCCTCAGGGAGAGGCTTCCTCAGTGAAGTGGAAACTTGTCATGGCTGCCTGGGGCAAAGCTGCCACATCCCACCCTCCTCTGCCCTTAGAAGAGGAGATCTATGGAGACCACCATCCTTCTGGGAACTCTGCTGCTTTGTTTTGGAGCCAATGTATCCTGTCTCTTCGCTAAATTAAATGGTACTTCTTACCTTTTCCATTCCCAGAGCATAGAGTGACAGGAGATACAGAAATGCCCATTGATTTACACCATCAGTCCTACTTAATAATAGCAAAAGAAGAATGTTGTCCAAGGAAACCTGCCTCTTTATCCATGCTTTTTAATACTGATGAATCTTTGTCTCTTGTCAATATACGATTCCTTTGACGTATCCTTGGGCAATCTGTTCTGAGTACGTGAAGCTCTATCAGAAGAAAACTTTTATCCTGTGGGACAGGGAAACTCTTGCACTGGTTTCTGTCAACAGCTACTTACAACCTGTTAAAGTGAAAGTACTTTTTATTTATTTTTAATAAAATCAAATAAACACATTTTCTTTGATCGTTAAGAAGTCCTTTCTTGTTAACTTGCTTTATGCTTTTATGTTTTGGCATTCATTGTAAATCTAATTATTTAAAAAGTTATTTTGTTTTAAATTATTAAACCTTTTCTGAATTTAAGATAAACAGGGGCATGTTTTGTTAAAGATTAAAAATAAATTTCACATAAAACTGCAAAACGTAGCAAAGATAATAACGTGTAGGCGTCAGAGTGTTCCAAAACAAGACTCTCTAGGGGCTCTTCTGAACACACAGCTACGTTAAAACCATGTTCTGAAAAGGCTCAGGAAACCCCTGACTCTAACCCACCCTTTCCTGAAGCTGGTGAAAGTATTTAGAAAAAAAGTTAGTGTTGCAGGGAGAAAATAATAATAATAAAAAAGAATCCCACATACTTCCAAAGCAGATTACTTTTTCCTGTTTGTTTACTAGCAAACTCTACAGCATGAAGGATTTGCTTGAGTCAAAGCTTGCCCATCCTCATCATCCAACTGCAGCAACCAGTCTGACAAATGACCAAAAAATGGGCATTGCTATCTCTCTATGAAACGTTAATGTCATTAATGTGCTGTGGCATCCAGTGCAGAAATAACACTAACAATCCCTTCTTTCATTATTTGAGTTGTACATCATCAGTTAATTTTAAGTGAGGAGATAGTGTATCTCTAGAAGTGTCTTCACGTCCTGTTTCAGCAGATCAAACAAGTTTGTTGTGTTTTTTTTTTTTTTTTAATCCAGGTTATGTCCTTGGATTTAAAAAAAGTCCATGTTGTCTTGAAGTGATGGCCTATCTTGTAGCGTGCCAGTGCTTGTTTTAGTCTCAGACTGGCACCTGTACTCTCTCTTTCTTTGTAGTAACCCGTTGTTCGGATTCCGAGAAACTTGGGCTTCTCTTCTCCGTCCGTCTCCTGCGGAGCCAGAAAAACCGGAGCCTGCAACTCGGCGAGCGAGGCACTAGGGGCTGCTCAGTAGCCAAACACCCTGAACCTGCCTTCCTCCTCCTCCTCGCTTGCCGGCTGCCTCAGTCTAGCTGGGAGTTAGATATTAGTGGCTGATTTCGGGGACTTTTTCACTTCACTCGCAACACTATGAGAATTATGAAAAAACAGAGCCGAAAGATAAGAAGCAATGTGCATGCAACAGCTCAAGCTACATGGGCTGTACCTGGGGGAATGGGTTAGGAGTACTTCCCTACTCACAGCTAAATAACTATATTACCTCCTTGGGACCATTAAATTCTTAAACCAATCCTTCCCCCTGAATCCAAAGCTTAATCTATCTGGTGTTCATACAGGCAGGATCTCACTGCTCCAGAAGCTCTTTTGTTTTCTGGCACTGAAACCAAGACTCTCATGAGAATTCACAGCAAAACCATTTTTATCTTCCCCTTTAACTTGGAGTGATTCACCTCCCAGAAGCACATATAGGTGAGACTAAGAGCACGTTTCCTGTGAGAGTGTCTTCCTTAGGGAAACCTTGAAAATAATTAATAGTAGTCACAGCTGAAAGAATTGAATGGAACATTACTTCCCATTCCTGCTACTGTGCAGGGAAAAAAAAAATACCCAAGAGTTTGCCAAAATGCCTAGCAGCTAGAGGAGAGCCTGAGACTGCTCTGACTCATAACTATCTCCCTTAAGCAGCAAAAAATCAGAATTCACCTTAATTTCCTCTTACAGCTGAGGACAATAAATGAGTCAGTAATCACCAAACTGAAAAGCTGGCATTTTGCATTGAAAACTGACATTTTCAGCAAAAAGTTGTGTATTGCTAAAAATAATGTTTATTTTATATAAACTGCCAGGAGAAAACTTTCTCCATGTACTTTTTCTGTCATTTTAAAAACAACAGCCTGAGAAAGTTTCTGACCTAACCAGTAGCCACATGGATGGCTTGGGGATGACTGGCTTAGGAAGAGTTAAGGCTCAAAGCTTCTAAGACAATTATGGGGTGAGCTCCTCAGCATGTGAGCCAGTGTGCTGAGGTTTAGCCAACAAACTCAGAAATGGGTCTAGAGCATCCTGAATTTTGGCCAAGCTTGGGTTTGCGTTTCAATCTGATGAGTCATTTCTAATAGAAAAACTCTCCTTTGCTGGCATGTAGGTAAAGAGAGGTTGTACTGGAAGCAGCTGGTGTACAGCCCCTGACACCTGCAGAGAGCTTGCTTGAATTCCAGTTTCATGCTGGTACCAGATCCCACCTGGCACATTTCACCGACTCAAGGCAGGAATAAAACAGCAACATTGTTTTTGTACAGGAGAACTATTACAGTGTTTCTTCAGGAAAAGCTTCTATGAAATTCAACACTATTATATTGTCAAGGGTGTTGGCAGCCAATTAATTGTTTCTATGGAGAAAATAATGTATTGCAAATTTTATTCTTGTTCATTTTTCTGGAAGCTATGATTGTACATTTCCCTGGGAGGATTTTTTTGGTCATACTTCCTTACTGTAGGTTTTTCACACAATGGGCTTAACTTTGTTTGCTCTTTGTATTGCACCTGCTAATTCTGAGTCTCTACAGCTATTTCATGGCTTTTGAATTATTTATTTTTTGTGTTATATCTTTTACTAAATTTTAAATCATGTTTACTAAAGTTTAAATCATGTTCCTATCCTCAGGTTTATTGCTGAAAAATGCTGAAAGGGTGCTGCTGGAACTCTGTATTACACTAAGATTTCCTATTCAGTTTATATAGCATCATTGGGAAATGCTGGTGACAGAAACTGTCTATGAGTTCAAACACTGGCAGCACTTAATAATTAAGAATGTTGCAGCAGATAACTTGTACAAGTTTATTTGATCAAAGCTGTTGAAGCACATGCCATTACAGTGTTATAGAGGTTATTTAACATACTGAACTAAAACTAAGGAGAGAGGAAACAAATTAAGTTCAGAACATCCATCAAATTCCCTATTTTTAGTTTCAAAAGAAACTGTGGACTTGATTTGCTTGATTTTTGTAAAGGGAGATTGTGAATTAGATTCATAGAGAGCTTCCAGGTTAAAAAAAAATAATATATATATATATATATTCTAAATAATTAGATTTAGGCTGGAACAAAGAAGATGCAAATGAACTGTAAAAACTTGTGCTGTTTCTTCCTCAGAAGGACTTTTTAAAGTTGTAAAATATTACCGGAAAAACAAACCCCAAGCCATTTATTCAGAGGAGCAAACAGTCCTTAAAGGGTTTGGGAAGTATATACAGTGGACATTTCAAGGGAGACTGTCACATCCTCCTCTGAGAGTAAATTTGTGTGAATACCTTTGTGGCAAAGATTAGAGTGGGCAGATCAAAGTAATATACGGGCTCAAGGGAGACAAGGAGGGGGAAGGGAGGTCGACATTTGGATTCAAGGGCTCCTCTTGGCTCACTGAGCCCTGTACATTGCTCTTACAAAGAACCATGCTATATAATTATTTTCATAACTTCTTAAAATCTTGCATCAAGATAACTTGATCCCATTCCTCTTTCTTCTTCCTTGACAGTTCTTATGCTGGGTGTTTGTGCTGGAATCTCTTCGCTCTGGTCATGGTACGACTGCATGTCTGGGCAGACAGCATTTACAGACAGTTTCTGCCTGTCTGTACTGTTGGCTTTTATCTCACACGGCTCCTACCCCATGAAGAAGACATGAAGCCTCCAGTCTGTGAAAATCCCAGTAATAACCACTCCCAGAACAGGATTCAATTTTACATTTCTTGAACACGAGTAATTCAGATTTTGGTAGGATGCTTCAGATAAGGTCATGTCGGTGCCTACACAGCTACAGTAACAGAGGTCTTCTCATATGGGTCCACATTTCATTTTTTTTTCATAGTTGCATCACACGGGTGCTTCATAGGCTATTCTCAAACTTTCTCTCCACCAGATAGATTTAACTGACAAGCTTCTACGTTGCTGCAGAAAGTTTTGTTCTTATCTCTTCTCTACTCAATTGATCTGTCTTATTCTTCTATGGTTTTATTATGCTAAAGTAGTCTGTATGTGGTTAGTCTGATATTCCTCTGGTTTGAGACCTCCTGGATTTCTGGGCTACCATTAACTTTAATTAGCATATTCCTGCTTCTTGTGGGACCAAGAGTTATGGAAATATTAAATGGGACTAATCCTAAAAGCAGTCCCCAAGGAAATCCTGAATCGTCCCACTTCAAGACACTTCACTGCAATGTTCTCTCTGAGTAATATTTTTTTCAAACTTCAATTCCTCCATTAACACTGTTCTTCTCTGTCTTAATATTTTTTTCTTGTGGCTTTGTACCAAATACTAAACTAAAATCATGCTAGATGAGAAGTCTACTTCACTGTTTTCAAAACCTTCTTTACATAATAAAGGAATATTCCATTGCTCTGACACAGCCTCATCTTAGAAAATCCATTTTTCTGTTATTTTCCAGTTACTGAGTTCATAATTATTTTCTCATTCAAAGTTTATTCTAAAATTATGCATATTGTTACTTTCAGATAGATGACTTTATTATTATCTAGAAAATCCTTCTCCTCTCTTTCTTAAATATAGCTCCTAGGTGTAACACTGGCCAATAGAGAGAACCAATAAAAAGTTGTAAGATTTATTGTAAGACCTGGGAATGCTATGCTGGTTCTGCAAATACTGGTTGGTGAAGTTTATCTGGATGATTAAATTTAATCATTCAGTTTTTGCCACCTCTGAAATAGATTTTTTCAGCTCCACAGATGTCTTCAGAATTACCATTCAACCCTGCTACCATGTTGTACCTTCTCAGTTTGACTGAAAACTGAAGCAGAATACTCATTTGGGGGGGCTTTGGTCTTAATAGAGATTGGATCCACACTAGATTTCATTCACTACTATATTTATATTTAAAATATTTTTTTTCCAAATCTGATTTTACCTTTAGATTCCTACTATATCTGGTTGTAGTAAAAGCTATAGCTTTTGGCTTATATTTCAGAGTAGTATGCTAACTGTCCTGAAGAGATGAAAAAAATCCTTTGAAAAACAGAGGAAGGAAGAGTGTCTGGAAACTTCTCCACTGGGATATTTCTGTCTAAGGAGTGTAAATAAGGATTATACCCTAAAGGGTGCACTGTCCTGTAGCTTCTCAGTGCACAATGTTTGACTAAGGGGGGTCAGAATTTTCTTTTCACAGGGGTAAGGTGACATGTGGATCTGCCTTGTGTCCAAGAAAAACAACTTCATCTTCATTATATGCTGAGAAGTAGCACTGTGATTCTGTGGTGAGATGTTACAACCATTCTCTCCCTTAGTGCAGGAGATAACTTTGAACATGCTTATATTCTTGGTTATTTCATACCTGGTTTTATGAAGGAAGACTAAATCAGTGAGCCTTGCATACAGCTACCATGCAAAGGCAACAATTACCTTGTGTTTGTGTTAGTCACAAAATTCTTGAAACAAAGAATATTCAGTGTGTTTCCAAAGCTCTACAGATCATCATTTTACCACTCTTTTAATGAAGGAAAATAGTATAGATATCAGGTGTACTTTAGCATTTTTACATTACCTGTATTTAGCTCCACCTGACAAATGTTTTATTTATTCCTTGTCCCAGTCCTCAGATCCAGCCTAAAACATGAGATATATACTCAAATGTGTACTAAATGGAGACCAGCAATTAATTCATTAATAACCTCAGCAAGCTTCTTTATAGTCTGGCAATGAGAGGCAGATGCATTAATCTACTGTTCTGCCTCAGTGCTACATTTCCCAACACTTCTTTCTGGCAGCATTCCTCAAAGCCTTGTGAAGTTTTTCATCTTTCACTTTGTACCCAATGTGCCATGAGCTCATGTTTTCTTTAGCCTTATGACAGATATTATGGAAAAAAAAAACTGCTGATAGTTGTTATCTTCAACTGCTCTGTTTCCAGCCAGGACTTACACATGTTGTGGAGACTGATAACTTACTGAGTTTGCTATCACTGCAGTTTCCAGAAAAGTTGCCCCAGATCCCAGAAGAAGAAGAGAATTCCTCTGAATGAAGATTACAGAGATAAGGAGCATGAAATGATCTGTTTGGCTTTCATTCTACATACACTTATCTATTATTAACCACTGTCTGGCATATTTGAACATAATAAGAGGTGAATGTTAAGTGATAAGAAAAAGAAGCGTAGATTTCAGGATTATTTCTCTGTTCAAAGGCTTTTACATCTGTTCTACCCTTCACTTCCTTTACTAGCATTTTACAGCCAGGAGCTACTGAGTAATAGTATCTTAGTCTTCATAATATTGCTAAAATAATTCCATTGTTTGGAAAATGATGGAGGAAGAAACAACTCATTAAATTTGTTAATGAATTAAAAGCAAGAATGAGAATCATGGAAGAGAACTCCTTGAACCTATATCTGTGCTTATTCACAATGAACTATTAGAGAATATACCTGTCCTATAGCTGAAGGGAGAATGTTATGTACTTACTGGAATATGAAGGCTACAAAACAGGTTTCTGTTGTCTACCTCATGTGCTTTTCTTGCTTTTCTGAGAGTTCTGTAGCAAAATGTATCTTGATGACTTTGCAAAATATGTTATAAATTTTTTTTTAAATATTTCTTATTTTCTATATGAAATATGTGAACATAACAGCTCCAATTTTTCCTTGAACCTTTGAGTCAGTATCTAAGCATAGTCATGGGCCCTCATTGGGAAATCCCCTTTCATTGTCAGGTTATATCTATAGTTTCGTACTTTGTCTTTTCTTGAGCAAAGTGCCTTTTGCTTCTGTTCAAATATTTATTCTGCCTTGGTTTCCCCCCTTACTAGCAGTGAAATCCATATTACAGGTGTATTTTACAAGTTGGGGGTTTTTTATCTTCAAGCAGTAGAGAAGAAGAAGAGGAAAACAATAAAGACATAAAATAAAGGATTTGCTTCTTGTCATCTAGGTGAAGATTGTACGAACACTCATTTATAACAGGCTGTGAGCCTTAATTACAAAGTTTATAGGTAGGTAATGTTTAGTCCTCACATCTCAACCTCTTCCTTCCTCTCTAGATCTCTGTTTCTTGGAGCTCACAATGTGTCTGCATTTTCCTAAAAAATCAGTACATCTTCCTCTCCAGGAAGTGGCTTGTTCTTTTATAGCAAAGCCAATCTTTGTCCTCTTTAAAGGCCGTATATCCTCTGCTGTCTAGGGACAACACCCCTGAACACATCTGTCTAGACATACTAGAGCCTGCCTTCCCTCTTCCTATACTGAAAAACTGACATTCTCTTAAAACACACTTTACAGCAAACTTCATGAGCCCTTGCAGATGCAGAACTGTGATTTTGAAGGGTGTTTGTCCTTACACACAGTTGTTTTCACAAATGTGCCTGTGATATGAACTGTAATTTTTCATAAGTATGGGTCACTTCTCATTCATTCTTTCCCATGCTATAAAACAAATCAAAGGGAAACAAAATACATCATAGTATTTTTTGAGTAAGCTGGACCCTAACATTTCAAAAATAAAGGACAGCCTATTAGCTCCCTGTTGATTCTTTGTGGTCCACTGGTAGGGAATGTGGGGTGTCCTATAAATGTTATTTGATAAAAGCTGAGGATGGGCACCCTACTGTTTTTAAGGATCATGCTGAGACTAACTGCTGGTAGGATATGCAAGACAGCAGATTTGTTTATCCTTATTTCTCCGCTCACATCCCTGAGCACACATGGTTGCTGTTTTTGTTTTGACTAATTTTGACTTTTTTAAATGTGAGAAAAGTGGTTTAAATGATGTAATCCCTGTCTGAAACTGGAACGCGTGTGAAAGAGTGGAAATGCTGACAGGCTTCTGGCTGGAGTGGGCTGAAAAGCTCTGCTCCAGGGCTGGATGCTCCCCTGCCCTCCCAGTCCCATTCATGGCATTGTTCTCAAGGAGAAGGAAAAGAGGCAGCAGTGTGAGGAAGCCCACATGATTCACACACACACTGGTGCAGTGGGATTGCCCAAGACCTTGTAGGAGCCCAGATTGTGATGAAAAGTTGAGTGATGTGTTTGCTGTTCTTACTTACTTGAATCTAACTTGTTATTTTCCCTAGACCCAATCAGTATGGGGGTTAAGCATTTTAAATTACATCGTGTCATTAAGATCTGCCAGGAGTAACAATGGAGTTTGGTCATGTTGTCTCCTGGATTCTACTTATTCTCAAATGCCTCGATTTTCCTGGTTTCTTAAACTAAAAGTCATTCCTTCTGATGCAGGTTTTCTCTATTACATGCACATAAGAGTAAAATATGCAGGCATCCCTGCACTGGACAAGGATCATGTTCTGCTAAGTGCTGTTCATAGAGATAATGAAAATAAAATTTCCACTGAAAAATGTTTACAATCTAAGCATAAAAAAGAATCTCAAGACTTGAAGTGTTTTAGGCCAGCCCTACAGCCTTTAATCTTTTTCTCTCATAGCTGAGTGAGATAAGTGGCCATAGACTAAGATGCCCTTGGGGATAAAGAGACACACTTATGAAACTGAAAGTAATACTGCTGAAGAACATATGTACATCATCTTTACTCTAATTAAATTAGGTCAGGCAAGCTGCAGTTCCAGGAAGAATGTCAAAGTAGAAGACATCAGAAGAAGGAGCTGGAATGGGATTTTCGAGAAGCATGTTTAGGAAAAATGACAGAGCAGCAGATGATAGCTGGAAAATTCATTGGTTTTGGGACAGATCAACAACATTATATCTGTGATAAAGCAGCTGGAGAAGAGTTTTGCTCTAAGATGGTTTTTTTTCTTTCACTGAAGTCAGGCTTGTAGTAGGCATTCACATTTGCTTCACTTATATATTGCTTCGCTTACTGCCTCACACCAGGAGAAGTAATAATCAAATTGGGATGTGTGGGAAGCACAGGCAGATAGACAACCAGTTGTAAGCAAAGGACACAGCATCTGCTAAACATCATATGGAAGAAGCCACGTGTCCTTTTTGTGGTGATCTCGGCATTTAAAGAGCACAGTGCAAATTGAAGAGTAGAATAGATTTGTGCTGTTTAAAGATCTAGCAAAGATGTAAGCAGTCAATGTATTTGTCTTAGAACAGTTCTAAAGATGTTCTTCCCCACCATCATTCATACTTAACTCAGGTTTAATTTGAACAACTTGGTTTTCATCCAGAAGTTTATTTCTTGGAAGTCACTGGGGCAGCTTTATGATTATAAGATTCTAATTTTTTTTTTTAATACAGAGATTACAATGTGGTTTTATCAATGTATTATTTGCAACACAAAGGGAAAAAAAGACCCTCACCAAGAGCAACTATTGAGAGACTGAAGAAAAGAAACATCTGTCCTACTTCTTATTCAGTTCTGATTAATGTGACATCTGAAGACTTATGGCATGAGGAAGCAGTTTTGCATCATATCTTCCTGAGTGAGATTCTTCTAACCAAATGCAGATGTCTACATGATAGATGTCTATCCCAGGGCTAAGCCTCCTTAGCTCTGCTGTCATTGACACCCTCATGGCACAGTTTGTTCTACAGTGAGGTGTGTGACTCAGAACTTAAGGATGTGTATCCTTTTCTTTGCCCTGTTGGAATCCACTTGTGAACTTTATTTTAGTGTTATTTGAAAGGCTCACAAATATCTAAGTATTAATAGATTTATCCTGTTACTTAATAAGTCAGCAGCTGCTTTATAGTGAAATTAAGTTATTGGCCCAAAATCACAAAAACAGTCTATAAAAAAGCATTGGTAATGACAAGCAGCCCCCTTGGTTCCAATCTGGCAGGCTAGACAGAACATCCTTCCCCTCTTCAAGAAATTTTGAGGCTATGTATGGGCACTTAATCTGTCTACTTCATGCATCTATATTTACTTGATTCAGTTTCAGAAATAATTTAAACATGTTTAAATGTCACTGAAACTAAACTGGATTTCATCATGTGGTTTAGGTGTTTCCTTGTATTGTATTCCTGTCATGACCTTGTAAATCATATAACAGTTTAGCTTGAAGGGGATCTTAGGACCTCATCTGGTCTAAACCCTCTCTCCCACTCAAAATGGGGTCAGTTCTGAAATTACACCACGTTGCTTAAGGACCCGATTGTCTCTGAGGATGAGTGTTCTGCAGCCACCCCTTCTCCCACCTGACAACTGGGAAGCTTTTTTTTCCTTACATCTAATAGGAGCTCCCCAGCTGCAACTTGCCTCTCTGAGAAGGATCTGTGTTCTGTAACCACCCATTTAGTAGTTGTAGACAGCAAAAAATCCTCCCTTAGGGTTTTGTTGTCCAAGCTGAATAAACCCAGTTCCCTCTCCTTCTCTTCCTATGTCATGTACTCCATCCCCTTCAACATTTTTGTAGGTTTTCTCCAGGTTTTGCTCTGGTTTGTCTGTCTCTTTCTACTGAGGATCCCCAAACTTGACACAATAGTTCAGATTTATCTCATAAATGCTGAGCAGAGGAGGGAAACCACTTTCCCCAGTCTGCTTTTCCTAATGCAGCATGTGGTGGGCCTTCAGCGCTGCCTAGGAACAGATGCAGAGCAGACAAGATAGAACAGCAGACATGTACCACAAGGGATGTGCAGGTCCTGCTTTCATTCATAACCATGAGAGATCACTTCCGTTATTTGCCTCTGGGCTGACTCCTGCTAGGGGGAAGAAGAATCCGGAATGGAAAAAAATCCCTGAATTCAGTGAATGCTACTTGCCTTGGAATTTTGGGTCCAAAGCTTTTCTGGTTTCAAAAATGTGTTTGATGATTTATTCTTTAGTTTGTCACTGCTTATATGCAAAGTATTAATTTAATATATGTTTTCCAAGTGTCTCAGAATGCTCTGGGTAAGGGTTGTGCTCGGTCGAATTTTTGCAAACTCGAGTATCCCAGGCAGTAATCAGTTTCTTCTACCTAATTTTCCTCTGAGGGTTCACTTCACCAAAAAAGCATGTCTTCATAATGTAGTTTCAATTTTGAGTGATGAAGCTTAAAGTTGTCAGCATGTAAGTGCTGAGTAGAAGACCTAACCATTAAATCAATGAGAAACAGTCTATTAGTATCTTTATATAGGTAATGACTGCTAAAAGAGAGAAGACTGGAGGAGAACTTGGAAGGTGTTAAAGCTAGCAGGAAAGCCTTTTTAGTATTTTAAAAAACTAATCAGCTATCAGGATGGACAAAGTCCAACATTAGCAGTAGCTAGGATCCAGTTTTTGATCCTTGACCACTATGAAATTGAGCTTCCTGTCATGTATCAATGTATGGAAGACCTGTCTTTGCCCCCATCCTGGTCTTTTCCAGAAGAAACACAGAATCACAGAATGTCTTTTGTTGAAAGAGACTTCAAGATCACCCAGTTCAAGCTTTGACCAACACTGTAAGTTCACCACTAAACCATGTCCCTAAGGACCAGTGGTGACTCCATCACTGCCTTGGCATACTATTGCAATGTCTGACAACCCTTTCAGAGAAAAAATGTTTCCTAATATCCAGCCTAAACCTCCCCTGTCATAGCTCACATCCATTTCCTCTGGTCCTGTCACACATCATCAAGGGGAGGAGGCTCTCTCCCTTCTCACTCCAACCTCCCTTAAGGTGGTTGAAGAAGAGTGATGAGGTCTCCTCTCAGCCTCCTCTTCTCCAGACTGAACAACCCCAGCTTCCTCTGCTTCTCCTCACAGGACTTGTACTCCAGGCCCTTCATGAGCCTCATTGCCCTTTCCTGGACATGCTCCAGCACTTCTATGTCCTTCATATTCAAGATGCAGCCTCACCAGAGCTGAGTACAGAGGCATGATCACCTCCCTATTCCTGCTGGACACAGAGTTCCTAATACAAGCCAGGATGCCATTGGCCTTCTCGGCCACCTCTGATTCTTATTAAGTCAACAATCAACCAATGCCGCCAGGTCTCTTTCCAGCTTATAGCTCTCTAACCACACAACCCCAGATCTGTAGCTTACCATGGGGTTGTTATGACCCAGGGCTAACACCTGGCATTTGGCCTTGTTAAACCTCACACAATTAACCTTGGCCCATTGGTTTCACCTCTCTGGGTCCTGCTGAAAGGCCCCTACCCCTCAGCAGATTGACACACCCACCTAGCTTGGTGTCACCTCCAATGACACCAAAATGATACAATTGTGCAACGACACAAAGAAGCAATGGCTCAAGTCACAAGTACAGGGAAGTCACTTGTCCATCCCAGTGGTACATCACACCTCTGCTATTGTCCACCTCCTCCTTCCTCCTGTTGCCTGACTTTTAAGAGACCATATATCATACTGAATCCAAAGCATTTTTTTTTATCAGTATATTTCAGCGACAGGTTTGGGCTTTTCTAATTTTTGGATCTGGAAGTATGTATAGCTGCAACCTGACTGCATGTTAGAGCACAATGTCCTAACCACCTAACCACAGCTCCTGCTGTGCCCTCAGTTCCTAGGAAGGACAGGCAGGGCTATGGGAGGGGAGGAGTTGTGCATCTTCCAACATCTGTGGGACAGCTGGGAGATGGGAAGTGAGGGACACACCACGGAGAGCATCTGCCCTGGGGGTCAGGCGTACCCTTTGATATCACCTGCAATCCTACAAATGGACAAGGACAAAACATGTCCTAATAAGCTGTAATGTGCTCCAAAATGTCACTGTATTCCTGTGGAGTACGTACAAGAATATCCTAAATCAACCTGCAAAGAAGTGCAGTGACACATGCCCTACTGTACTACAGTAATTTTTACTATTAATTATTCTTTTCATCACTTCAGTACATTTTCTTCTCTTTTGGATAGCTTGCCAAATATTTAAGGCCTTTTTAGGTGCTTAGTATCTGATTAATATTTTTTTAATGCACATGTTAATTTTTTGGTGGTGGGTTTAGTTATTGTTGACAACCTCTTGGGACCCCTGACTGACATTTCCTATTATTTAAACAGTTAATTAGCCTTATTTTATTAGGTGTAAATGTGTTTCCATGCTTTGACTGGCAAACACTAATCTCTAAACTTCAGTAGCACGTAGGAATTTATTGCCTGTTAATTGTGCCCTAGGGTATAGTGACTTTTTAAAGTGATGTAACAGTCATCACATCTCTTTATATTATTTATATATATTACTGCAGTGCTTGTATTGTTGTAACATGTCTATCTGACATTGTCAGTCATCTAGAGGGTAGCCATTCAAAACTACACTGATTTTTCAAACATGATAGAGTTTCAGATATTAATACTAATAGAAAATAAACAGCTATCTGGTTGTTGTGCACTGTCCCACAAGTGGTTTCTTTTAAATGAATTTTTGTTTGTTTTTTTTTTCTATCTGTCCTAATGACAGAATGAGTGCCAGCTCGTCTGGGTGTTACCTGATTTTATTCTTTATGTGTAATGGCTTTTAAAAGCATTTTACATTCTGCTGCTTCTATAAGGGCTGGCTTTATACTATTTTTTAATATATATATATTTGTAATGTTCTGCATCAACAGATGTGCTTCTCAGTGTGTGACTCAGTGATAACACGCTGAGTTTTCACTTCACTTGTCAACACACTTGCCTTGCTGTCATAAATGCTGAATGTTTTGTGGCATCTTATTCAGCCACCCACCCTTTCTTCTACAGACCTCTTCCCAGAAACAATAAAATTAGTCAAGATTCCTTTTATTTGTCTTGAAACATATTCCTTAATGTGACAATGAAGTCATGCAAGGTTTCATTCTCAGTTTAGGGGCAATTTAATGTCTGTTCTCTTTATTTTGTAAGCTAATATACATCATTGAAAACCATGCCAGGTGGAAAACTGTGAAGGGACTGGAGGAATGATGCCACACTTGTGCTAAATATTTTGGTCAAGGACTTCCGATGAAGTTTCTATAGTATCAAATTAATGCAGTGCTTACACATTTTGGAATCCAAGCATGATTCCCTTAGAACTCCTAAGGAAATGACTCCATAACTGGGCGATTAGATACAATATAGAGAGTGTGTGTGATTGAAAGGGGAAGCAGTGTCCTTGATTGCACAGTTTTATTCTTTTTGGGCCCCATTCCCAAGCATCTAAAAATATGCTGTGCTGATCCCTTTTATTCTGAGGCTATATCCTACCTCTTACTTCAGCCACCACTTCCTTTTGGCTTACCTTCTTTGCATTCTGACCCTGCAAGATATAGTGTTTAAAATTGCTTCAGCTATAGATATCTAAAACCAGACAACCTAGAGGTAACTGTGTCCTGTTGTTCCAAAGAAGGCAGAACATTTGTACCTTCCATTAACTTCTTTTAACAATGTCAATTCTTAGCATCCCCAGTGTTAAGGAAAGGTGTTTCCACGCTAAGACAAGAAGCTCAGTGCAAACTTTTTAACCTATGTCACTCTTCTAAGCCTTTGATACAAGACCTGCAGTATGCACAAGCAGAGTATTAATCACTCATATCAGGCCACAAAAGTAGATTATGTCTTTGCTTTTTTGCTCAGAGAATAAAACTATCAGCCATAACCTTGTATTCCAAATAATGGCATATTGCTACCTACCTATTACATTGCTCCTCTGGAAGGAAAAATGGGAAAAGGAATGCAGAGAGGGACTTGCAAAATGTTTCTAAAGTATTCACAGGGATACCACATAAATTTACATCCATTACAGAGCATACAGAAAGGCAAAATTGTCATAGGCAGGTAGGACTTGAACAGTAAGTTACATTATCCAGTGAAGGGGAGTAGGGACATCATACAGAATAGTAAATATTAGAGTCAATCTGCCAGCAATGGTCAGCATGAGATACTGCAGCCTTGAAGAATGTTTTTCCCAGCTTCCTCTCACAAACATACTTTTTGCATCTAATGGAAATGCTTCTCTTCTCCCTTTAGATTAACAGTGTAGGAGAAGAAAAAACAAAAAGCAAAGAAACAAAACAAAACAACAAAACCCCAAAATGAATAAAAGGTTTTTAGGAAGGTTAGAGAAACGTGGTACTTTTGCATTCATGTTACAGGAGAAAAGATCTTATCTGTCTTTAGGGACAGCTGCAGATGAAGCTCGACCCGAGAAGCTTCTGCACTGAGTGGGCCAGAGTGTGTCCCATAATGACACCAGACAGGGTTGGGGACTGCAGGGTCAGCCCTTGGGTGTGATGGGGCTTTGTACAGTGTAACCAGCTGGGGAAGAAAAACCCCCTAAGGTCCCTTGATAAACTTGTACACTCCATTTTCACGTTTATATTATTTTGACTTATTTTGTTAAAGATGAAAAAATTACTGCCTTTAATAGAAGGAATGGGAAGAGCAATTCTACAGTTGCAGCTTAGGCTGAGCTGGAGGAGTTTTTACACATCTCAAGTTTCTTCCTCATTAGCTTAAGTTTCCCTCCTGCCACCAGTGTCTCTGTGGTTTGCAATCTTCCCCTACTATTGCAGTCTTATCTCCTGACATTACTGTCATCTTTAACTTCCCTGCCACTGCTCCTCAAGAAGAGATGAAGTAACTACTGCATTTACCAACTGTCAGATCTTTCTTTCTCTCTCTTTTTCCTTTTCTTTTTCTTTCTTTTTCTTTTTTTTTTCTTTTTCTCTTTCTTTTTCTTTTTTTCTTTTCTCCCTTTCCCTTCCTTCCTTCCTTCCTTCCTTCCTTCCTTCCTTCCTTCCTTCCTTCCTTCCTTCCTTCCTTCCTTCCTTCCTTCCTTCCTTCCTTCCTTCCTTCCTTCCTTCCTTCCTTCCTTCCTTCCTTCCTTCCTTCCTTCCTTCCTTCCTTCCTTCCTTCCTTCCTTCCTTCCTTCCTTCCTTCCTTCCTTCCTTCCTTCCTTCCTTCCTTCCTTCCTTCCTTCCTTCCTTCCTGTGATTTGTTAATAACTACTTCAATTTGTATAGCAATCATTTTACTACTGTACCCATGGCCATTGCCATCTGTCAACATAATTTATGTTCTCTTTTTTAATTAGTAGCTGGAAACACCTATTAGAAAAGGATAGAATGATGTATTGCTATTTTCTGGAATGTGGAATAGCTTCGAGGAACTACTCTGTAAAGCTATTAAAAACTTTTTAAAGGCTTAAATATTTAAACAATTAACATTTTAAAGGGTGAAATGATTTATGACCTGGATATTTTTCTTCTGTAATTGCAGCAACTAGAGAAAGAAATGGAAGAAAAGCTAAATGTGTGGTTCTGATATTATATCTGTATGACATGGGCTCTATTTTCTGTTCTACGACAGACTTTTTTTTTTTATTGTATGGATAAGTAATTGAATATTCTTGGGTTTATATTTCCTTCAAAAACAGATGGGAAGATGTCAGGTCCCTCTCAGCTGACACTAATCACTTTAAACCTTCAGTAATAATTCTTGATTTCCTGGCAAGTATAATTGAAGTCTGGATATACAACAACAGTGCAAAAGAAGGAGAACAAAATAAAGAAAGAAATATCCCTTCTAGATAAAGAAGCAGATGAAAGTCTTTATTAAATAAAAAAAACAAGCACTGACAAGAAGAGAGAAGAAGAACTAAGTGGAAAATTTAACCAAAGCAGCTGTGGTTATTTGTGAAGGAGGGAAAAGTGACATGGTCTTTCAGGTCATCAGTCCTCAGACTTGCAAATTCAAACCAAACAAGAAGAGTCCTTGGAAACAGTAAAAAACCTAACATAGAGAAACTCTAGGCAGAACACTCCTAAAGAGTGCCAACTGAAAATGAAAGAGTGTAGCAGGCATTGTCAGATTTCTCAGTACAATAGAAGTGAAAGATGCCAAAAAAAAAAACCCAGAAAAAAAAAAAAAAACAAACCAAAAAACCAAAAAAGATAAACTAGAAAGATGCAGGTGAGGATTAACTTATGGGGAAACACTTAAAGGTCCTGATGGCCATGATGAGGAAATATCATTAAGTCTCTGTTCTCTGAAATAAAAGGAAGTTGTAAAGACAATGACAAAGAATGGTGACCAAAGTGACTGTGTGAGTGTGCAGAGGCTGACAAGCCTCTTACAATATTCAAAGAAGAGTAAAGGAAACAGCAGCTGACAACAGGGGAAGCGCAGATTGGGTTTCATAAAGGAAGATCAGTTCCTCAGCCACAGTTCCTCAGGCTACTGCCTCTGGGTTAATTTTGATCCTGGAAATAGTAAACCACAGAATAATTTTAATTTCCATATATCAGAAGAACACACACACACATTCTTTACTCAAGAAGGCAAGGAAAATTAATCAGGGGAAAATAAACATAAAAGCAGTTTAGTCAACTTTTCATTGAATAAAGTGAAAAGCTCTGTGAAAACCCTACTAGTGACTGTCTGTAGCTTTCCTTTTCATCTAAAAGGCTGGGTATTCTTTGCATTAACAAAAGAAAGGCAAACCTTGAAGCAGAGTGTTAAATGGAAAAAAAAACAAAAACAAAACCAGCAGATATTGCTGATCCAGTTGTCAGATGTAAAGACAGCATTTAGGCAACAACTGTTTCAATACTTTTGGAGATATCTGAGGTGTTGTGGTGTGCCACTGTAACAAAGAACTTCACCAGGGGTTTCTGTAAGGTTTTATGTGTGGAAATGGAAGTTGTGTCTTATTTAGATTTTGGCAAGAGTAGAAATTAGATTCAGTTACTTACCACTTCTGGTTTGCATTGTTACTGAGTTCACAGAGAGAAAAAGTGTAGATGGGTACCAAACAGGTATTGCTAAAAAATCCTGATTGTGCTGGCAACACAGCATAATAAACTGAAGCAAGAAGGTTCTCATCACTACAAAAAAGATAGGAAATGTTCAGGAAGAGAACATATTTTCTGTTTTTATATCTTCCAAGTATATTGCCACTTGACAGTGAAGCAACTGCATTCATCATTCGTGAGAGCAGCCAGACAGAGAGGGACCTTGGAGTTTGGATTGACAGGAAGCTGAACATGAGCCAACAGTGTGCCCAGGTGGCCAAGAAGGCCAATGGCATCCTGGCCTGTATCAGGAACAGTGTGGCCAACAGATCCAAGGGAGTAATTCTGCCCCTGTACTCAGCGCTGGTGAGGCCACACCTCGAGTCCTGTGTCCAGTTCTGGGCCCCTCAGTTTAGGAAGGAGATTGAGGTCCTGGAGCAGGTTCAAAGGAGGGCAACCAGGCTGGTGAAGGGACTCAAGCACAGATCCTATGAGGAGAGGCTGAGGGAGCTGGGGCTGTTCAGCCTGGAGAAGAGGCGGCTCAGGGGAGACCTCATCACTCTCTACAACTCCCTGAAAGGAGGTTGTAGCCAGGTGGGGGTTGGTCTCTTTTCCCAGGCAACTCTCAGCAAGACAAGAGGGCATGGTCTTAAGTTGTGCCAGGGGAGGTTTGGGTTGGACATTCGAAAGAATTTCTTTATGGAGAGAGTGATCAAGCATTGGAATGGGCTGCCCAGGGAAATAGTGGATTCTCCGTCCCTGGAGATATTTCAAAAGAGACTGGATGTGGCACTCAGTGCCACGGTCTAGTAACTGCAGCAGTAGTGGATCAAGGGTTGGACTTGATGATCTCTGAGGTCCCTTCCAACCCAGCCAATTCTATGATTCTATGATCATGTTCAGCAAGACTTGGTTGCTGGACTGTGCAAACTAAAGGCCTTCCAACTTCACTGCTGTTCCATCAGTTTAGGAGAAAATACAGGGGGAAAAAATAATCAAAATGTATGTGTCCACAAACCAAGAGCCTGGAAGGTAGCTCCTCCTTGTGGAGACAAGGCTAAGACCATTCCTTGTCCAGTCCAAGTCATGTCCATCAGTCAGAGGGACCAAAGCTCTTTTTTTACTTTTGCCTTGTGTTTCCTGTTGGCTCACTCTAGGCCTTCAAAGATGTGCAGTTACAAGACTTAGTCTAAACCTAGGTCTAAATGTCTTTAAAAGTAAATTCATTAGCAAATACCAGGTATTAATCTACAACACGTTTCAAAAGAACTCATCAGTGTATTAGCTAGTAGAGAAAACTGAAATTTCAGAGACATGCTAAGAAGGAAAAGAAATCTGAGTCACAATTCAGTTGTCCAGACATTGGCACCCAGTCATCAGACAGCCCCAGGCAACCCCTCCTGGACTCTGGCCTGTGCTCCTGGGAGGCCTGGGTGTGCTGGATCCATCACATCCATAGGTGGGAAGCTCATGTGCCTGGGGGGATTCCATACCTACACACCTGACAACCAAATTGAGCCCTGTGTGGGACAAAATCATGGGGCTGCTGAAGGAACATAAAAAAGTATCAGACCAAAAGATTCCTCTCCTCAACAGGGTTTAAAGATGAAATATTTTACATCACAGGTCTTCAAGGAGCTCTCCATCCAGGACAGAGAGGCTGGTGAAGCCTTTTTGTACCCCCAAGTAGCCTGATGTCACTGAGAAGTAGACTCAGAAAGGAGGCTGTTTCTCATTTCTAAAATATTGTAGATGTTCATATGCTGATTTTTTGAAAGAGATTCAGGATCCTTAAATGAAAGGAGAGACTGAAACATAAAAAGGTACATTTATTATGAAGAAAATAACATTCACTTTCAGATCTGTGGGCTTTTTTTTGATAGACTGGATTTTTGCAGGCACCTTGTTCTTTGTTCTGGTTATGCATTTGTCTTCTGAAACAGTATGTGATTTTAGTGGTTAAAACCTCCTTCAGCCACAGAAATTTGCCTCCTGGAATAACAATGTATTTTATTTTGGTTTATCTTGCTCTATTCCATTATGGTTTTCTGCAGACAGCACTCATCTCTCTCCTTGGGAAGGTGAAGCTTGGTTAGGTAAGGCAGTTCTCATTGCTAGTCTCAGATTACAAATTGCTTTGTATGAGAGAGGAGAAAATCCCCAATAAAACCAACTTTCAAAATGGAATATTTTCATGCCTATTACTTAAAATTACTTACCAACATATCTCCTTCAAACTACACTCACAACTTCATGAGTCCAGGAAGCAGGTGGCCACAATTTTTGTCCAGAGTAAATTAGTCAAAAATATTTGTTTGGCAATTATATATTGGCAATGACAGAGAAGGGGAAAAAAAAAAGATTAAATATTTCATTAGCTGTCAGTGTGAAACTATCATGAAAAGGCAAATTGGGTTTGAATATTCTAGAAAAATCAGTTACAACTGCAATAGGTATAGGGAATGTCTAATAGGGCATTCCTGTCCTATGAGAAGAGGCAATTAGAGTTGAAATAAAGTTGATTCTATGTCTGACATAAATATTTATTAAGGAATAAATGCCTGCAAATAGATGGTATTTAAGCTAGAAAGACAAAGATGGGAATACAACCAGAAAAATGTAAAATGGAATGGAGGGAACCCGTAAGAGATACAAGTGAGGCTTTATGGTGAACTCCTACCTCCTCACCAGCATGTCCCTGGGCATGGGAATCCCTTCTGAATGCTCACCCACAAGAAAAGGTTTGAGCAGAGCTCAGACTTTCTCAAACACAGAAACCTCAAGCTGCATAGGAAACAAGGTTTCCGTAGTTCCTGTGGTCACAGCACCACATTTCTAACACTGGAGCCTGATAGGTAGTGAAAGGGATTGAACAGAAGGACTGGTTTTGATGACTTGACTGAGAGCATGCATTTTCTATCCCTTGTGTTCTGTGAAACTGGACACATCATTTCATCCTTACATGACCCCTAGGATTTCAACATTTGTACAGATTTACCCCTCACGAAGCAGATAAACTTTAGCTGAATCATATTGTAAGAGGTTTGAATTAGATCTGTTACTAACAGAAGTGGCTTTTTTTTAAAAAAATCATATTAATGATGAACAGTCACAAATTTGTCCCCATCTTCATCTATTGATTATTTCAAACACTGAAATTTTCAAGAGGTTTGTACTAAGAAATCACAGGTAGGTGAGAAATTATCCCTTGGGTGTTTTTTTGTTTCTCAGTTATGAAATATTTCTGTGGCAACTTCAACAATAGCTTTCATGGAACAGGAAAAACAAAGAGTTTATTTTTAGTTGCTCATTTGGTATATCCTATCCCTTAGGGCTGTGCCTATTTCCTCTCTTAATAAGCCTCATCCATCTCACCAAAATGATGGCCATCTTAGCTCCATTGCTGCCTGAATCCAGCATGAAGCAGCAGATGACTAGCCAGGGTTCTAAATTCACAAGCATTCTATGTATTTTGTCACTAAGAGGTTGGACACAGACAGATGTAGGTGGGTGGAAGGAAATGTTCCCTCCCATTTCCAGCCCATCCCCATCTGAGGCCCTGGAACTGGGTTAAGTTGTTTCTCCGTGGCTTTGGGGCAGGGTCACTGCCTGATGCTCTGGCTGTCACCAGAGGGGCAGCAGAAACGTAGTCCTAACATTATGAATACCCTGAAAACCCCTTGAAAGCAGAAAGCAGCTGGCGAGCTGAATGCACTCCAATGCTGGGAGAGCTCATGACAATCTTCTTGGTGTCACCACTTCCTTCACAGGCATATTCCCTGTTTCTCAGTATACTCTTGGGATGTGAAATCTCATAGGCTCCTTCTGCCAATGGACTCCTAATTCCCGACTTGGATTTGTGAGTACAGCCCAGCAGGGATGTTGAAAAAGAGCAGTAGTGACAGCAGGAGTAATTCTAAAGGCAACTTTGCTCAGCCCATCTCAAGCTGTAGGTACTTACGTGATCTCTGTTCTACAAATCGTGAGCAACTTTGTAGATTATCAGCGGTATTTAGACAACTACATCCCTCATTCTGATGGGAGTTAGGCACTTCAATGCCTTTAAGGATTTGTGCCTCAGGGGCTTATTCTAGATAACAGAAGTCTATGGCAGAGCCTGTGGGAGATAAACTCGAATTGCCCACATCTAAGGGCTGGGGGAAGGGCGGACAGCAGCACTAGTTGAAAACGCAGCTTTTCCTGCCCGCAACACGCCTCACCTCCATGGACAGCCTGGGAAGGGTCTGAAGAGCTGGCACGCTGACAGCGTTAAAAAATACAGTATCAGAGATTAAACGGAAGCTAAAAACCGTGGACCAGAATTGGGCATGATGTTAGAAACTACACTCCTAAATCTGTGCCTCTGTGAAGGGAGGCAAGGGTGTGTAAATGCAGAGGTAAGGGTAGGAGGCTGTCAGTGATATTCACCATCCTTCACAGCCAGCTCTATTCAGCACTGAGCACCTGGCAAGCCGCTGGAAATCCAGATGATACGTTTTACTTTGGGATTTTTCTTCAGTTTCGTTTTCACTACAAAGGAGACACAAAAATTGGGCAAGATTTGGAATTTCTTAAAGAAGCCTACTCTTGGACATGAAAAATCCCCTTTTGTCTTTGTATAGAAGACTCATAAACCACTCTTGAATGTTCCCCATATCCTCTTTCTCTGAAATGCCTCTAAATTAGTCCATCTACATGTGTGAAGAGGAACATTAGGTTTTCTTTTCGATTGCAAGTGTGCACATTTAAAGAAAATGATTTGCATTTTCTCAGAATGAGACACCTTCAGTCATTATTCTGCCAAAGTGATTCCATCCTGCGGACAAACAGCTGCCAGAAAACAGTCAAAGCAAGAGCCTGACCCTGCTGCTCTTGCTGGACATAGACTTCCCTTGGAAATGGGTTTTGTATCCCATTAAGAAAGGCAGGAACTCGCCTTTAACAAGAACTAATACGAAAGTCTATAAAAACTATTTTAAGAATAAGAATTGTTCTTTTAAAAGCCCTTTTAAGGAAGGATTAACTCTGAAAATTATTTAACAAGAGATAGCACCAGTAGAATGAAATTAATCCAATGTTCAAGGATCCAGATACTCTCTTTTGTCATGATCCTTCTAGAGCAGAAATAAAGTGCTCTAGATTTTATTAAATATTTAAGGGAAAGAAAACCGTTGTGTTTTTAAAGCGTCTAACAGGAAAGCGTGTCTTCCAAACTGCTTTTGGAAACACCGCAGCTCTCCTTCAGATGTTACTTATCTTTTCCTGCTAAGAAACTGCTGGCCCGAGCACCCAGTACCCTGTGCCCGGCCGGTGGGAGAGGGACCCCCTAGGGCAGCACGGCCTCCCGGTGCAGGGGACCTGGAGCCCTGGAGCACTGCGGGGCGGGACACCCTCCCCCTATCCCTCTTCTCCATCCCGGATCCCACCTGGGAGGACCGGGACCTCCGCGCTGCCGTGTTCGCGGGGCCCGGACCAGCGACTGTGGAGCTGGGTCAACCCCAGCACCGGCGGGGGAAGACATTAGCTCCTTCCCGGTGACCAGGGTTTTGTAAGTCAACTACAAGAAACCCAGGGGTGAAGGGTGGAGAGGGGGGAGAAGACAGGAAGAGGCTCTTAATCCCTGGTGTCTTTATTCCGGCTCGCACGCATCGGAAGTTGGGCTGAAGCTGTGTGATCGCTTTTTATGGAAAAGGAAAGACATTTGCAGGCACTTTGGCGCATCCTGGCCTCCTGAGCAGGGCTGGAGACACGGCGAGGGGCACCCCGGTACCACTGGGGCCGCCCGAGACCTGCGCTCCGCCCGCTGCATCCCTCCCAGCCCCCGGCGCACACCCGCATTTCTGTTTCTTTCTTCTATTTTTTTTTTTTTTTTTTTTTTACTTTTTTTTTACTTTTTTTTTTCCTCCCCCCTCAAAGATCAAAAGCTCCTTGCTGTTGCAAAAGGACTATTTTCTCAGGCGTCCTTCCCCACCACGGCTTTGTGAAAAGGACAATAGACTCCTGTGTCAGTGTCGCTGGCACCAGCCTTGCATAATACAGGAAGCAGCATTTCCTTTCGGGGGTGGAAAATTAACTTGGATCGTGCGTTTCTCTTTTTATTGCTGACCGTACACACCCCGGGAAATTCGGCTCGCTGGCTCTCGGGAAGGGAAGCGGCAGCAGCCTCCTCTCCGCACCCTCCCTGGCGCAGGGAAAGGCCCGAGATCGTCTCCGCTGCCCGCGGAAGGAACGCGCCCCGCTCCGCCCGCCCGGTCCTGCCTGGACCAGCTCGGGTATGGGAGAGGGCGGTGGCGGGCAGGGGACAGCGAGGGCTCCATCACTGAGGGGGGAGCGGAGTTTCTGCTTCCTCTCCTCGGAGCCCCTGCCTTGGAAAAAAGGTGGCACGGGGAGGCACGGCCTCTCCAGGTTCTTTCAGTGGGAGTGCAGTTTGCTTATCTCTTCTTTCGGGGGGGAAAAAAAAAGAAAAGGTCTGTTTCTAGTTGGGATAATTAAAAAACAAAACAAAACCAAAAAACCCCACAAAAAACTCAAACCAAACCAAACAAAAAAAAAGCCACAAAAACCCCCCATCAAACCAGAAAGCTCTGCCCTCTCACAGCTCGTGCTACCTGAGAAGTCTTACTCCATGAAATAACTTTTAACCATTTTCTTCTAATGATATTAGCTCTTGTGTGATGCTTGTGCCAGAAAGGTCACACACTTGTTAATAAAACATTAAAATGTCTTTCCAATACAACTCTTCCCAGAGATGCTCAACTCCTTAGATAACAGGGTTAAAAAACGCATAGTCCTGTATAGAAAAATAGACATTTGGGACAAGTTTTACCTCAGCAAGGACTGTGGGTGTATAAAGTATAATATACATTCCACAGTTGTTCTTCAAATGATGTTATGTTCTTCGTTGCCTTGTCATGTCCAGGAAAATAAGTGTGGATTCAGGGACTACAGCCCCTCTCTCTGCCCATTATTGGGATTGAGAAATCAGTGCAAACTCTGGGGAACTCAAGAGAAGTCCTGCCACCAAAATGGTCTGATCTGCTCTTCTTGGCTGTCCCCTTTTTCCAAAACCAACCCAAATGTCTGTTTCAGGGGCTGAGTCAGTAGCTTTGCAAGGTAAGGACACACATAAAACGTACCAGCAGCTCCTAGTATTTGTGAGATTATTTTATACACAGACCATTCCCCCTCCTAAACCAGCGTTGGAACCTGTCTGCTGGCCCTGGTGACAAGAGAGTTTTCCCAGACTGGGTTTCAGAGCACCAGATAGGCAGCTCTGGGGCTTGCTGAGTCAGCAGGCAACCCTTTTCTGCCCCCACGTTGTGCTGATCTACCAGTTATAGTTTTCATGTACCAAAGATCCTCATTTCATAGTGGGGAAATTACACTTAGGTAATAGCTGCCCAAATCACAAGTATCTCATAGAACTGGAAGTGAAACTGTGAAACCATCTTTTCAATATTCCTATCATCCAGTTTCATACTTTTTATAGTTTTTTTGTTTGGTTGTTTTTTAAACACTTTCATGCTTAACTTTTTTACCGATTTTCAAGGAAATATATTGTGGAAAAGAGCTATCTTAAAACTGTCATCTTGAAAACCTCTGTCACAGCTGAAGAATGAAAGAAAAGACAATGCTATTGCATTTCAGAGGAAGTTTTTTTATCCCCCCTGGACCTCCTTAATCTTCCTCTGTAAAACATCATCATTGCTGCTTGGAGATGGAAATAACTGTGATATGGTTCTGGGCAAACATTGCAGATGGAGATAGTTCTGATGAGGTTCCGGGTAACCATTGCAGTGGGCCCTCTTTCTTTCCACCTGCCTGGTAGACTTGCATTGCTACTGATTTAGCCCGACTGGGCTAAAACCTGGACCCAGGTCTAATAACCAAACACATGACTCTGGTGCTTCAGGACCTTGACAGTGCTGTACATATCCCACGTTTCCCAGAATAGCTCCCAAGATACTCCTGTGAACATCGTTGCTGTGGTCAGATAAGTGTTTGCTTTTTTTCACATTTTGTATCTGATTTGTTCCAAAACAAGGAGGACAGAGGCATTCCTGCACATCACTGAGTCACCACCTTCTCTGTGAGTTGCAGCTGGGCTCCCAGCACAGAGACCCAGTTTGTGTTCTGGTGAGGCACTAAGCCTCTAGGGACTGCTGCTTGGGGTGGTAAGAGGAAAAGAGCTTTATGTTGTAAGGCTGTTTTTTTTTTCATGGTCCAATATTTTCTTGGATAGTTTTCCCTTTTTGACATGTTTTGTTTTGGTTTTGCGGTTCTTTCGCTGACCTTCTGGTTGTCTTTCCCACTGAAATGCACCGATCTTGGCCTGATTCCATAGGGAGAAGATGAAGTTGATCCTTTCATGTGGTCTTGCTGCTTTCTAAACACTTACCCTGGTACAGTCATGTACTGATGGCTCCAGAAAAGTCATATATGTATATATCCTCCTGGATAAAGGGAAGAAGCAGTGCTGGGGACTGGTTTCCTAATGCCTGGGAAATGAAGCTGAGAGCACTTTGTCACAACCACACTAAGCCAGCTATGCCAAAAGTAGGTAATTCCCATATTGATGCAGGTGTGCATGCGTGTGAGTGGGGTCCAGCATATAGTGGAAATGCTTACTAGCAGTCTTCTATTGTGCTTGTGTTTTGCAGGGACAAAAAATTCTTGTTCCACTCTTTTTTTTTTCCTGTTCAGTGAAATACTGCTGAATGCACATACCAAATCAATTGTGTAGCATTTTGAAAGAAAATGTGTATTGTAATGGAGTTTGCTTTTAGTAAGGGGTCTGAAATCACTGGCAGGCTACTGTATGGTCCTGACAGGAAGAGGAGAGGTGGGCAGAGCCATAATCATGTTGATGTGCCAGCAACCAGCAAGGGCTGGCTGATTCCTTAGTGAGCCAGGTGCAGTAAAAAAGCAGGTGGGAACATGTTTCTCACCAGCAAGAAGCCAGAATGTGGAATGGCACGTCTGGGTCAAGATCATGTCCAGAGAGGGTGGTTAGGGTCAGACACTGCCTGGTGATCCCACAGTGAGGCCACAGTGGTGGTACAAGACTGGGTGTGGATGTAGCTGCTGTGAAGTGTGGTGTGACACAAGCTGGGACCAGTGCTACGGCCTCATTTTAAAAGCAGCTCCCAAGGGACAGGAGGAGCAGACCCTCACCTCTAGCCTTCTCCACAACATCTTCCACCAGTGAAGGCACTGACTGTGTCCTCCAGCAGCTAAGCTCCTCAGCTCAGCCACTAGAAGTCCTGTAAGGGGTGTATTGTCCAGACCTGAGAACTGGAATTCATACCCAACAGCTTCCTAAAACCCCAGTAAAATACCAGATAATCTGATTAATGCTTCATACCAATTGACTAATTATAATAAAAAATGAGCATTGGCAAATTACATGCTCGTGTTTCCTCTACTTTCTTGCTATGGTTAAATAGCTGCCTGCTTTACCTGCCCTCAGAAGTGAACCCAGCTTTGATGCAGCTGAGAACTTTGAACAAAGAGGTGATACAATCACTGCTTTGAGCTGTTATACCCTTCAGTGAAGGATGGGCAGCAGTCCTGTAGTACTGTCCTGCAACAACTAATTCCTTCCTGCAGCTTTTTGCTGTCATGGCCACACACTCTGACTGGGTACAGAGCCAGGAGTCTGTACCTCTCAGTACTTTGAAAAGGGATCTATAAGAAAGATGGGGACAAACTTTTCAATATGGCCTGTAGTGAAAGGACAAGGGGCAGTGGTTTTAAAATTAAAGAGGGGAGATCCAGACTAGATGTTAGGAATAAATTTTTTATTATGAGAATAGTGAAACAGTTTGCCCAGAGAGGTGGTAGATGCCCCGTCCCTGGAAACATTCGAGCTCAGTTCAGGTGGGGCTCTGAGCAACCTGATCTAATTAAAGATGTCCCTTCTCACTGAAGGGATTGGACTAGATGGCCTTTAGTGGCCCCTTGCAACCTGAACCATTCTATGATTTAAATATAAAGTGTAATGTAAAGTAAAGCTCAGCCTTGCTGAGGGAAAACACAACCACAGCTGTAGTCTGTCTCTGCATACACTTACCTATGCATCTGTCTGGTGGGCAGGGATAAGTAGCTGTCCTAGTAAGCTCTGTAATACAGAGAATAGGTTTCAGCTTTTCCTTATAATTTTTCTGGAGAAAATTAAGAAATCTTACATGAATCTCTCAGCGTAGTGGGCAAATACGAATCAGAGCAGCAGTTGAAGTTGTAACAATGATTGTAAATGGGATTTATTTCATAATTTGCTTCTTAAACTCTGTTCCTGCCATAGAGAGCTGGAACCAAAAGATGTCAAAATAATGGTGTTTGAAAACATTTAATTGAAAAGAGAAAGGAAAAGAGAGTTGGAGGAAAGCTTTGGGTGGAGTCAACCCAGTCCATCTCGCCTAGGATCTTGCTCCATGGTACAGTCTCCCCTGTAGCTAGGTCAGTATAAAAAACTACAATGTTCTTCCAGCTGTTTCAGTTCAGTGGGTCTCCTGCTGTACAGGTGTACTGCAAGCTGTGTCAGTGAAAACAGTTCAGGTTATAAGTAAACCTCCATAGAAACCAGGCAAACTACATCCTAGCTTATGTCACCGTACAGTTTTACACTAAGCACCAGAAACAGCTGTGAGCCCCAGAAATGGTTGTGCCACTGCAACTGATAAGGGATAAGGGTCTATGGGGATGGAGGAGGTTCCCATTCATAGACAGGGAGCATTGGACCTTTTTCCACTAGCTCTGAAAATATTCTAATGTTTTTGGTTGATATAAAAAATGAATATGAACTGAAATATTGCTTGGTTTAAATTTTTGGTACTGAGAGCACCTGGTACTCTTAAAAGAAATAAGTTGGCAGATGTTTGTTCCCCAGAAGACCTGCAGGGGGAGATCCAACCTACTCTGCTTTGACATCTTTCTTTCCCAACAACTGGAGCTTGGGACCACCTCAGAGGCAGCCTAGTCCCTGTGGAATGTTTATCACTCTGCTGGGAACACAAGGATCAACAGATATCACGAGGTCCCTCAGCTATATCTCTGATCCATGCCATTGTCTTCTACAGGCTTGAACCTTTTGTGTAATGCTCTGAACATTGGAACCAGAGCCACAAGGAGCTCTTTTGAGCAAAATAAATTAAAAATTTATTCCATGACTGTAAAGAGTCAGGCCAGGCTGGGAGGGTATCGGCTGTTGGTTTGAGTGGGATTTTCCAGGCTCTTTATTTTTTGCCAGGTCCATGGGAACTGTCCAAGTGATTCTTCCCAGGAGACGTGGCTAAAGCCTTAACTCAGGATGTTCCAAGAGTCCTAATTCCAACGGGTAGTAGAAACTACAGCCTCAGGATGTGTCCCAGCAACTTGACTAAGTCATATCCGGATTGAGAGGACTCTATACCCCACCTAACTCTTGAAGCCAGGCATGCAAGAGTCATAAAGACTGGCAGAGAGCAGACAAGAGGCAATGTCCTGGTTATTCAGTATTCAGTTATGAAAGGTCCTGTGTGCTCAGGGTGGTGTCTGAGTTTCTTTGCAGTATAGTAGTCTGCTGCTGAAGGCAAACCCAGGAGTTGAATGCCTGGATTATTCATCTTTTCAACCAAATTTTCTATTGCTCATTTTCTGTGTTGTTTCAGTGAGTCTTGTTGGCCTAAGAGGGGGGAGTGATGTATACTGGGGAGTCGGTGCTTTTGATGCCTGAAAACTTGATGATCTTAGTGTTAAGTATATGGGTTATTCAAGCTAGAGGGTTGGTAGAAGCCATCCTCCTCCACAGTAGGGTAAAACTCAACAATACAAGGTACCCTTGGGCTGCTAGTGAACTCTAAAAACATGTCCACTGTGAAGGCAGTTTCTCCTCTCTCTTTTGCCGTTTCTGTAGTGCTAGAGATAGAGCATCCTTTCCTTACAGCAAGGATGTTTGCCTGACTTGTTTCAAAGAGGGCTTACTCTCAGCTGCTAAATTTGGCAGATTTCCTCTGTAGTATTTAGTAACAGTCTTTTTAACAAATGCTAGAGAAAGGAAATTTCCCACATTCCAGAGCTGAAGGGGACATATAAACAGATACCTATCCTTTATTCTAAGCATAAAAATTGTCCTTACATATGCCACCCACTACTTTGTATCAGACCAAAGCCTAAGATTCTTGTATGAGGAGACCAGATTGCCTTCAGGACAGACATTTGCCTGCAACAGGCCTATGATTATCTCCTTAGAGTTTGGCCATAGCACCTACACCACTCTTCAAATGAAGTTCTCATCCTACTATGTGTTGATAGTTACATGGCAGAGCACAAAAAATAAGATTGAATACGTTCCATACAGGACTCCACATGCGCTGTCTGTCTGTCCAGATTCTTCAGCCTATGTGTTTAGAGATGCCTTTCATCCAGTTCCAGGCACAGGCTTCCAACTGCACCTTCATTCTCCTTTATGAGAATGTCTACAGTCTGTTTCTTCCCCATATCTGGGAGTCTTTCAGTCTTTTATCTATTTGAGTTTTTTTTTTTTAATCTGGGGTCTTTTCAGTCTTCATACAGGCTCCACATCTCTTCCTGGCTTTAGCAAATGAAGAAGGGTTATAGGGTTATGTACAGATCTTCAGGTCTGCCCTCCCTGGTCCTCAGCTCCTTGAGTAGATCAGGAGCTGATGACATCTGTTGAAGAAGGAAGGAGGCATGTCTTGCCAAAGTGCTGTGGTCTTTGGAGGGCCATGACTGAACACAGCTGGGATGTAGGAGGTGTGAAGTGGGAGGAACTGGTGTGGCATGGCTTCTGAGCTCGTGAGGGAGCCCGCATCATCTCAGACTCAGCACGTACTCAGCACTGGGTAAGTCAAAGGCAGGGACATACAGTTCCCTTAGCTCCTTCCACAGGGAGCCTTTGCTCCTAGGGGGTCTGAGCTGTCAGGATGCCCAGTGTCCTAGTTCTTGCTGGTCTGTCCTTACTGCCCAACTGTTTTCCCAGCTGCTGTCCTCTCCACTGGAGGAGGTGGTTTCTTATGAGTCATCCTCTTCCGCAAAGAAACCTCTGGATTCTTCTTCCAATGGTGTGAGCAGATGAGGGGGAAGGTATCCATAGCTATTTTATTTTCAAGGTCTCAGCTGGGGGCAGGAAGATTGGAAAATGCAGGCTTGAATTCTTAGCTTAGGGTGTCACCTTTGAACAGGAGTTGGACAGAAGTGTGCAGGAAATACTCTCACAGACTTTAAACTTGAAAGTTAAACAGTTCTCAAGTTAAAAACAACACTAACTTCTCATCTTTTTCTTGCACAGGATGGTCTGGTGGGACACAAGAGATAACTTCTATTTCTGTCTCTTGTCACCAGCTTCCTATGACCTTGGACTAGCTGCTTAAGCTTTCTATGCACCTCAATTTCCTTTTCTCTAAAATGGGGGTGATCACATTTACCTGCTCTTGCAACTTATTTAATAGCAAAAAAAATATATAGGAAAGGCCATACTGGGTAAAACTGAAAGACTGACTCACCCAATAGCTTTTCTAAGGCTACACATGGGCAAAGTGGAAACACAGGGTTTGAGTTTTGCTGTCATGGCCTCTCTTCTTGTCTTTCACAAAATAAATTACGTATGGAAACATGAGGTAAGTGCATAGGGAGGAGACATATATTTCTAGGATATCGCATCTAGGATGCCCAGGAACAGTGAAGGCCGGCAGCAGTGCTGGCACGGCAGACTCCTGGAGCCAGTGCTGCCCCTCCCTGGCTTCCCTGCTCTGAGCATTCAGTGCAGCTGGCAGGGAGTCCGTGCAGGTCCGGGTCAGACCCCGCACAGGGCCGGCTGCCCCGCCGCTCCCCATCCCAAGGAAAGGCGGGAAGAGGAGCCCCGGGCCCCCACGGTACGGGGAGCACCGATCTCTAAGCATCGTGCCCGGCAGCCGGGGTAAGGCTGCGTGGCACCGGTCTGACCTGCCCCCCCCCCCCCCGCAAGGAGCTTGTGAGGGGCGACGGCGCTGCCGGGGTCTTCTCGTGGAGCGGGAGAGGGGCTCAGTAGGACGGGGACCCCCAGCGCTCTGCGCTTGGTCCAGGACTCGCAGCTCGGGTGTGAGCCTTCCCTGAGTTGCCCGGCGGGCGGGCGAGCCCCGATACCACCCCCACTCCGCCCTCGCTCCTTGCCGGGCAGCAGCACGGCCCCGGAGCCTGGAAACTCCCCAGGGCCGGGCTCCGGCGGGAGGGCACGGCCGGGTTCCCCGGGGCCGCGGGGGAGCAGCCTTGTGCCCGCCGGCGGGCGGGGGACACGTCCCGGGGAGGGCGTGCTCCCGGCGGAGGATGTGGGCCGGGGGGGGCGGAGGGGTGCGCGGTGAGGGGTGGAGAAGTTATAAATCAGCGGGGCTGAGGCTGGCTGCTAATTGATGTCCGCGGGAGGTGAAGCGGGCAGGGCGGCTCACTGCGGACACTCCCTTTCCGCGGGCAGGGGCGGGCGGGGAGGGCTCGGGGGCTGCTGGATGCGGATCCCGCGTCGCGCCGCGCCGTTATCTCCGCCACTGCGGGAGGAGCCTGGGACCGAGGAGAGCCCGTCGGAACCCAGCCGGCGCCTCTGCCTCGCTGCCATCGGCAGGGAAAGAGCCCTGCTCTCCTGTGGGCAGGACCATGCCCCGCCAGCTGCTCTCAGGGACCGTCCTGCTGGGAGCCGCCCTCCTGCTCGCAGGTAAGGGTCCGCCGGGACCCGCTGTCCCGTCCAGTCCCCGCTCGGTCCCAACCTCTCCGCGACGTGTTCCCAGCGACGTGCCCCGGCCCCACCGCGCCTCTCTTGTTGGCTGGAGCTGGAGGGCACCTGCCTCCCCTCCGCCACTCTCTCTGGGGGAGGGCTGGGGAAAGCGAATCCCACTTTGCAAAGTCGCGAAACGCCGCATCCCGAGCCGTCGTTTGTCTCTGGATCCCCGGCGGTGTTCGCCGGGAACGGGCTGGGAGCAGCCCCCCGTGGATGGCGGCGGTGCAGGGTGCCGTGCCTCGTCCGGGCAAGGCGGTGGTGCTGGCGGGGAGGCGAGCATCTCCCAGGCACGGGGCACAGCCATTCCGGGAGATGTCCGAACGTGTGCATCACGGGAAGAAAGCATGTCTTGGCTGCAGGGTAGGCTTCTTTCCTCCTCGCTCTGTTCCCAAGTGTCAGCCTTTCCCAGTTCGGTCCGTGAAGCGGGAAAACTGCCCGTGTCCTTTGCAAAAAAGCACAGGTCCTGCTGCCGGGAGCCCGGGCAGGACGGCGGAGCATCAGTCAGGGCTTGCCTGCGGGGCGTGGATGCCCGAGTACCCAGCTTGGGTCTCTCGGGAGAGTGGGATGGAGCTGCTCTCTGGTTCCTTCATCCCCCAGTGCTGCGTTTGCCGGGATGGAACAAATTGGCTTTTCTTGATGGAATTCTATTTTACTTTGAGTGAAGAGCCGGCCCTGTTGAGCTGTGGGGATGGGCGTCCCAGCGTAGCATTGCTGGTCACCTGGGAGCAGGGGTGCGCAGGGGGCCGGGCAGGGGCCTCTCTCGCCTGGGCTCATCTCACCGCAGAGCCGCCGACCTGTGGGGCTGCTCCCTGGGGCGGATCGCTCGTCCCGCAGCCCTTCCCTGCTCGGGGCTCCCAGGTGCACCTCGGGGCGCACCCGCGGGCGGCTTCCTCGGGGACGGCGAGCAACACCGTCCGGCCTGGCGGCCGGCTGGGAGCGACAGCAAATCCCGGGTGTGGAAGGATGAAAACCAGCTCCTCCCGAGACAGGCGTCGAGGCCAGTGGTGCTGCCGTCTGACCCGCCACGCTCCACCGCGCAAGTGGACAGGGCCTCGGTCTGCCCGAACCGCTGAGTCCGCGGGAGCAGCCTCGGTGCGGGCGCTGCCGGTGCTACCGGCTGTAGCTATCCGCGACCCAAAGCTCCCCTGGAGGAGAGCTTGGTGGGGCTGCTCCAACGAGACGTTTTCCTGCTCGGGAAGTGCTGATTCATCAACATTGAAACAGATATATAGGTATTCTTTTTCTTTTTCTATTTTTTTTTCTCAGGAAAGTGCTAATTTCCCCACATTATTTGTCCCTGCCAAGAAGATTCTTATGCTCAGGGTGAAATAGGCACAGGCACAGGACACCCACCCTGGATACAGGAAACGTGGGTTCAAATGCTTGCCAGGCTTCCTTCACAGCTTGAGCTTGAACTTCGGTGTCCCTCTCCCACATGGGCTCCTGCAGCGACCAGCTCTGCTGGGGGACTGGCTTCCTCTTTCCTGTCGGAAAGGTTTTCCATTGTGCAAATTGTGGCAAACCCAATGCCCAGGGAGAAGGCTCTGTGAGCCAGGGACTGTGAAAGACCCTGGTTCATCTATCCCTCTTCCAAGGATTGTGAAGGATGTGTGCACCCTAGACCAATTCCAATGGAATAATCTTGGCTTGTTTAGGGGGAAACCTGGAGCTCTGGGTGCTGGGGACATACATCCTTGGACCTGCTCAGGTTCAGTAGGGATTGTAAAGGTGTTTCTCTGTAGTTTGGCTGAGTGCCTTTACAGTTTGCTGGAAATTCATATCTCCTCTTAAGTGTATTCACTGATTGCTTTCAACTCAGAATTTAGACTTTTTCAAACTCTTTGGTTGTGTTTATTCTTTTTTGGGGGAAAGAAAATCATCCTCACACAGCTTGGTTTGGACATCCCAGATTGGTTGATCATGCTTCTTCTGGGTCACTGGTAAAAGCTCTCCTTGTTGCATTTGTACAAAGTGTTTCAGAGTTACTGGTAGAGTGGTGGGATGTTTTTTACTGTGCATCTCTATGCTTTTCTTCCCATTTCACCCTTCTTCACTGCCTCTTTACCTAAAACTCTTACTGAGGCTGTCCAGCATTTCCCATCTCAAGTGTTTTTGATGAAACTCAGTTCATCACAGCTGGTCCACTCTTGTAATTCAGTCCCTGTGGGTATCTGCTGAGCTTCCATTTACTGACAGGTAGTGGAGGAGATTCTCAGAAGTAGTCACTGGTTCTGGAGTTACTAGAGGGAGTTTCATAAGGAAGGGACAGAAGAAAGCCTTTTAGATTTTACATGTTTATTTAATGATTTAAATTTCCCCGAAGCAACACGCAAGCTACAAGACATGAGAGTCCTCATTTGAAAAGTGTTAAAGAAGCCATGTTTCTTAAGTGTTGATCAATTTAGCCCCCTCATATTTCTATGCACATGATATTGTGGGAAAGAAAAAGATTTTTGTCTGTGTTAAGCATAGTACGTGCATATATTGCCTTTATAGTTTGTGTATTTATTCTAAAAATTCTATTGCATATATATAGCCTTATTCTAAAGACTGTATACCTGATGATCAACACAAAAATTTTGGTGCTTATTCAGGTTTGATTTTTCAGAGGTTTGATTTTTCAGTCTTAAGACTTTGTGTGATAATAATATTAATTGATAGCAATTGGGAATGTGAAGGATAGGGTTTAAACCCTGAAAAGATCAGATCCTGCTGTCTGGATAAGAGACTATATGGCCACATTTCCAGAAACATAGGCAGATAATTTGGCTTTACTTCCAGCCGTACACACGGAAGCAATAGCTCACAATTAGTACCTAGAAGGCAAATAGAGTCTATTACAATCTTATCTCTGAGCAGTGCTATACTTACCTCACCGATTCCAGTTAGAACTAGATCATCAAAATCCCCAGCAAATGATGGAGTTTTCAATTTCATGGTCAGCTGGAAAAAATGAAGCAATAAATTCCCAGTCAAATCTAATCAGCACTAAAGTTAATTTCTTACAATAACTAAGCTGACTTCTCCAAAAGTGCTATTCAGATGGAAGTTCATGCATTAAGGTTTCAGTCTGGTTTGAGTACCCAGCTGAAACAGCTGCACAGACACAAAACTACAGTGATCTAATTTGCAATCAGAACTGGAGATCTTAATGGGCTCTGGAAAAAATGGGTTTCCCACATTTAATAATTCTTCACAGAAAATGAGCTCCCTTAAAAATTCCAGAGTACGTTCACATAAAGCATCAGGGCTAGACCCTGATGTATAATACAGGTTTTAAAAAAATGTATACATAGGGTTTAAATACTAAACTTTCTGGCATTGCTGAAGAAAATCACATCACTTACAGATGTTTTAACAGACAGGTGTTTTGCTCATGTGCTCTACACAAAGCTAGATCTCATTCTCTTATAGCTAGTGTAAATCTGGAGCAATTCCTCTGGGCTAAGCTATCCTTCTCGAGATTTATGTGGGAGGAAAAGGAGACTCCACCTGTGCCTAGTAGAGATCATATCCAGGAGCACCCAGTACATTAAAAACACAAAAACCCTGTCATTTGGGACATCTGAGTATGGGTTTGTTTTTTGGTGTTGGTTTTTCGGGGGGGTTTTGGTTTGGTTTTTTTGTGGTTTTTTGGTTGTTTGGTTGTGTTTTTTTCTAACATGTGGACAGTAACAAAAAAGCCTGAACCTATTTTTTGTCAGATGCTTCTAAGACTGAAACCAGTAGCCTTTCAAAGTGTGTGGGTGTATAGGACAAAAGGAAATTGTGCAGATTTTCAGGACAGTTGCTGAGTCCTTACGCTTTCATGTGGTTTGGAAACTTCATGCACAATGTTTATCAAGTTGCTGCTTTTCATGTCCGACTGAGATTTGGAAAGGAAGAAGCAGATGAGAGTTAAGGTTCGGCTTTTCAGAAGTCTGTGTCCAGCAGGACTGTGGTGGGACTTTATCAGAAAAATTGTTCCTTTGAATACCCCAAAGTAAGGGCTGGGACTTCCTGCTGCAGCCCCAGTGGGAATGGAAAGCAAGACTGCTGCAGGAGTGGCTTTGCCATGAAGTGTAGGATGCTCAACCACAGTCACTCTGGTTTTGAAGAGTCACCTCTCCTGTTGGTGTGCGACCTTCAAGAAGCAAATGACTGCCTTCACATACTTGCTTTACCTATAGGTCTCACTTCTTTCTTAGCAATGTCTTTTTTTCCCTCTTATCAATATTTTTAAGAACGTGGGGAAATGCTTCTGTGCCTATTTGAGTATAATTCCTCCTATGGACAACATGAGGCTCTTCTCTCATTGCCTTTGTGATGCATCCTTATTCCACGTATTCCTGGAACTGAGAAACCTTTCCCAAGCATTCCTAGCTGGAAATGATCAGACTTCTTAATCCATCATGTTGGAACTGCTTATCCTAAAATTGGTCCAGTGATTGTCAGGAAGGTGCCCAGACAGTTTTCTTCTATCAAGGTGCAGAAGTTCTGTTTTATTCCCCCATGGCTGGAGGTCAGTGCTGCATAAATACCAGTGGTTGAAAGAAACAGTTAGATGCAACACATAGAAGTTTGAAAGGTGAAAATACAGGCATTGATGCCCTCTCCAAAGTAAAGCATGGCACAATATCATGCTTTTGGAGACCAGCAGAATGAATTTGTGCAAAGAGAATTAAGCAAAGAGATAACAAATTGTGAAACACAAGGGTGTGGGGGAAGAGATTTGAATTTATATATTTCAGAGGTACTTTTGACTGGAACTTCAGTCTTGAGCCATTGAGAGGTATGATGAAATTTAGACCAGGAGTGTGGATGACTATTTCTTCTCTATTAAGTCATGTTTGTTATTTGAAACTTTTTTTTATGGCACAGTGGGTGGAAATGCACCAGCCAAAAAATGAAGAGGAGGATAATTTTGATTATGATGCATCTGTATTGAAATTCAAGATCAGTATAGATGCTTGTGAAACAGTTAACTGTTTTCTTTATTCATGATTTTTCCTAGGCAGTTGTTTGGTTTGTGGCAACAGAAGAAAAATGTTCATGATCACCTGATGTTATTGTATCTACTGTTTTTCCACCAAACCCTAGCTGATTGGCAGTGCCAAATTTGATTTGCCTGTATCTACAATCTTCAGTCATCAGTGTAACATATTTAGACAGAGCACAATCCCATGTGATGGGGTGGACACTGATCACTGTTTGGATGATTCCAACTCTTTTCTAGACATTGGGGCTGCTCTTCTAGCATTCACTGGCACTAAGAACTCCTAAATGCAATCCCTTTTAAGTCATATTCTCTCTTTTGGAGCCGTGCCCTTGAAACAAGGCACTTTTTTGCCATTAGAGCAGCTGAATGATGGGGAAGTGGTTAACAAGGAGACTGTTTCAAGGACTTCTGTGGGCTGAAGATGCTGTGGCAATGAAGTAAAATTATTTCTGTGCCATGCCCGCAAGCAGGGGCAGAGTGGACAGGGCACGGTGGCCCTCAAAGAGCTGGGCACCCCTAAGCAGATGTCTTTGCTCCTTGGAATTTCCCTCAGGAAGCCTGTGCTCTGGGAACAGGACCCCCTGCTTGGTGCGTGGGGAGTGGCAAGGGCTGAGTGTGAGGGAGTTTCATGAGAGGAATTTCTCAATTTCACATAGTTTGCTTAAGCGTCCTTCCTGTGGGATTCTTCCCTGCCATTGAGGGAAGGAATTTCATTGTCATCCTCCATGTAAAAACCTCTCCTCAGGATCACCATGGACTGATGTTGACAGAAGTGTGAGAGTTGCCATCCTGGATCAGAGAAGGGCTCTCTCTGTTCAGCTCTGTCGTGTCTCTGGCGGTGTCCAACATCTGATCTTCAAGGGAGGTTCAAGGAGCCTTGCAGGAAACAGTTATCTGATAAAATTCTCCGGAGAGGATTTTTTTTTTAGTATGATCTAAAATCCACTATTATTTACTAAGAAATCGTGGGACTAAGGGTCAAGGAAACTAAAATTACTCTCTGCCAAAATGTAGGTGTTGACTGTGTGTATGGCAAATGTAGATAACAGAGTGGGATTAAATCGCAATATATTGTGAAATACAGAGGGTTTTCTCCTGTTGTGTTTGTAGTTTTTGGGGTGAAAACCTATCTTCCTTTGTTTTATGCAGTGCTACAGTTAACATTCATTCAATCTTTTTAGAAGTATCAGTGATTTTAATTTCCCAGTGTAAACTGAGCCATATGTGAGCTTTTCAGAAGCTTTCTGTGTGTCTACCTACTTCGTGTTTTAGTTGTAATTTAATTGCAGAATGGGTTTAGTCTCTTAAGTCGTTATAAAAGAGTCCTCTGTGCAGCCCCTTCTGGATCTCACTTCTCCATTTAAAATTGTTGTGTTACATTAATTATTTTCCCTTGTTTAGGAACCAGAGCTTTTGCTTAGAGTTCTGTTTTACAAGTTAAAGTAGGGTGGGTTGAAAGTCAGTTCCTGACTTGGTCTTTTTTTTGAGTATTACAGGACAGTTTGTCCATAATGCTGAAGCATCGGAAATAATAACCGTCAGCCTTCAGCAAGGTGGAAATCCTGCAAATTTGCTTTATGGGTTTTTATATTTAGTTCATAATTTATTTCTATGTGCACAGCTTAATGAATAGTACAACCTCAAATGGATCTGTTAGGCCTGCAGTGCTGGCTGAGCTAGCAGGTTACTGGCAGGTAGGCAGTCTGTCTGCTTACACATCTGTATTAAATAGTCCTTGGATTCAGTTTTAGTATAGAATCATAGAATCATAGAATTGGCTGGGTTGGAAGGGACCTCAGAGATCATCAAGTCCAACCCTTGAACCACCGTTGCGGTTGCTAGACCATGGCACTGAGTGCCACATCCAGTCTCTTTTTAAATATCTCCAGGGATGGAGAATCCACTACTTCCCTGGGCAGCCCATTCCAATGCCTGATCACCCTCTCCGTAAAGAAATTCTTTCTAATATCTAACCTAAACTTCCCCTGGCACAACTTAAGACCATGACCTCTTGTCTTGTTGAAAGTCATCTGGGAAAAATATATTGCTTATTTTATCCTGCCAGAGAATTTGTAACAGCTCATAAGTATCAAGTTGTTAAATAAGTTGAATTTGGTCAATAAAATTTATTTACCTCCTAAGTCTATATAGGGATTTTAAAATATTTTTTGTCTGCTGTTAGTATACTTACTTTGTCTTTAGCTTATGTCAATACTTTTCTACTATGCTGGTTCATGGAATAAACTTTTCTCAAGAAATATTGAACTGACGATTATGTGTTGGGATCTGACAAGGGGGAATTACAGCAGAGGTACAACAGTTGCTGACACAGGTCACCAGGAGATAGAGTAGATCTGATAGCTCACAGATGTCATAGGGGTAGGGCTACCTACACTCTTGTAAGCAGCACAGGTTTAATCTTGTGTGGAAGTATGAAACCACACTCCTGGGTGAATGCCAGTGGCTGATCACACAGCATCACTTTTGAATGGGGGAGATGTTGGAGCCACAACCACTTTTCATCTGCAGCAGCCTAAGCAGGGTGCAGGGTCAGGCACATCAGGGTTGAGGGGTTACAAACCCCTGGATCAAGAAAGCCACATGGATCTATGCTGAATATGTCTATGAAAGTTTTTGCTACAGCCTAGTCCTGCTGTGATGAGTCCTTGCTGAGAACAGCCTCAGTAGACCTTTTTTTTTTTTTTAAAGCTGGGCATACACTCTGTTGGAGTGAAGACCAGGCCGAGGTGGAGACAACTGTGATATTTCTCTTGCTTTTCTCGATGTACGTGGTACAAGTGTGCATTTACCCCTTTGGTCTGGTTTTACCAAAGCAGTGATCCCATGAAGATTCATAATGAAGACATATGACTCTAGGTTTGGATTCCCATTTCCAATTCCATACACTCAATGGGAAACAAAAGGTTTGCAATTATGGTTGGTTTTACTTCTTCTCTGTAATTGCTTTCTCCTTATATAGCTAATCAAATGAGCACCTTTGCCAGGCAAATGTGCTCAATTCAGATGCTAAGTTTCTAGAGTTATTAAAACTGGATAGATAAAAGAGAAAATGAAGACATTTATTTCTCTCAGGTTCTTTGGATGTTAAACTTTGTATTTTATTTCTAGATGGCATTACGTATAGGGCCTGTGCTCATGCATAAATGTTATCTGGTGACTTTAGGGCAGACAGGACACAATGTTTTGATGAGATGATGAAGCAAGTGCTTTTAAGCAGGTGTTGTGTGAGCAGAGTGCACTGAACTGCATGACCTTGGATGCCCAAGTATGATGGGAAATGGTAATAATTTCAGTTGGTAGTAACAGGAGCCAGATTTATTTCAAATAACCAGCTGGGATTTCAGCATGTGTTAAATTTCTGCATCTGAATTTTTAAATAAACAGCCTCCCCTGGTTTTTAATAAAATGACTACCACAAGCTTGTAAGCATATCCTGACTTAGCTAGGGCAGATACTGACAAAATATTTGGCAATTATGGGGGAAATATATATTTTTGTACAGCTATTGAGCATATTGGTGGGATAGTCTAATCTTGTGTCAGTGCCTATACACATCTAGGGACAGCAAACACACAGAGATAGTAAATAAACTCTAATCACTTGCTCTGAGGTGCAGGACACACAATTCTTTCTGTGTATGCCTGTGAAGACCTTTCTTGGCAGTAGCATAGCTGTTTGCCCTGGTGATTGATTTTTTAATTCCAGATTATGGAGTTAGACTCAAGGCAATTTAGTCTGCTCAGTCTACTCTATTGTGGTAAAATGTACGCTGTTCAGACTCTATTACAATGTATTATATTTTAGTCCAGCTTTCTCACCCGTTAACCTATCCATTTTCTTGGCTGACTGTTATGTCCTAATGCTGCTATAAATTCTTAAATTATAGTTGAGATTAATCAGACTTAAGCATTTGATCCAGAAATCTCTAAGCATGTGCTGCAGAACATCAGACCAGGTAATCAGAATGTCCTGGAAGGAGCAAGTCAATGAACTGATTATTTTTAGGCAAGTGTCCTTTGTAAGTAAATAGCTTCCAACAACTCTCTTGATCTTGAAAGCAAAGGAGAACACTTTTCAGTCACACCAGAGGCATGTGTGAGTGATAGATCTGTTGAGGAGTGAGGCAACTTCTGTCCTGAGTGTGTTTCTGTTTGTGGGCTGTGTACCAGCACACACTTGGCACAAGAGCAAATAGGAAGCAAGGACAAAGCCACCTTAGAGTCCAAGAACCTGTCTCTGTTAACCCTTCCAAGTCCCCTTGGTCCTTAGCTGCCCTGGAAAGTTCTGCTTCAACAGAAATAGGGGTTATGTCTTGCTGCTTCAGATCATGAGCTTGCTCATCTTGGCAATTGTCAAAGTCAGCTTGGGACACAGGAATAGCTCCTTGTTACCTCACAGATAAACTCTCCCAGTTTCTCTTCTGCACATTTTCAGTGGGATGCTTGGATTTGCTTTAGAGAGTATGAAATCAGGTATATGAAGGACTTGGAGGTTTCCTTTAGGGGGGGGACTTCAATGGCATCTGAAAGACCTAGAGATACTGCTTTAAATCTCAGAGTGGGTACTGCAGGTCTTCCCTGGAAGCTATTTCTAAGTACAGGCAATGGAGATGGTGCTCTTACATCTGGATGCAGGAACCAGACTGTGCTGCCTGCTTTGTCAGTGCCTCAGCACTAGGAACCTAGGCAACATGTATGAAATAGGGGCTGTTGCTGCCATGGAAGGGGAAAAGAAGATCCTTCCAGCAGCAGCTGTTTGCAGCCACCAGCAGTTACAGAAGTAGAAAGTTTCATTATCCAGAGTGATCCTTTCTCCCTTGAGCTATGTGGCAGGACCAGACCAGATTTTTGCCCTTCACAGAGGGAAAAAAAAACAAATTATTTTTTTCCAGTGGCCACTCAATTTTTGAGACAATTCTGCCTAGAAGTTTCCTGGTCTTGTAAACACAAGTTTTGATGTTGGTGAGAATCTCAGTGTTGACTAAACTAGGAGGACCTCTTGGTCAATATTTTTCCTTACAGTCACATGTGAATCAAAACTCTATATGGCTCTTCAGAGTTGGCCACAAGTGCCTTTTCACTCTCTCTATTTTTAAAGTAGAGTGATGTGATGTAATTGGAATTACTATGGATAGGTACAACTGTTTGATAAAAAAAGAAACCATATTTACTCGCAGAGCAGCCTGGAGTACCTTTAGAAGAGCTGGTAATGCAATAGCTTGCAAGAAGAGCTCTGAAGTAAAGAAAACTACCAAAACCACAGATTTTCTTACAAAACGAGGTAAAGCTGTCAGCTCCATACAAGGTTAGCTGGTGGCTGTGTTCTGGTTGAGGTAAGAGTCAGTTTGTTTCCACAGGAGGTGGGTGCACTTAAGGTCAGCCCATTGGTACTACCAGACTCCTAAGCATTTTAGGTGGATTCTGCAATTTCTTGTTCCAGCCGTGTGGGTATTCCCATTCCCTTCAGTGGGATGACTCATAAGGAAGAGCTCATAAGCAAGAGTAAAGTCCTGGGGTGCATTTGAACTGCATGACCTGCATTTGATGCAGTATGGAGAGGTGAAGACCCTGTTGAGAAATCACGTCCACTCTCCAGTTCAGGAGTGTCCTCTACAAAATACATTTTTGCTCAATGTGTTTGAATCAGGAGGAAATGATATTTGATAGTAAAACCCACAAAGAGTCAGTTATGTTTAACAAGCCTTAAAACACGTGTAAATCCAACAATGACTGAAGCAATTACTTCATGATGGATAACTTTATTGCCCACAGATGGCACTTTAAACCCAGAAGGTCAAATTCTTTGTATACACTGAAGCTGCAAAGATAAACTGATCATTCTCCTTAACCTCTCATTGTGCAGGTGAAAAAAACATTAATCAACATGTTCAGATAACTGGAGTGGCTGGAAGACAGTTACTCAGCCTTGAATTATGAAAAAGATGTTAAAAATAAAGGCTACTAAACCTATTAATTTCAAGGAAAATTCTGATAACTAAATAACATATGTAGTTTTTTCTTAAACTAAGCATAGATCTAGCTTTTGAGTTTACTTTCTTAGGTCTAAGGAAGCAAAAGTTCAAAGTGTTGAAAGCAAATTTACAAATAGAAGCTGAAATAATCAGAATGGAGATAACAATCCAGGACATAGTCCCATTTTCGAGTTTAGCAGACCCATGTTTTTAAGAGAAATTGATGTTTAGCTAAAATAAATAGAAGGTTGATCATGTGGGCATGGTTAATCAAATGTCTGTAGAACTGAACTCATGCATTCTGTTGGAAAAATATATGCATGTTCATTTATTTTATATTTTAATTGCTTGTAGTCAGAGTTTTTTTGTTAACAGGCAATTTAAGTTTTTGTTTTCTTCATTCAGGAAGAGCACTGCCTTTTTTGCAAGGCAGAAAATAATTGAAGAAAGTTTATTCTTTTGTTTCTTTGCAAATTAGATTATACTCTTGGCTTTGTTAATAAAAACAAATCGTCTTTCCTTTATTTTAAACAGAATTACTAACTTCTGCAATCTAAATTAATATTTGCTTATTAATTAAGCAGCCTTGTTGACTGACTTTCACATGCATCTAATAAGCCTTCCAAAACAAATAGATTATGCAAAAAAAAAAAAAAGAAAAAAAAAATCACCCCTTTTCCTATGGGAGGAGATTCCTCAGTTATCAGGATTAATTAGTTCTCTTGTTGTCACATGAAAAGAAGTTGCAGCCCCCCAATGTAGGTCAGTGCAAGGGTAGGCTTCTGATGGTCGCTTAGTGACAGGCACAATGATAAGTGAATGTGTCCTGTTGAGCCATGACCCTTCAGAAAAGACAGTGTCAAGTAAAATGCAGGAGAAGGTATATAGAAAGCATAATCCACTTCTAAATATTGACAGTAGGAATTTCCCTGCTATTCTTCTTCCTTTTTCTTTTCTGGTAAACATGTCAAACTCTATTGCGTTTGTACTTTGCATCAGTTTTGAAGCGTTTAAAAATGTAAGGAAGCTAATGACCCATGAATAGGTAGGATGTCAAATAAAGCTATTTTTCTTGAAGACTTAGCATCTTGCTGGTAAAAGCATTGTCTTGCATGCCTGCAAAAGCAACAACATTGTCTACAAATAGGATCTTCAGCTTTTTGTGAGTGGAAAGCTAAATGAATGACTATATAATGAATCTGGTGTATCACACCAAATACACTCATGTGAAATCTTGAATATTAGTATGATTAACTACTGGAGTTTAAAATGTCCTTAAAATCGGTGATGAAATCCTGGCTTACATCAATGGGAGCGAAGTTAGACAAACACTAAGCACTCCTCAACATCCCACCCACAATATTTACAAATACTGCAAAGCTTTTAGATATGCGTAATATGTGTAAAAGGGCAAAAGCTTGAGTATGTATCCAGTCTATATCAGGGTTTCTTTTTGGCCTGCAGCATGGAGTGAAAAGATCTGCTGAGTTGTTTTTGGGTTTTGGTTGGGTTTTTTTGTTTTTTGTTTTTTTCTTTGATTTTAATAACTGAGGCAGACCTCTTCTTCCAGGCTGTCTTGTTTTGTAGGCTTGATTTAAGATAGATTGTCAGACTTTCATGTGGATGTCTTTGCTTATATCACCATAGAGTTATTAAGAGAAAAATTTGTAATGTTTTCGTGTCCTTCATCTTTGTCAGACTTTAAAAACCACGGCAACCCATATTTCCAGGAGCTGGTCTCCTGGTCCCAGCATGGGTCATGGTGTTGTGGCTGGTTTTGTTTCTGGGCAGGGTGCCAGTGCCAGTGCTGAGCAAAGCTGAGCACCCATCACCACAGTCTCGACCAGGCACTGCACATTTGCTCTCGCACCTGTCACTCACATGGTTTCTCCACCTTCCCATCAGATTTACACTGGAAGCAGCCTACATGGTGTTCTCTAACAACTGGGTTGCAACTCTGCCAGATGGGCTTTGATCCCAATGGGTTCCTCTGGCAAACCACTAATGACGGTTTCTTCATGCACATTAAACAGTTTGTTGACACTGTTCATGCTTTCAGCTTTTCTAGAGGCTGAAATAAGGAGCAGTTCAGGGAAGCTTGAGGTCAGGTTCCTCCCTGAAGTAAGGAACAAGGTTCATAAAGCTGGATATAAACGCTGCCTTCCTGGGAGAGCATCTGAGCCTCCAAATCTGGGATGACAAGAGGGATAGGAATGAAATGCAGGAACATGGTGGTTTCATGAAACTGCCACATTGTGTAGCTAGAAAACATTCACAAACCATCTCATCCAAAGTCTGCTCTTCACAGAAGGTGCCTGAGCTCTTGTAATGTCTTATCTCAATTTCTCAGAGCTTAGCTTCATGGACTTTATTTCAGAACTTCAAATGAGTGGGCTCATACACTGTAATCATCTACAGGAGACTGTTCCATAAAAGCACAGTACGCTTTTTGGCAGACCCAACATTTCAGAATTGAGAGCCTTAAATAGTAGGTGAGAAAAATGTATATTTGCAAGATACCACATAACAAATTGCCTCTTCAATGATTTGCTGCACCTTTTTCCACCCCTCTTAACAGCTGGCAGAATATATTAATCTGTAGTTGGAAGTATGGTGGTCTAGACAAATTGCAGAGGAAGTCCATGTGTTTGCACAGTGTCAGCAGTCACATTTCTGGTAATATTTGTGGTACAGTTTCAGAGGACCTCTTTTTCTCCTGAGAATTTGTGTTCTTGCTTGAAGCCTTTTCAAGTGAGCTGTAATTTAGTTTATGTCTATGTTTAAGTGTACCCTTTAAATCTTCTTCTGAATAGGGATGGGTGATAGTATGCACAGGAAAACTACTGGAGCTATAGCTTAAATAAGACATAGAAGGCTAAAAAGAAAAATACAGATAAATGTAGCCTGCTTAGATGCCAAAGGTTAATTAAAAGTTACTTAACCCCTACAGTGTGCACTTCCTATATTGCTAAAGAAGAGAAGGTCTCTGAAGACCTCTAGCAAACAGTTTTGCAGACTTAATCAGGTCCTTGGTTCTTTTCATGGATTGTGCTAGGTAGTCCCAGAAGGTCATTCAGGTCTTTTGTCTCCATCAACGTTATAGGGAATGAGTAGGAAATACTTACTGACAAATGGAGCACAGCTGGCTGTACATTTTTTGTACAAAATCCTTATACTTTTAGCATCTCTCTCAAACAGTGGATACATGGCTTCTCAGACTGAAGGAGTTAAAGTGCACACCTCAGAACAAAGTTTTATCATTCAGCCTCTAAATTGAGGATGCATCCACTGCCGGGAGAAAGCTGCTGAATTTGGAGCAGCCATTGATCCATTGAGGGTTTATACAGTTAAAATTTAGTTGCCAATCTCAGCTGGAGTTGATGGTCAAAAGTTCCTTCTATAGTCAACAAGATACAGTGAGTGATCAAATAAAATTAATGTATTTTCTACTATGTTTGGTGCCTACAGCTGTTCATACTTGGCTGTAGCAGGGACCTCTTAAGAGGGCTTAAAATAGCTAAACTGAAACTACTTGACTGTGTTTGAGTGGAAAATCCACATTATGTTTACTTGATGCTGCTTCTCTTGTATGTTGAGAAAAAATACTCTCTTGATGTAAAGTTATCTAGGATACTCTCTTGCTCCCCTCTCACAGCACTGAGATATTTATAAATTGCTCTCAGGTCCAGATTTAGTCTTAAACTGGTTTTCAGTTTTAAAATATTGCTTGGTTTTCAAAATATTTGCTTGGTTTTTTGCTTGCTTCTGGAACACTTCGCTGTCAGTGTGAGGGCAATGGGATGGATCAATGACTGAGTCTTCTCTAAGGCATTCAGTTCTGTCTGCTTGCCATGAAGCCTTTTGTGGCCATAGCCTGTTATGGGGCACAGATAAAACATTCTCCCTTTCCAGCACTTCCTGGCTTGATGTGAGAGAAGGTCCTGTGTTCCTCAAACCTTCTGACCGCTGGGATTTTTAACAAACTTCTTAAAAATTGCTTTCACATGGTTTGTGAAAAGTCTGCCTAGACTTTTTCAAGTGTTGTATGCCACCTCATGCTAAAGTGACACCCAAGCCTTCACCCATAGCTGAATGGTGTGGCCATGACCAGGGATATGTTGGCATGCCTGCTCTCTCAGGCATCTGAGAAATCTGGTCTGGAGGGTGCCGTGAACTTGTTCTCAATTGTAGAGCTGTCCAGTTACCTTTTGACACCACTTCATGGGTAGGAAGCCTGCAGCTTGTGAGAGACTGGAGGTAACAGTGCTGCGACCTTCAGTTAGGAAGAGAAGATCCTTCATCCTCTTTTATTCCTTCCAGAATAGTTCCAGCTTTGCAGCAAGTTGTTTGAGTGAGAGTTCAGGATCTTAGAAGTCAATACGTGGCTTTTGCCATGGCTGGGGCTGACTTTTGCCCTTTCCATTGAAGGGGCTGCCATAGTGGTATTTCCTAAGGAAATGCAGCCCGTGGTGCTCGAGGGAATGCTGCCCTGGGTAGATGTGAGGTCCTGAATGTTTTTTGTGGTACTCACAGGGAGCAATCTGAGAACAAAGTCATTGACTGAAACTTGCAAACCTTCCATTTCTGTTTTTTTGTTTGTTGGTTTGGTTTTTTTTAGGATTTTTTGTTTTGTTTTGTTTTGGTGTGTTTTGGGGGTTTTTTTGTTGTTTTGATCGGGTTTTTTTTGTTGTTTGTTTTGCTTTTTTTTCCCTGAGTAATTATCATGGAAGGTTACGTGAGCCCTGAGTCAGTACAGCAAGACTATACTCATAGTAAGAGTATGTGTGTTAAGGGGGGCATCCCCTTTTCTTTGCTTTTCCCTTAGACTATAACATCATAAATGGGAGCAGACTGGGAACAGGATGATTTTTCATTGTTAATGTTGCTGGTTTTTTTCTTCTTTGTTTTTCTAGGATCTAGTTCAGGATCAAAATTAAAAGTTCCTGAGCTGAGCATAAATGGCACACAGCACGTTGTTCAAGCAGGCCAGACTTTAAATCTCACCTGCAGGTAACTAGCTGAGTTTATTCTGATAATTTGGCTGGGAGTTCATACACCTGACACCACTTTCTTTTTTTTGTTACTGAAATTAGAAAAAAATGAAACCTCATGTTGTGGGGAAAGGTGGGGAGTGAACTTCAATGGCATATTGTTTAATAGTTCTTTGTTGTTTCTGTTGTTGTTTTTGGAAAACAAGATAAAAGAGAACCCCAGAAATAGCCTGATATAATAAAAAAGAAAGCTTGGGAACTGGAGCTATATAATGGCAGTCCAACATAATTGTTTCTGCTTCCTTATCTTTATTTGCAGGGGGGAAATGGTTCATTCATGGTCTTTGCCTGAAACTCTAAGTAAGGATAGCAAAAGGCTGAAAGTAATTAAGTATGCCTGTGGAAGGAATGGGAAGCAGTCCTGCAGCAGTCTGACCTTGAGCAGAACTCAAGCAAGTGACACTGGAAACTATAGCTGCAAATACCCCTCAAGTCCAGCAAAAAAGAAGAAGGAATCTACTGTCTATGTATTTATTAACGGTAAGATTATGGTTTTTTAACACTTCTTGGTATTCACGCTCCAATACAGCAAAATGGATAAATAAGGCACTTCAGCTGGGGCTAAATACAGGGTTTTGAATGATCTTTTCAGCCTTGCAAAATGTCATGATAATTTACCAATTAATGTATAAAATCTGCCTTCTCAGAGCTCTCAAGTACAAATGATGATGTTTTATCTGATAGGAAAAAAAAAAAGGAGGAAAGAAAAAGACCCAATCCAACCAGTCTGTAGAGTAAATAGTACTCCACGTGGTAGTACTCCACGTGGAAGTAGACTAGAAGTGAATCTGTGAAATGGGTATCAGAGGAATCGTATCTCCCAGGACTGATGAGTGATGAAAGCTGCACATCTGATACAATGTCCACATTAACCCTCTGTGCAAGATTATAGATTTCTAGGCAGCTGAAGGATGTCAAAGATGTCCCTCCACATCACCCAGTTATTTCATGTGGTAGAAAACAACCATCTGCACACTGAGTCACATTCAAAAATGTACTCTTTAGTTCCACATCACAAAGACTGTAAAAATTTAGAATAAATGAATCAAAATAAACACAGAATTGTGTTCAGCAAACAAGTATTGTGTAATGTATGGGAAATGATGGAATTAGGTCAGTTAGACTATAAAAGAAATTTCTTTCTGATCCCGTTTTCTTCCAGGATATTAATCAGACACTTGAATTCAATAGACACAATAATGAAAGAAGAAATTGCAAACACTTAGGAGGTTTAATTTTCTATTTTAGTTTTTCTTTAATGTAGAGAAAAAAAAATTAATAGATTACTGTAAGATACCAGGATTTTGAAAGCCCACGTTACAGAGAATGTGCAACTGGAAGTTTTCCAAATTATGTGTCTGCTGCTTCTAATGAGTTCATATTAGAGTGAATTAGCCTTTGTTTTCATTTTGTGACATGAAGTGTGGGACTGGTGCTATGAAAAAACAGAACGAAGTAGACCTCTCACCGCAGTGATAGCAAATAAGACAGCTCCCCCCATTCTTGTGTGTTGCTTTATTGAGAATTATTGAATAATTAATGCTGTTCATCCTACTTTCCTCCATCTGAAATACACCTCAAAGTGTTTTTCTCAGCCAACTGGTTTCATACAAGTCACTGGATGTCCAGCTACAGATGCATCCATGGAAATGTAACCAAATTAGGTTATTCATTTACTGACCAACATTTCTTGCTGCCTAGGAAAGCTTAAATTTTTCTTGGATGACTTTTGCAAGTTTCCTATCATGGGACTTTCTTGAATGCCCCAGTCTTGGATGTCATCTCTACCTGAGATCTACTCACAATCTTCTCCATTCACCACATAAGAAGAGCAACTCTGACTGAGAACTTCTCTGCTGAACCCCTTTACAATATAAGAGATTATTTAAGTTCTCTTGGTCTCTTTTGTGTTTGAAGTGTTAATTTTTCTGAATCCTGAATTTTTACAAGTGGAAGACACAACCAGTCTTTCTAACTCTTCACAGCATCCCAAGCTGTTTGTAGCTTACTTGCATCTGAAAGAGATCCTCAGTTAGCTGTGTATGAGCCAAGGTTATCTGCATGTATAATTCACATGGTGATGGAAGAGAAACATATAACTGGAGAAACAGTTTTTGTGTAGCCAGCCTCCCTATCCCCCCCCACCCCCTGCCAATAATCAGTTAGACGACTGCCACAGTGTCTTGGTTTTGTTAATTTTTCAAGGACATTTAGTCATTAATTCTTGATGTTGCTGTTGAAGATAGCATTAGATTACGTTTCTCCTCCTACTATGCTTGCCAAAGAACAAAGAATGTTTAAGGGGCAAACCTGTATCAAGCTTAGACCTCTGGCACCTTGCAAGCGTAACTGCTTGGAAGAGTCCAGCACAGAGTGACCAAGATGATGAAGGGAGTGGAACATCTCCCTGGTGAGGAAAGGCTGAGGGAGCTGGGGCTCTTCAGCTTGGAGAAGAGAAGAATGGGGGGTGACCTCATTAATATTTATAAATATGTAAAGGGTGAGTGTCAGGAGGATGGAGTCAAGATTTTCTCGAGGGTGACCAACAATAAGACAAAGGGCAATGGTTATAAAGTGGAGCACAGGTGATTCTGTATAAATATTAGGAAGACTTTTTTCACCATGAGGGTGACAAAGCACTGGCACAGGCTGCCCAGGGAGGCTGTGGAGTCTCCTTCCCTGGAGACATTCAAAACCCACCTGAACACATACCTGTGTGACCTGCTAAAGGTGACCCTGCTTTGGCAGAGGGGGTCAGACTTGATGATCTTTTGAGGTCCCTTCCAACCCCTAACTATCTATAATTCTGATTCTACTATCTTAATTTTCTGAATTTGACATTCCTTTTGATTGAAAACCAGTTTTTCAATACAAAACTGTTCATTGTGTCTTAGTAAGCACATATAAGAGTTAGGGCAGACTACTGATAATGAGGGAGGCTGCAACACTGCTCATTTAATGCCTGTTGAAAGTGTCATTCCACCCTAAGGTGGGGAGAGGTATATTAGTCCTCCAAATATTTACACTTTCAGGAAGAAATGTTGAGTAGGTTGAAAAGAAATCTCTTGATATAAACCATTGTTTCTGTGAACATGCATGAAATTTGATTATCTGCCTCAAGAAGGAGGTGAGTTGGGGATAACAAAATCCTCTGTGAAGACTACCTTTATTGAGCCTACTTTTATTTTCAATGCATTTGTGGGTGCTTAGGAAATAAATGTAAAATTTGGGTCCCTCCTAGTTTTGTATTGTTTCCTGTGGCAGGACATTGTGTCAGTCCATTTCCCATATTAGCTCCATGTGGATCACTAAGGTGCCTGTTTCCCATGTCTTAGCATGCTGCAGATGAGAACAAATAGTTGCTATTTACAAACCCAGAATCTGATCAGGAAAGTTGATATTGTTTGTACAGGAAGTCATCACTTATTGTTTTAAAAATCTTATTCATTTCCGTAATTAGAGTGATACTGAATATGAACTGGATTTAAAAAAAAAAACAAAAAACAACAAACAACAACAATGACCCCTATGTTATCATCAGAAGATGAACTTCTATACACAAAAATAAGATACAAGACAATGACTAGGAGACTACAAGACCCATGTGTCCCAGGATGACTTGAGGCATTTCTGAAGTCCTGTGTTTGGGTGGTCAGGAACAGGCAGGCTGGGCTGCTGACATTTATTTGAGGAGGTAGTCTTGACATCACCCTTCTTTCAGCTGGAGAGGTCACTACTGAGTTGCACAAGGTAGTGAGTGAGGAGCATGTGCTGCAGCAACTCTTGACCACACACAGCTCAGGAACTGAGACATCTAACGAGGGAAATGAATTCTCTTAACAGCCTTGGACTTTGCTGTAAGAAAACTGATGGCCTGATTTCTACCATGAGCCACGGGAAAAATCTGAAATAAAGCAAAGCCTCTTGGCCAATTTCTCCCCTCTCTTGGACCAAAAGCTACTCTGATCTTTATTTCCTTAGGTAAACGCAGCCCAGTAGTAAAATGGAAAGTTTTGTAGTGGACACTCTGTGAAGACATTAGTGTAGTGGAACAGAGCGACCAGGTGCCTCTGATCATCAAGAAGTGGGTGTGAGCTGCTATCAACTCCACCTGTGCCCAGCCAGGACAGGGCCCCTACGGAGCATGTGCAAGACCATGGGGCCAATAAATAGTGAGGCTCACACCCACCGAGGCAGCTCATTCTAGAGCTAGCTGAGAGAGTGGCTGGTTGCTTCCATAGCAGCAGACCATCTTTGCTAGTTCCACACTGTGGGCAATAGACTCAGATCACATCCTACGAGTCTATATCACCGTATCAACGCGTCGATCCCGGACAAGAGACTCCTTTCCGGCTACACATTAGGGTGAGGCATGGGGTATCTTCTGCTTGAAAAGAGATAATTGTGGAATAAAGACATTTCAGAAACACCAAATTATTAGCAGGCTGTTTTGAAGGGCCTTATCTCATTTCATATTGAATGTTCTCTCTCTCCTTGTCTCTCCTCACACTCCTGCTGTGCACATCTTCTGATTTTATACTTTTATTTGCAAAATGAGACATTTACTGGTACTTCGATCAAGTGCCATTCAAAATACTCTGTTTTAGAATCAGACCTCTAGGCTGAGTCAGTTGTCTACTCTCTTTCTGTACTTAACAGAGACAGAAAAGAAGGACCTTCTGGGATGTGTTTCTCATTATTGACTTTACATGGGATCTGGAGAACAAGCTTAGAGTAGATGTCTTTTTTTGAGATTATTTAAGTCTGGTGAGATAAGTCATAGCTGCTTAGTTAAAGGTACAGGTCCTGAGAGTACTTACTGATGCCTACAATGTCAAACATGACCCCTAGTTTTGAATATTTAGCTCGACCTGTGTCTTGGGTTGGACAGTCCAAAATGAAGGGCTTTAGCATTAGTGAATGGTTCAAAATTTTAGCCTTTGAAGTGACAAAACATGTGGGGTTTTGAGTGCATTTTCAAACTCTGGAGCTGTATTCTGCAAGTGCTGAGTCTATGGCATCTCCTTGAGAGGTCCATTTGTTGACAGAGAGCTGGATCCAGCCCCAGAGCCAATGTGGATTTAAGATTTAGCTTGAATGGATTGACTTGAGTAACCCTAAAGGTACTATGTTGCAGAAGAGGGAAGGTATCCAAAGAGTTCCCCCGAGTTATCTTAGATCAGAAAAATCAAACTCAAAATAATTGAAGATGTGAAAAAGAGTAGTAAGTCTAAACACCTGAAACTTAACAGAAAGGGAGTTGTTGCTCTTCTTTTTCTTTTTTTCTTCTTCTTATTCAGAAATAATACACTGGCAGAAGAACCTGCTGAGGCCTGGGAAACTCTTCATCTGCTGTGCCTTTTTTGTCTTTGCTTTTGGCACAGCTTTAACATATGAGCAGTACGGTTTTGGCTTACACTGTCAGAGTCAATAATGTGATAGTGCTTCTGTTATGAAAAGGAAACTAGTTGAAATTAAGCTATGCAACAGCTGTATCAAGTATGCGGACACATTTTGACTGTCTAATGAGGTTCCTGTTGCAAAACAGAGCCCTCTAGGACTTGCTGACGTCAATCACCTCTAATTGCTGTGCTTTTGTCATTGCATGGACTTCACATCACAGCACAATCTGTTGAGCAGAGCATGTGTGGGTCCCTTGGCAGCATCAAGAGCTATGCACCAAGCCCCCCAGGGTCCTTCTTCCTAACAAAGGTCTATGGCTCCTACTGAAAAGGAAATACACTTCCAAGATGAACCTCCAAGAGGGAGGGATGCATCTGAAAAAGTGTTCCTAATGTCCACCAACCTTTCTAGAGATTGCTTTTTTAACACCGTAATTGCTCTACTGGGGTAAGAGTAATATTCTGAGGAGTTTTAATGGTGGTTTATGTGTGTTATGGACCTATCTCGATGATAGCATTTTATAACTAGCCCTGAAGAAAACAAACCCTGTCAAAAAATCATTGTACTATTGTGCTAGCAATGTTTTGTGTCTGAACATGCCCCAGATATAGAGTATTCCTCTCCATTTTAATTTTTTTTCTGGACTTCTGTGATTATTAATATTTATCTCAAGTCTTCCTTCAAGGTTTAGAAATCATTTGAGTTTGAAGAGGTCTGTTTTAGAGGCTCAGCAGAGGTGAGAGTGGGAAAACCCTTCTTGCAGACGTGTTGTGCTTCCAGACATAGAAACCATGATTTTTTTTTTTCTTAAGGAACATGGACACCTACATGTGAGGAAGTTGAATAGTGCCTTTCCTGAGCATGATTCATCTCATTGTGTAAAACAGAAGTCTAAAACAGGTCTGATGAGTCTCATGGCAGAATTTCTATTATCCCTCTAGTGACCACCCTAACAATTTGGCCACCTAGCTCTGAAAGAAATGTCTATATTTCAGATATCTTGAGAGAGGAGAGCCACTCTTGATGTGCAAGGTTCTCCCCAAATTACTTCTGGGTAGCCCTATTAACTTAGCTGGGAGAAACAAAGTTAGGATGAATCCCTACAATGGAAAGGGAAGTTTAGCTATTGACCCATCATCTTCAATGAAGTTTGCATGTCTGTACTTCAGTAAAGACTTTGATCCTCTTCATGTGCATGAGAGAAAAGGGTGTTATGTGAATGTGCAGAAACTGTTTTGGTTCTTTTAGCTTGAAAATAATCTTAATGATGAATCAAGTGTAAGTATGTATTTTGAAAGACTTTCAGAGCAAAACTATTCAGAGGTTTCAGGGAGCTCAGGCTTGACTGCAGAGACATTTCTTACAAATGGATAAGTACCCTGACATACATAGCTCAGACTATTAAAAACAAAACAAACCCAAGAACAGTAGCTGAATCTGGTGGAAATAGAGAACCTTTCCATCTTTCCTGGATTTGGCATCTCAATGTTGGCTAATTTAGTTGTTTGTGCAAACCCCATAAATAGCCTAGACAGGTTACTGATACCAGACATAATATTGCTTGTGTTAAGTCTCTTATCAAGTTTGTATCTGGCTGCCAGCCAGCTTAATAAAAAGCTGCTATTTATGTTCTTTAACAATATGGCAAATGACCTTCATGGATGTTGTGTTTTCATGAATGCTTTTTGTGGTTTCATGTTGACTGTAATGGAGAGATATTGTGAGGAGTGCAGGCAAACCATCACACAGTCATTAATTCCAGGCACAATATAAAAATACACTAAACTGACTATAAGGTAACCTTTAGCATATGGAAATATTCTGGAAAGATTCAAGTCCATCTTTCATTTTGCTACCCTTGCAGGCAGTTCTGAAGCAATAACAAAAAAACAAACAAAAATTCAAACTAAAAAGGTCAGCCCTCTCAGATCTTCCATTCCAGATCTTGATGGAGCTGAATGTGTAACTTGGATGTGGTCTTCAAGATAGGTCAATCCATGATGTTTCTTTTATGTCTAGACCTTTCTGAACATAGAAGTGAGTGAAGCTGGCCCAGAAAACATAGGCGAGAGGTTAGGTCATCCCCGCTATGCTTCCAGACAGCTATTGAGGGAAGGATGGCATTTACCTCTCCTCCGGAAGGAATCAGGAAGAAATGTAGCAGGAGCCACTGTCAGTAACTAGGGCTATGATGGGAAGGAGAAAGGAAAAAATAAGCAAGGACTGCTATTATTTGGAGGACAGAAGGAATGCACAAAATGCATAACCTGTCCTGGTGCTGCTGTGGGTTCAGGTTTGCATGATCCAGGCTGGAGGGGGCTGCACCATATTCTGGTCTTGAGGCACCTAGAGTATCCCCTTATGGCCATTAAAGCAGAAAGAGAATAAAATCAAAGGGAATCAGGAAAAGCCTCCACACTCACTATGAAAACAGAACTGTGCTAGGAAACATGATGCGTATTTCTTTTAATCAAAAGCAGGAAAACATTTGGAGCACTTGGGGCCATCGATTGCCCTCCGGCCCATGGCGGAAGTCCCCAGTGATGTCAATGGGAACTCTGCACGCGAATAGCGGGGGCACAGAGACGCCTTCATGTACCACTGCAGGGAGTCTACTGAGAAAGGCAGGGACTGTGCTTCAGAGACTACCCAGGGCAGCCAGGGTGTTGAGTTGACTTTTATAGAGGCAGTGACTGTGCTTTAGAGACTACTCAGGGTGTTGAGTTGGCTTTTATAGAGCACTATGTTGACTTCTCCAGGCGTCAACGTGCATTTCCATTGAGGAAGAAAAAAACCAAGCCAAACAAACAAACCAACACCCCTCCTCCCCCCCAAAAAAGCCAAGCGTGGTATTTTGTGCTTGTTTCCTGTCCTTGTCTTCAGATAGGCAGGAATTCTGTGAGATTGGAGCTGCACAGCCCCCACTGCCTCAATATTGGCATCAGTGGTGACACTGTGTCTGCAGACAGCAGCAGTAGTCTCCAGACCAGCTCTTCCTCACACTTGTAATGATCTGGAGATTATGATACAGGAAACTACTTTGCAAAGCTTGCTGCTTTTGGGCAGGAGCTCTTAATTTTGTGACAAAGATGAATGAGTCCTTGGGGAGTAGTAAATCTGTTTGTCTGGTGATGTGAAGGGGCAGGTGACCTCTACTGTGGCTGCGGCCCCTGGAACAAAAAAGGTTCTTTTCACCGTGCTACAAACAGGTTCATTCTTGGTCTTTCCTTGAATCGTACTGCAGAGGAAACGTTAGTCTAACAAGTCCTTAGGGCATTTTTATTACATACGCATCCTCTATTACTCATAAGTTCCTTTTGCAATCTCAGTGGACATTTAATACCTATTATTAAATAAAGCATCGTGGCTTACATTTATGAAAGTTTTTTCAACAGTTTCATTTAATCTCTTTAGGAAAACTTCTTTCTTATCCTGGGGTATGTCTGAAATACTCTACCTTAGGACTCTCCCCTAGAATTTTCTAGTAGAATTTGCTTCTCTTCTTGTTTGATGTCTCCAACAAAAATATTATTGCATGTAATAAGAAAAGATCCTAAGGACAGAACAGTTTTATGACACTGGGAAGTGCAGATCATACATTTGCAAGAGAAGCAAAAGTAATGCATTTGAAAAACTTCTTGAGTAAACATAGGCCACTTGTTTGGGACTAGAACATTTTAATAGAGTATCACTGTGTGAAGTGTTATAAAGAGTCAGTTCTTGGTAGCTTTACTTGTTTCCAAGAAAGATTTCCATGGTTGTTTGTAAGTTTTTTGACTGAGTGAAAACAACAGGATTTGCCTGAAAAAACATTGGATAAGCAGATAAGCATGGAATTAAGATTTTAATGCTGGACTTTTTTTTAAGAGTTAAAAACCCAACCTTGTGAGAGTTTTGAAGTAGTCTTATCTGCCCTGTAAGTCAAACCGAACCTTCAGATCTGAACACCTGCAAAGAAGATTTGGAGCCAGAGCCTGTGGCTTGAGCCCCTCTTTGTTAAGTGGTCCAAACAATAGCAGCAGCAATGTTCCCTGTTCCCAGCACAAGCTATTTATGACAATGCCCTTTGTTAAAGGGATTGTTCCAGGGACGGTAAATTACTCTGCCAAGCTTTAGTTACTGAGTAGAACGGAATGGATGTTTCCTGGCATTTTCATTTACCTTGTCACTTACAAAAGAGACATACAGGTATTGTGGCAGTGGGAAGGAGGAGAATAATTAACTCTTGCTCGTCAGTGGTCTCAGAGTTGTGAGGATGGCTGGATGATCACAGTAGATTCTTTCTCCTGGTGAAGGTAACATGAGTTTTTCCCATTAGTTTCGTTGCAGACAGTAAGAACATGTCCTGTGTAGGGGTTTCCTGATAAGTGAATTTCAGCTCACTTCCTATATAATTACTTCTCCTGGTGATAATATAATAGAAATGCCCTGAAATAAGAAACACATCTCTTATCAGTGGAGATGGTGCTGTAATGGGAAAAATGTACTTGCCATGGATTTTAAAAAAGGTACCAAAGTATTGCTACTGATATTGAGTGATAAATGAATTTTCAGATATTTAATAATGTTTTTCTGAACTTGTTTAGGTATAAATAAAGAGGGGGTGAGGACTTTGTCTAGCTTTTGTTATGGACAGGATTAATCTGTTCTCTCAAGGTTTTGTGCACCATTACAATTTCCATACACTGTCTTAATATTTGAGATAGTAACTTTTTCTTTTTCTTCTCTTGCAGATACAAGCAATCCATTTGTAGAGATGCACAGTGACATACCTAAAATTATACACATGACTCTGGGAAGAGAAATGATCATTCCATGCAGAGTCACAGCACCAAATATTGCTGTTACTTTACAAAAGGTACTTCAATCCAAACCCTCTCTGAAATTGTTATTGTGGGTTATTCTTTTTGTCTGTTTGTTTAAAACTTTTATAACACTTTTGAAATATTTTGACAATTTAGTATTTCTTAAACAAGGGTTCTGGCTGTCAGTGTGTTTTAGAAATATTTCAACCCTGGAGACTACGTTTCATATCTCACAGAAGGGCTTAATCAAATCCCTTAGACTGGATGGTAATTTTCTGAGGAAACTTAAACTTTTCATACCATTTTATTCACTGACAAAGGTTTCTTAAGTTCGGGAAGGAATTTCTTGTTAGGACAAGAGATTTCCTCTCACCTCTTCCCCTGCCCTTCCTCCCCTTTCCTTTTCAGTCCTCTGAAACCAGCGGTAAGTGCAGTCCCTGGAGACTTGCTTGGGCTGTTCAAGGATCTCTGCAAGCCTTTGCCCTACCTCACTCCTACCAGTGCCTTTGCTGCTTCCTTTTCCATGTTAGTGTGCTTATCAGGCAAGGAATGGCTTCTCTTTGTAGGAAAACCTGTGCAGAGTTTGAGACAGTTGGGCCAGTTTTAGAAAATCTAGACATTTTCATGTATTTTGGGAAACTTACATCTTTCCTAGGTTCCTTGAGAGTTATGTGGAAAGCCAAGTGACCTATATATGTGTAGTAAAGCCCATGGTATCCCAGATATAAAATAGTGCTATATATATAGCTATAGTGCTATATATATAAAATATATATATATATATAGTGCTATATATATATATAGTGCTATAGATATAAAATAGCACTATAAAATAGTGCTTTTTTTTTTTAAGTTCCTTTGTTTGGCTTAAAAATTAGGTGGAGGTGTCACTGATGTTTTGTTTCCAAATGAAAAGATCTCTGTACCTATTGGCATGAAAGCTCATAATTGTTACAAGGAAAATAAATTTTTCTTTTAATAGAATACCATGCAATAAATAAATAAAACAATACCATTGTAAGATGCTTATCTAGATCAATACAAGTCTTTGATTCCTCTTTGATTATAGGCTTTTACACCAGTCACAGGTTTGATCCTGTGCCAGTGCTGCTTTTTTAATACAGGTACTGATTTTACTGGTTTCCACCTGTTAAATCACATGTAAGAAAGCAAAATTCAGAGAAAATAAAGTAGTCTGACCTAGAATGTTACCATATGTATGTACACACACACACACACACACACACACACACACACACACACACAGAGTTCTCCTGCAAGAAGTGCATCAGGGGTAAACGACACACAAGATTCTGTGGCCATTGAATCAAAAATAAACGGGCTTGACATTCTTTAGGGTGGATGTTATAAACTGGGAACTTATTTGGGAACTGTGTTGTCACATTTGAAATCTAGGGACATTAAATTCCTAAATGAAAAAATTCCTATCGGGTTTTTCTCGTATTAAACAATATAAAAATAATTTCTTCTCCTTATTTGGAGGAGATGGAGACATATCTACTTTATTTTTTTTCATATTGGCTTGCTGTTAGCTTGGGGTTGTGGTGTAAGACACATTTTTACACCATGAAAACCAGATGTAATACTGGAGAGGAGAAAGAGAAGGTGGAGCCAAGTCTCAAAAGAAAGGATTGGTTGCTTACATGTTTTGCATTCCAGGAAAAATAAATGTGTTCCCTAATTAATCCCAGAATTTCCTGAAGTATGTAAGCTACAATGCATTACATCATATCTTACTTTATTTATCATCTGTGATATCCATGTATGAAGATTCTAGCAAGGTTTGCTCACATAGCAATTAAGAGATGTGTTAAATGCATTTCACAGCTGCAAGCAAACTACTCCTGGAGAGTTGGCAAAAGCTATGCTGTGTTATCCCTTTAACAATAAAGGAAGGAGTTAGTGTCCCCATAAGGCAGCCCTCTGAAGCTGGAAAGAAAATCCCAGCATTAGAGTCATTAGATTCTGCATTCTATACCGCCAAGAAGTCAAAATATGGAATATTTTTTGGTATTCTGCCTCTTCTTAAAAGGGCTTGTTGGGCCAGTTGCATGAGCACTGCTTGCAGCATTTTGTTCCTGTGCAGTGCTACTTCCCAGCCTTAGTCGACCAACATGGGGAGGGTTTATGGTTCATCTTCAACACTACAAATTATATTTTTCACCAGAATGGCTTCTTTACCTCAGTGAACCCTGTTGAGATACCATGTTGCTCCATCTTCCAGGCTGAACATCTGTACAAATTGTATTCTAAAGCATGGCATTTGTATACAACATAGAAGGTATCTTCAAAATCAGGAATCTGATTAAAACCAGAAACGGGAAATGGTGATGGAGGTTTCAGTTCCTGTTTCAAACCCAGCCTTCAGATCCTGTTATAACCTATATTTCCAACAGCTGGTGGCCCTTTCTCTTCCTCATCACATGGTGTGAAGTCAATTGGTAGTGTTGATCTAATGCTTAATGGACAGATAGATAAAGTCTCTGAAACCCTCACATCAATCAATATGATTCTGGCAGCTTCATGCAAGATTCCTAAGATAACACAAACTTTATTGCAATTAATCCATTTGCTCTTATTTTGCTAAACAGAGAAAGCATCAAATTTTGGTACAATGATTTAATCTTTCTGTTTACTCTTCTGTTGGATTCTGTCATGAAGTCAAAAGTGACAGTCACAAGAAAAGAAGTAAATAAGCATCAGCATAAGAAATAAGAAGAGGAAGAAAACCTAAGGATGTTGAGAGTTACATACTTGGACAGTGTGAATTTTTAATAATACTGACTCATCCTTCCCAAAGGGAGGAATGGGGAAGCATGAAAGAAAAGACAAGGATTCAAAAATCTAATGTACATTTTTATTATACTTTCAACTGTTTCTTTTGAGTATTATCTGCCTTTGGAGATGTTGGGAACTACAGCTTGACTATATACTCTTGACCACATGTATATACCCAAAACCTTGGGTACTACTGTGTTAATGCCACCAGGTACCAAAAAGGTTCAGTGGTTGGTGATGAGCACAGGAGGCAGAGTCTATACCAAAAGAAAGTGAAGGCTAAGTTTGAAACTAAGTACAAAGAAAGTAAAAGACCAAGACTGCACTGGGAGCCACACTGACATGGCTCCAGTACATGGAGGTTTATGTAAATTCCATGTTTACTGCAGCCATCACAACAAACTGATTCTTTGAATGCTTCTGGCTATCTGCTGGTATGCGTCTGTAAGCTTTTGTTGTAGCTGGATTTCCCCTCTCCTGCTTCAGTGGAATTCTCACTGTTTCACCACTGTGTTTCTTCACACATTTTCTACTTCCCTCTGTGATCATCAACGGCCAAGGTTTTTGACAAGGCTCTGAGCTACAGTGGCTCTGCTTTGTGTGTGCAATGGACCAGGTCACCTCTGGAGACCCCATCCAACCTCATTTATCATGTGATTCTGGGATGCTCTGTCCTGTCCTATCCATGTACAGGATAATGCCTGTGACAATAATGCCACAGGTGGTGGCCTAGAAGCTGGTTTAGGGCAGAACAAATCAAGTCTGATTCTCTGAGAAGGGGAAACAAGTATTTGTTTCCCTGTTTCCCTTCCCCTGAGAAGGGGAAACACTCAAAAACCCAACCAGTGGGTTGGCAGAAGAGAACAGTGTGAGGAGAGCTGGGTGAGAAAATGAAGTAAGGAGAGAGGGAGAGCATCCTGCCACTGTCCTTGTCCTCTTGTGAGACAAAATCTTGATATTTTCACTGTCTGAACGGGACTTGATTCAGTATTTTGTTTTCCCAGCTTAGCCAAGGTGTGTCATAGTGGTCTTCTGCTAGTCAAAAAACTTCAGTTTTTTAAAATACTCTCTACAGTAAACTAAAAAAAGTCAGTTTGTGGTTTTGTGTGCAACTTTTTAGTCTCAAAGCTGAAAAAAACTGTCCCAAAAGATGTAGCTCTAGCTTTCTTTGCAAAACATCAGATGAGTAAACTGAGCAAGCAAAGATCTACCTCTGGGGAAGCTGAGCCTGTGGATAGACAGACACCTGACAATATCTGGTGTTGCAAAATAGAGTCATATTTATGAGCGCTTTATTTCCAAGATTGTGACAGTTCCTGGGTGTTTTGGATAATTTTTCATTCCTGGAGTAAGGCTAATCAAATTCAGTAATCCAGTTAACTGATGTGAAGTGAATACATTCCCTGGGAAATGTCAGTCTAGGGAGGCTCTGAACCTCTGACTTGACTCATTCTTTATACTATATAATAATGCTTATAGAGGACACACTCAGAAATAGTTTGGTTTCCACCAAAACAGGAAGAGAATAAATAGAGTTGAAGCCTTTGAAATCATATCTGTGAACTAGTTAAACCAAAGCTTGAATATTTGCTTTATTTAGAACAAGAATCATAACAGAGCTCTTCGAGTCCAAGGTGCTGTAGAATGGTAGCCAGCAGGCTACAATGTAAAGGGCTTTACTTGTGTGTCTGTGTAACACACACTTCCCCTGTTATTTGCATGCTTATTATAGCATCTTATCAACGGTTGTAAAGATAAGGAATTCTACCACAGCATTTTGTATTCTGTAATTATTGTTCATTTGATTCACCATGCACCTTTATCAGAGAAAATGGCATGAGATGAGTGGAGGTGATCTTAAGGGCAGCTTTTGGTGTGCGCTGACCAGGCAGCATCCTGGGTACCATGTTCTGGAGAGCAACCACACATCCCTTCAGCCTCTGGCAGCCACCTGGGCTGGCTCTGGCTGTAGGAAGGAGCAGACTGGCCAGCATAAAGGTCTTCTGCTCAAAAGAAGGGGAAGAAAGACATAAAGGGCTCATAGTGAGACTGGGTGCAGCGTGAGAGGTGATGGATCTGCAAGATGCTTAGTTGACCCAGAAGTCTTTGCTTAGGGCACTAATTCACTCCAACTGTGTTATATGAGATCTTTTAAAAGTTGTTACTTTTACTGGAAAAGCAGGCTTTATAAAAGTAGAGTTTCATCCAGGCTTTGTACTTGTGGCTGATCTCTGTGATATCCAAATGGTGACATTTATTCCATTGATAAAGCACAACAACAAAAATATGATGTGAAAATGAGGTCTTGTCTGAGGTTCAATGCCTTTGTCATAGTTTTCTATGTTTTCTTGACAACTTATTAAATTTGGGCTTAAAATTAAAAAAAAACCAAACACAAACCTAGTGTAAGATGTAACTTGTTCTCCTGACAAAGTGAACACTTGCTCTCACATGGCAATATTTTATTCTGTATTAGATTTCAGGTCTCAAGTTTAAAATCACTTCATGGCTTTGTACTAACTACTTGTTGGGTCCTCAGCTTCTGAGGGACTTACAAATGCCAAATTTTAAAATGTGCTGAGTATTTTTTCTGTGGAAATGAGCTGTATTTAGCATTTCAAGCTGTCCTTTCAACATCTCTGGTCAATAAGACTGTCCTCATTCAGTATGATCAGTAATTCTCCTTACAAAGGACCAAGAAAGATTTACGCCTTTAAAATTTGCACTTCATGTTGTATGCAATGACTGAGACTTGTAGTCTGCCACCTGTCAGTTTTGGAACAGCCATTCATGTTCTTAACATTGTGTTGTGGTTTTTTTTTTTTTTAACAGTCCAATCCTTTAGACAACATAAATGTGAAAAGCATCAGACTGAATCCTGGCAGGAATTCGTTAAAGCTATGAAATGACAGCAAATAAAGCCCATTTGTCACCTCTATTGAAAAATGTGTATTTGTGCCTCAGTGGTGAAACCAGGATACTTAATTGCAAAGGTTCACCAAGATGAGCGTTTTAGCTGCCAGCCAAGAGCTGAGAGAATAGCAGTCCAAGCACTGAGGCTAATGACAGTGTCAATCTATTGTGTCATAAATTACATCCTGTTCTATATAATGAAATCTTGGAAACAAATAAAACATTCACATTCTTCACCTAGGTTTTTCCTCTATTTTGTGATGAAAATGTGACTTGAAAAATCAGCATAATTAAATGCCACCCTTTCTACTTAGACTGTCATTTTTTAGGATAGATTTTTTTTTCCCCATCCCTTTTTACTAGTCTGCTTTAATTAGAGAGTGGCACAAGGATTAATTGCTTTTACGATGCATGTCTGACACTTCCAGATCCCACGAGAACCCCTAATTCCTGATGGCAGGACAATAATCTGGGACAGCATGAAAGGCTTCAGAATACCAAAGGCAACCTATGCATTCATAGGGCTCCTGAGCTGTGAGACAACAGTGGGTGGACACAAGTATAGCACAAAGTACCTGACACACCGAGAAAGTGAGTAGCATTCTTCACTATCTCTCAAAGGGCTCTCTGCCCTGATGGCCATATTCACTTTGTTTTCTCTTCATCACATGCAGCCAACACAATTTTTGATGTCCAGTTAAGCACCCCTCGTCTCGTCAAGCTGCTGAAAGGAGACAGCCTGGCAATCAACTGCACTGTCATGGCAGCCTGGAACACCAGAGTGCAGATGACGTGGACTTACCCCGGGGCGGTGAGTTCTGTGCCTGAAATCAGGATGCCAGGGGGTTCCCAAAGTTAATGCTGCATCTCACATCTCAGAAGGAATTTTGCCTCAGAATGCTTGCTATGGTTCACATTCCATCGTTTTGACCCTCGTTGACATGTATTTAAAGGTTTCTGGGGGTTTTTTGTTTCTGGTATTTGATTGAATGAGTAAACATGTTTACACAAATTCTCTGGTAATATTGCATAATCACAAATTAACGCTAGAATTCTTTCATTCTTGGGAGCTTCTTTTTGACCTGGAGTAATGGTAGAAATTTATTGCCTAGCCCCAGGTAGGGGCTCTCTCTTGTGATTAAAACTTTTCAGCTAGGCCGTCTTCCTCAACACATCCATTTTGAAGACTGACAGACAGTTAAGCACCTGACTTGAACATGTTTATCAAAGATATTTTGATTTATCTCCTGTTTTGACAGCTACAGAAATGATCTTGAATGTGCTTCTCCTCCCCCCACACTGAGAGCATCCTAATATATATTTGTCACTTACAGAACAACTGCCAAGGAGTCCATGTAAAGCTGATAAATTTGACATTATTTTAAGGTTTACAATTCCAATTCCTTTCATGTCAGTTTGATTTATGCTGATGATTCAAGTCAAGATAATTTGTAATGTCACTCATTGTGCCTAATCACAAGGTGAAATTATGATTGCAATATATACGGAAGACTAAGGCAGTCACTTTTTGCATACTGTAGCTATTTTCCCTAGAATTTTTTTTCACCTCAGAAACAACTTAGCAACAAGAAATGCTCCAAATATATTACATTGCTCATTGCTGACTTACCAAGCTCTAGCTGGGCACCACACTTGTGAAATTCTGCTTTGTTTTTACTCGGATGGTGACAGAAGGGTGTTGAGTGTTTATAAGACACCAGCAATGTCCTGGGTTAAATAAACTTTAAGGCCAAAGGCTAAGGAGGAGCTACAGGAAATAACTCCTCAGACTCCCATTATCTGCAGTTCCACCCTGTTCTTCCCTTGCCAAATCTGGCCTCTCTTCCATCTACGCTGTTTCAAGAATTCTTCCCTTCTTCACAGAATCATCTTGTGTCAATGTCCTCCTCTTCCATATTTCTGCTGCCCATGGACACTGAATCCAGGCACCAACCTGTGTCAGTGGCTCTGGGGGTTTTTACAAGCAATGCTGAAGTAGGAGCAATGAGGTGCTGGGTGTGTTGGAATGGCAGTACATAAGAAGGAATAGTCTTTGGACTATGTGGAATGATCTAGTTTGGAGGCTGTTGCAACTCTGGGGAAGATAGCAATGAACTGCTGTATAATGGTGCTTATATTTTTTAATGTTGACCCTCTGAAAGTGTTTGACATCCTTTGCGTGTCCATGCTGTACAGAGGGATCTGGTTTTGGTTTTTGTCTTTATTAAGGTATGATGGCAGTAGAGTAAAATAAAAAATCTTACTAATAATGAAAATTGGTTTGATTAAGCTCTTTCTTGCTCATTGTTGCTTTTATAGTCAAGGAAGAGAGGTTCTGTAATGCAGCGCATTGACCAGAAGAATACAGAAGCCAATATTTTTTACAGCATCCTTGTTGTCGACAAAGTACGTGACATTGATAAGGGCCAGTACACCTGCCACGTGAAGAGTGGGCCATCAATCAAAGCTGTTAACACCACAGTCATTGTTTATGGTAAGAAATGTTGCATATTTGTAGAATACTGAATGCTCATGTACCACGCTCAGTGATATGATAGCTTCACATCTTGGCACAAAGCAGAAGTGAGTGTATAGCACATATACCATGGGCAGAAAAAGGAGGGAGACCAGGGACTATGGGGCTTTTCTTCCATCACAGTTTTGTGTTGTTGGCAGCAAACATGTTAATGTCTGTTTTGATCATTCTTCTTTGCAAAATGTTGTGATGATCCTGTCCTCAGTCAGTTCTGGCAGAAGCAATGAGTTGAACTACACTTTGCCAAGAAAAAGAAAAACAAAACAAACCCAAAAAAGAAGTATAAGCTGAATTTAGACCAGAAGAATCCCACTTCCTCTCCTATAGTACTTACCCATTTCTTTCTATGAAAAATGAAGAGCTAGATGCATTAGCTCTACACAGGGCAGGTAGCTGCTAGGCCATTCAAAAAATGAAGTAAACACAAGATACTGTGACTCATTAATGTGGTTTTACAGTGGGAACCTTGTATGAATTCCCTATGGAATTCCCTTGGTCTTCAGTGAAATCTTGACATTTCTGATGTTATTTCAACTTTCTGTGAATTTGGACTTCTGTGCACTGGAACCCTGTAGGAATCTGCCCACTTTTTGTGACATTCAGTTACAATTATGATTCCTCTGGATCTTTGGAGCATCCTTAGTATTAAGGACCAAGTCCTTGGTGGGTGTCCTCCATGACAAAAGACTCACAGCCAGAATATTGATTTGTTTCATGTCTACCTTTTCTCTTTCATCCAGGAGTGTGGACCCAACACTCCATATTGGTATTCTTAAAATAGTATTTTAGTACATTTTATCTGCTTAAGCCCTGGGCTAAGTCACCAGGACCACAGGATGAGTCAGGATGTCCAATTTTTTATATTCTTAAATAAAAAAGCTGAAGCTGTCAGAAACTGAATTTTAGATTAAAATTAAAGTCAGGGAGGCTGAAACTGTTGAATCTAGCCTGTAAACTCTAATCCACATAAGCAGCCCCATCTATAGGATACTCATTAGGAGTCTGTGTGAATAAGACTGTGCAGAATCAGGGTTGTATCTTTATAACTTCACTTGTTTAATTAAACTACAGATTTGTCTTGTGTAGGTTATTTTCAATATTTGTGGCAAGTACACTTGCTTAATAGATATCCAACATCATTATTCAGCCCATAAAGTGAGCAAATATTGCCCTATATGTTCTATCAAAAAGACGTGCAAACTAATGTTCATGTTTTGAATGTTTAATTTTGCTCAAGTGCATTTTTTTTGGAAAAAATATAATATATTTTCCAATGTATTTGTTTTGACACAAACACTGTGTAAAACACATCCACTTGCCAGAGAGTTTGAAATAAGGGGCAGTACAGTTGGAAAAGAACAAATTTCAGCATGTTGAGATTGTTCCAATTAAGTGATAAAGTTTTGTTTGTTTGATGAAACATCTGTGTAACAATGATACAGAAGGTTTCCTTTGCTGTTTCTCTGAAGGTGACTTAAATCCTCTCTGACAGAATGTTTACTTTTGGAACATTCATTGATTCCTGGCCTTTAGGTGTGGAAGGGTCACCATCTCATCTAGTTTAGCTTCCTATGTACCATGGACTATTTTCTCTCTTGTGTTGAAACTTCTGCCTTGTGGGGTTTTTTTTTGACTGAAGCACAATGTGAATTTGGCTAGAGTGTATCTTCTCCAGGCATATTCATGGACTAGGAACTGTATCTCCCTTTTATATTCATGGTGCTATCCTCTATATTTTATAAATATCTAGGAGGTATAGCTTTATTCTTGCTGTTGCCATGAGGGAACACCAAAATTATTCAAGATCATTTTGATTTTAATTCCTGTTCTCTTCAGTAGAATGATTCTATGTGCAGGCTGAAAATCAGTAATGCAGGTGCACTCTTTTTCTTTCATTTAAGATAAAATGTTCATTAATTTGAAACGTCGAAGAAAAACTGCGCTGGAGGCTGTGGCTGGAAGAAAATCTTATCGTTTGTCAATGAAAGTGAAGGCATTTCCCTCTCCAGAGGTCATATGGTAGGACAACAGATACTTCCACATATGCATACTGTACCTCTTCTTAGGTGAAAAATCATTCCTTTTTAAAATATCCACAGAAGACCCCTTGAAATGACGACAAACTGGAGACAGTATGGTTGTGGAGCTTTATTGGAAGTTTCAGAATTTCCCTGGATTTTAGTAATTTATGAGAATGCTATCTCTATTTTGCAAGTGCAAAAATGGTGGTTTGAAAAGTTTCAAGCTCAGATCCTCTAATACATTAGATATGTCTCCTGTGAAATCAGTGGGCACTCCACAGCTAATTGTCTCTACCAACCTTGACTCAAGTGTTGCATCCAGCTTCACTTAGATCATGATATGAGACCTGAACTTGCTTTTCAGGCAGTAGGAGAAAGAAAAGAAGATTTTCATTCAGATAACTGACTGCACTGAGTCATACAGTCAAGCACTGTATGTGGAAGCTGGTTTTTATGCAGTGATCTGCAGGCTGAAGATCTACTTTAGTGACTGAAGCATTCACTTTGGCTCATGTACACTGTGCTAAGAAATCTTTTGGACAGTTTTTTGTCTTAATCCAAGGCACTTTTATATGAAACAATGTTATCTATTCAGGATCTTAAGGGGGTTTTGTTTAAATAATTTTAAATACCAGTAGCTTTGACTCAATTCATTGCACTTTGACAAAAGGTCTGTGACAAGACTGATTAAGAAAACAAACTAAACATACATGAACAGTGAGAGTTCATGCCAGAAATTACTTTTGCTCCAAACATTTTGCTTTGCTTTACAATACCCTTACATTCATAACCACACATTAAAAATAAGGGGTGAAACTGTATCTGACGTTAGCCATTTATGCAGTAATTTCTGGGGGTGTTTAATCATTGTGCTTTTTAACTACAAATACATACTAAAACTTTTAAAATACAAAAAGAATAAATTTAAACATAATTTTTAATGTATTTATTTCTCACTGGAGAATATTGGAGCAAGTTGCCTAGAGAGGCTGTGAAGTCTCCATCCTTGGAGATAAACAAAACCAGACTGAAAATGGTCTTGGGCAACTTGCTGACTTTACTTTGACCAAAGAGTTGAACTAGACAATCTCTAGAGGCTCTTCAGAACCTCAGTTATTCTGGGGTTCTGTAACATACAGATACAGCGAAATTCCTAAACCCAAAATTTGGTTTAGACCAAATTTTTAGTGCTCCTTTAATAACTAAGGCTTTTCTGTAAATACTTACTAAAACCTGTGAATGATTTTAATCAAGTCCATCATCATCATAGTGAAACGTTGTTGCACTCTTCTGCTAACATCTTGTCAAGCTACCAAAATGTGCTTTACTCTGTATTTTAGACTTTGAAGAAAAACGTGCTCCTTTAGGAGTCTGTGTATGAGCTGCAGTTAGTGTTTTCTATGTTGATTTTCTGTTATCTTTAAAAACATTCACTTGATAGCAGGATATCTGATTCTTAAGTGCTTATCTAATCTGCTTACTCTTCCTCTTCCTAAAATCACAGCTGTGCTCAGGCACTTTGTCCCAGGATGTATTCTGAGGTCATAAAGAAATGGCCAGTGCTGGATGATGCAACCTTTATTTCTGTGAATGACTCCCAGCCAAAGTGCTTGTCTTCTAGACTACATGGCGGCACAAGTATGGAAAACTGGGATCTTCACAGACAGAGTTGTAATTTTCATAGAATCATAGAAATTTTAGGGTTGGAAGGGACCTTTAGGATCATCTAGTTCCAACTCCCCCTGCCATGGGCAGGGACACGCCTCACTAGATCAGGTTGCTCAGAGGCCTGTCCAGCCTGGCCTTAAAAATTCCAGGGATGGGGCTTTCACCACCTCTCTGGGTGAGGTGCCAGGGTCTCACCACCCTGTGCCAGGGTCTCACTACCCTCATAGTGAAGAACTTCTAATCTAAATCTCCCCTCCTCTAGGTTAAAAGCATTCCCCCTCATCCTATCACTACCTGACATCCTAAAAAGTCCATCACCAGCTTTCTCAATTTTCAGCAACTCTCAAATGCCACAGAACCCTGTCAAATCCTTAATGGTCTTAAAATATAGAATAGTGTTCTCCCAAGGGCTCTATAAATACCAATAACCTTATTTATATGGGAGGGGTAATCCTTTGGTAAGCAGAATCTCAGACCACAAATTCAATCCTTGCCGAAAGATCAAGAAATATTGTGAAATTAAATGAAGTGGGCAGGTCAAGCAACATCATTTTTCAAACTTTTGATTTTTGTAATTCTTTTAAACAGGTTAAAAGATGGGCTACCTGCTGCTGAAAAGTGTGCCCGGTACATGGTTAAAGACTATTCATTAATTATCAAGGATGTTGCTGAGGAAGATGCTGGGAACTACACTATAATATTGAGCATACGACAGTGGAACTTGTCTAAGAATCTTACAGTCACTCTTACAGTAAATGGTAAGTTTACATCATGGTTCCACACTTCTCCTGAACATGTAAATGCTAAATTTTCATTGAGTTAGATTTTTAGTGACCTTGCAAAGTTCAGGTCATTGTGGCTTTTCATATTGACTTCATGGACCTAAATCCAAATTCTGTGCGTGGACCCATCTTGGAATATGAAGATGGATACTGCTTTTAATTAGAAGGGTTTCTGTCTTCCACAGTCACATACTTGTTCCTGATGACTTAAATGTGTTACTAACCACTCATCTGACTGGACTTCGGCCTGCTGTTTTTCTTTGTTCTCTTCAGGATTTTTCTTATTACTCACCATGCAGGAATGTAGTATTTTTATGACCACGCAATATGCTGGAAATTAGCTGGTTTTAAATGCTTTTCAATTTTTCCATTTCCAGTGAAACCCCAGATATATGAAAATGCTGTGTCATCCTTCCCTGATCCCAACTTGTATTTACTGAGCAGCAAACAAGTGTTGACATGCACTGTGTATGGTATTCCTCCACCTAAAATTATGTGGATGTGGTATCCTTGTAGACAAAACCATTCTAAAACAAGGTAGGACAGCTTCCTTCTATTTAACATGTCTTCCTCAATATTACTTTTAAATATTTACTTGTTTGCTAAAAAAAAAAGCTTGCAATGACCATTGCTTAGTAGAGTTTGTACAGCTTTAATCAAGGTATTTTTAGTAAACACAAAGGCATGACTTTTTCTACATCATTATTTAAAAATGGATGGCAGAGTTTTTAGTTTGTATTGCTACTTAAGTTTATTTACAGCTCATTACTATCTATGCATGCAACGTCAAAGGTGATAATCTCTTAATTTTTATGAGGGAAGCCTTGCAAACAATGTCTTGTAAGTTTACAGGCTTTCTCATGGAGGAGACATCTATGTTTTCCTCCGTGCTTCCTTCCATGTACACTGATTCCCCTGTGTAATTAATTTCTTTGGAAATTCAACTGCAATCCATTATGAAGGTCAGATCTTTCTCATATGAGGTTAACTCATGGATTCTGTTCAGCAAGCCAAATGTGCCCATCATTCCCCAGAGGATAATTCAACAGGGTAAAATGTAAATGGCACCACACAAGCTTACTTGATGCTGATGTGGGACTTGACTAATCCTCTTTTGGTTTTAAGCTTTCTTTGGAACATTGTTTCTTATGATTACAAGTTTGTGGGTTGACTCATTTATCCACAGTTTCTCCTGAATTATGAAAATCTGACACAGTCTCAGTGATTAACACTCAACCTCCACAGTGGCATTAGCATTAAGCTACTGTTGGAGGGTTCAATACAAGGTACTGGGATCACAGCACAACAATAATATCATAAAACCTAACAAAAGTTTAAGAACAAGCATTTTTTCTGTTTCAGCTGAAGTTAATAATTTACTCAGGAATTAATTTCTTTCATACTTTCATAGAATTGGGTTTTAGTACCAATCCAGCCAAAAATTTAAGCAGGTGCTTAACTGCAGGGGTACAAGAAACCTCATTAATTTATATAGGACAAACATCTTATTTCAAAATAAGGGTGCTTGTGAGTGCTTTCTGAGAGAGTGGTCAGTACTTGCTGAAAGCACACACAGTTTTTCCAGTTATACTTTGCTTTGGGATTCTGCTAATGGTGGCTTTCTATGCCCTTCTCACCAAGAGGTGGCACTAGCAATCTCTTTTTGCTGGAATAGGTACAATCTGAAATCCTCTCTCTGGAGGACAGGTGAGGGCTGCATTTCCTCTATCTGTTATGCTACCTCCTAAGGACAAGTCACAAAATTCTGATTATTCATTTATTTTTGTTTATAGATGCAAGGTGTAAGGGGAAAGAAATCACAACATCTTTTAAGTAGATAAACCCTGTGAAAAAGTGTGCATGCGAATGTTCAATCTTGTAGTTTAATTCAAGTGTTTCTGTGCATGTTTTGGATCGAAATCACAGTGTGGTACTGATGAAATGGTTGGTCCTTCTTTGGGAGTTGGGGTGGTGCTCATCCATTGTAAGCTATTTCCTCTTGTTAACAGATCTGCACCACAGCACAGGACAGGGTGTCATCAGAAATAGAAATTCATATTCACAAGCAGGTGCTTAATAATGTGCTAAACTGCAGGCTCAATTAAATGCTAATTAGAAGTGTGTTTGAGCAGGTGATCAAGGCGAAATGTAACACTTTGAATCAGCTATTGGCTCTGGTACAAGGTTGTTTCCAGACTTGCTTCCAAATTGCCTTCGTAATTGTTCTGTGACAATTCTCTTTAGACCCCTCCCCTTCCTTCTCCTCTAAATGTTCACTGAAGAAGTAGGCTGGAGAATGCCATTTTTAATGCTTTGCCTAAGAGGAGCAGTATGACTCCCTCTGAATCATATGGTGACAATTAACTATCACAGAGAGGCAGAAATACTGGAATAATAATATTTTGTCTCCTGCTCCAGGGAGGGAGCAGAGTGGGCTGCCTCAGCAGCTGGCTTGCCTTGCTCAGGCTGATGTCTGTGCCTGCTCAGGTGTTCACCCTGAGAAACAGCAGAACTCTCTCATCCTACCAATTTCCTGATGCTTTCTTCTTTGTGTGGGGAAGGTTTGCCTAAACAACAGACTTACGATGTGGGTACCTTGTGCAGCAGATAAAAAAATGCATCTTATTCTGCCATTCCAGTTTTTCTTTGGATTTACCTGCCCCATTTTAGGTTTCCAAGGCTGAAATATTACTCTGTTTGTGCACAGGAAGGGTCTGTTTCTGTGCACTGATATACTTTGTGCTGTAAACTGCCAAACTCCCAGAGGTTACCATTACTCAGTGTAAAGCAGTAGGATTCTCCTCAAGTTTTTGAATCCCATGCCACAGGACAGAGGGCACGCACCAAGTAGAAATGTGCTGGTCCTGTAAAGACATTGCTGTGCACAGATCTGTTTGCTTCAAGATTTATACACGTGCTTAACTTGACATCATTTAAGTACTATCACTCCAATCTGGGGAATGATGTGAAGTGCATAATTAGATGGTTTTATTTGGCCTATGGGCTCCTTAATAGAAACTGTCAGCTCCTTTTAATTTATGTTCCAAACAATATTTCTGTTTTAAAAACCTAAAAATACCTCAGTGGATTCCATTGCTAAAAAAAAAAAAAAAAAAAAAGCAGATAATGCTTTGTTGCTTTGTTATTGATACTATCAATTTATATAACTCTCATCTCTAAATCATAAATCATTCAATCATTCAGGTCAGTATCAGGAGGCCAGCCAAATTATACAGAACCACAGCATCACAGAATGTCAGGGGCTGGGAGGAAGGGACCCCTGAAGATCAAGTCCAACCCCCCTGACAGAGCAGGTCCAAAACTAGGGCAGGTCACTCAGAAATGCATCCAAACAGGTCTTGAAAGTTTCCAGAGAAGGAGACTCCACAACCTCTCTGGGGAGCCTGTCCCAGGGCTCTGTAACCCTTACAGTAAAGAAATTCTTCCTCATTTTGAGGTGGAACTTCCTGTGCTCTGTCTTGAATCCATTGTCCCTTGTCATATCACAGGGCACAAGTGAGAAGAGGTTGTCCCTTCTTTCTTGATGCCCAGTCCTCATATATTTATACATGTTAATTAGATCCCCTCCCAGTCTTCTCCTCTCCAGACTAAAAAGCCCCAGGTCTCTCAGCTTTTCTTCACAAGGCAGGTGTTCCAGTCCCTTAATCATCCTCATAGCCCTCTGTTGCACTCTCTCAAGTAAATCTCTGTTCCTCTTGAACTGAGAGCCCAGAGTGGGGTGCAAGGGATGCCCTAGGTCTCACTAGGGCAGAGTAGAGCAGGAGAAGAATCTCCCTCCACCTGCTGGACACACTCTTCTTGATGCACCCCAGGATACCATTGGCCTTTTTGGCCACAAGGGCACTTTGCTGTCCCATGGATAACTTATTGTCCACCATGACTCCTAGGTACTTTTCCATGGGGCTGCTCTCCAGCAGATTGTTTCCTAACCTGTACTGGTGCATTTTGTTGTTCCTTCCAAGTGCAGGACTCTGGACTTGTTCTTGTTGAACCTCATTAGGTTCCTCTTGGCCCAGCTCTCCAATCTGTCCAAATCTTGATGAAGGGTTGCAGAGCCTTTGGGTGAATAAGTGGATCAGCCAGTCCTCCCAGTTTTGTATCATCAGCGGAGCTGATTTTTCTACTAGCAAATTAAAAAAAAACAAAAACAAAACCAAAAACAAAACAAAACCAACAAACAACCTGTAAAATTGCTCAACAAATCTGGTTTTGTAATGTGGAGAGATGAATGTATCAACATCATGAAAATTCCTTGTATTTCATTGTCTGTAAAATTACTTTGCTTTAACTAATTCTACTGATAGTAAATAACATTTTGCTAGCTAGCTAACTAGATAGATAGGTGGAAAGATTCTTTTCACCCCAATAATTACACATGCCAGAGTCAAGAAAAACTGTCTTGGGCAAGAAGTAATGTTTGAGGTTTTTTAAAGCTTATGTAGAGCTGGTGAATTCAGAGATGGCTGGTGGAAGACAGTAGAGGATACACCGAGTGTTAAAATGCAATTTAAAAAATTTAAGATCAGTCTTAAATGACTGAGAAACCTCTTTTTCAGTGCTGCCTTAACTGCAGCTTATTCTGCTGCTCTGTAGCAAACACACATTCCCAGGCCAGGCAGCCTCTGGTTTGCATGGTTGGATACAGCAGAAGACAGCATGTGGGACACATGTCCCACGGAGTCCATCAGCCTCCTTGGCCTCTTCCCTACCACCCTGCAATTGTCCTTTCTGATCCTGTTTTTGCTCACGTTGGATTGTCAGCAGAGAGGCAGGCAGTGGCAAGGGCTTGCCCAGGGTCTCTGGAGCCAGCCAGCCTGAGCTCCACCTAAAATTCATCAGCTCTGAGACTGCAGAACAAGCGTCTGCACTCCGGGAACGTGCTTGATGTTAATGGTTCTTGACCTGAATCTCTTCACAGATTTGTGTTTATCTTAAACTGGTCTGGCAGACATGGCCAAGAAAGGCATGTGGGAAGTTGATACTGCTCAGTGGAAGCACTGGTTTCCTCAGTGGTTGTGCAGTGTCATTGGGAGCAGTTTCTGTCCCTGGACATTTCCATGTGGACAGTTCAAGGGAGCATCGTGCTCTGCTCAAGGTTTGACAGATTGGCCCTTCAGAAGTTGTAAACACAAACAACAGTGCAATTTTAGCTTGAATATTCTAATGTTCCCACTACCTCACTGCCTCCCTTTCTCCTTGAGCTATCTATTGATTTTTTTAGCCTCAAACTGAGTATCAGATCATTAATTTAAAACCCTACCATCACTTCAGTCTGTGGTTGTTTTGGGTTTTTCTTGCAGTTGCTTTTTTGTTTGTTTGTTTTTCTCTCTGTGAGGATGAGGGAGAGAAAACCATGCTGGTATTGTGGAGATACCTACAAATCAGTCATTGAAAAAAATGGTACCTGATTCTCTGCTCCCCTAACTACAGCATCAGGATATGAACTCTTCGGGTGATGCAGGCACCTGAATGGTGGCACTGGGAATAAAGTGGCAGAATACCTGAAGCTGAGGACAGAAACAGTCAGCAGGGCCCAGGTGCTGGTACTGCTGCCAAAGAGCTAATCTCAGGAAAACACAACATTTGTAAGGCTCAGAAGCAGGTCCATGGTCCTCAGTAGATTCACTACTGCTTTAGCACAGAGTGATGAGAAGGGAGTATCACCTCCCTTCAAGGCTTGTCTCCAGTGTGAAGGTGGCATCATCTGGATGATTTTCTACAGAAATATCTCTCCAGCATTGCACGGGGAGGAAGAGATGTGTATTGTGGATCTCAGTGAGGCAAAAGCTAGAGGTTTTCCTTGAAACATCTGCAGAGATATAGAAAGCCTGAAACTACCATAATGAAAGTGCATGGCCAGACTCCCAGCAGCTTCAGGGGAAGAGGAGGGAGGCCATGTGTGCATGAAGTCTAATTGCATTTCTGCACTGTTTATGTATTAATAAGGGATTGAAAGGCAGAATCATTAAGATGTAGGGGAAAGCAGATTTGGAGCATCTGAGAGGTATGTAAAATGAACAAATAATTGTACTTAATTAGAAATGTACTGAACCACCTAAATTTAATTATGGATGTCTGCAAACATTGAGGCCCATTAGTTTGTCCACAGTGACTGTTTTTGTTCCCCATGCCACCTTCTATTTTCAGGAAAGGGAAGTCTGGGTCCTTAGAGCTGTTAAAAGTAGGTCAGATGCCATTAATAAACAGGTAGTTCAAAAATGCCTTTGTTTAATTTGACATATGGCCAGATCCTCAGCCCTAAATTCACACTGACTGAGGATCTGACTGGTGGCTTTTGTGCCTTCCACTCTACAAGAAAATCTTACACTGATCTACTAATGTAAAGGTACTTAATATGCATACATTAAAGTATACACTTGTTTCACTACAGTTGGGGAAATAGCTTAGCATAAATAAAAACCATACACTGTGTACTTCACATGTCTTTCAAAAAATGCAGAGGAACAGGCATTAGCAGGTATTGGGGCAGTATGGACTTGCAGAGAATTTGAAACCAAGAGAAAGAGATAAGTAAAATAACATCTGATCTGCCTCAGCCTGAACAAGCAATATGCTGAAGCACCTCATTCCACACTTCTACTGTGAGCCAGAAGTCAGTGCTTGCTTGTGAACGCCTTCTACCCCCTGAAAACAGCTGCTAGGACTGGATCCTTGTCCTCAGTCAGTACTGAGCATACTTTAATATTTTAAAATGTTTTACTTTCAAAATGCCATATGAATCAGACCTGGTACATATGTATCTATAAATAACCTTGACAAACACATGCTGTACACCAAATACAGTTTTCTCCAGTCTGTTCTCATTGTAAAACACTCATGAATTTATTCTGCAAGATGTAAATAGTTTGATTATGGGGCTTAGCTGAACCAGAAGCCTAAGCTTTTAAATTTCATTACTGTTAATTTTCAAATCACTTTAAATCAAAGTGTTTCAAATAGAATAGGAATTTTTAAAAAGCAAAATGCATTATGTTGCCCGAGTTATTTTTTTTTAACTGGACACCACAACTTGAAGAAGAACATGTAAGGGTCATACAGATGGTAGGATGTTATTGCTTGATCTTGTACTCACTGTGGTCCAGTCCGTACAAAGTAAAGTGTGTGACAGGCTGTACCTGGGAACTGGACATCATGAGTAAGGCCCAGCACACCAGCAGTGGCCAAGCCAGTGGGACAGCCCAGCCTGTAGCCAGAAACTTGCCCCAGTGCTAGCAGGGGCTCTCGGCCAAAGGAAGGCACCAGGTCAAAGTCTACGTGTGCTTAAGAGTGATTATGAATGCAATACTATTACTGGATTGAGTACACCTTTTACAAAAATATACAAACTTTAATTAGCATCCTTTTTCCTTTTGCGCATACACCTCTCAAAAAGCCTTTGCTTTGACTTGACACAGCATATGAGGTAAGATCATGCTCAAGAAAAAAAAAAAAACAGTCAAAAAATAGAAAACAGAGGTTAAGAGGGAACAGCTAGTCCTTGCAGTGCAGGGAGGTGACCAGTGAAGTTTTTCAGGACCTGGTGCTGGGGTCTATACTTGTCAACATGTTCAGAAATAACCTGGAAAAGGTGGCAGGAAGGTGACAGGGTCTGCTGATGATACTAAGTTATTCAGATTTGTAAGGATGGAGACTGATTGAGAAGAAGTGCAGAACTGTATGAATCGCAATACCTGGGTGATAAAGTGGCAGATGAAATTCACTAAAGATAAAAGTGCACAATGTACATAAGAAGAACAATCTAACACTCACATGTAAAATGTAAGTGTAAAACAACTGTGCATGTAAATAGGCTGTTGCTGATCATCACTACCACAAAGAGAGATCTGGGTGTGGTGATACATGGGTTTGTAAAAGTGATTGCAACCATGGGCAGCTCAAAAAGAAAAGCAAGTGTTAGGAATTACCAGGAAAAAAATAAAGAACAAAACAGAAAACAACATGTTAATGCCACATAAATCCATAAATTACCTAGCTGTTTTATACTAAGAGCATTTTTGATCCTTTCATCTCAAAGAACACAGCCAAACTAGGCAAAAGGGATCAAAGGGATTTCAGGGAATGAGAAGAATGTGTCAGTGAGGAGGGAGGTCAAGGCTTTGCAGACTGAAAGAGATAATCTGGGGGGCTACATGGTAGAGATCTACAGATTTTTGAAGACATAAATGTTGTATATGTCTTTTTCCAGTTCAAGAAGCAGGGGCGATTAAAGGAAGCCAGTTTACACAAAAGAGGTGTAATTTGGAACAGAAAAAGGAGATGGGTCTTCAGGTAGCAGATCCGTGAAACTCCTTTCCAGAGGATTTTGGGTCTTTGGAAACTTTTCATGAAGTCTTGAAAGAGAAATCCACTGCATTGCAGAAACGGCCTCAGGAGCGGGAAGCTCTTGAGCTGATAATAATTGGTGACTGGGGGAGTATTAGGAGGAAATATCTGAAGTTAGTCCTGCACTTACTCATCCCCAACCATCTGCTTATGGTCATTGTTGAGACAGGATATGGGGTAGATGGATCCTTGGTCTTATATCCACATCTGTCAGTATTTTCTCTTCCTGTTTTCCCTCTAATCAACTCCCTTTTCTCCTTAAAAATGTTTCCCTCCATTCTTTCTCACCCCTTCCTTGCTTTCTGCCTGCACTTCCAGCCTCTCACTCCAGTCAGCCCAGAGTTGCTCTCAGATCCCTACTTGCAGTGAAGCTGAGAACAAACCATCTTGAAAAACATCCTCAGTGCATCAGTAACTCCTTTATCTCCTCTGCTGATCACTGGAAAATGAAAAGGGTGTTAGTTGTGCTTCCAGCTTATCAGCAAGACAGGGAATACTAGGACTGTGTAAATATATTAGCAAAGAATGACTTTTTTCTATAGCCAAGAGGACAGAGCATCAGGACAGCAAAAAAAAGAGAAATTTGGCATTATAGGAAGGAAGGTATTGGAGATACCTGAATCTTGGAAGACCATAGATGTGAGGTTATGTCTGCCAGTCAAGTGAGCTGCTAGGAGTGACTCAGGCATGGAATATAACTTGTGCTGGAAGAGTCTGAACAGTATCTTGGACTTAAACATAGGGAACTTGTTTGGAAATAGAAGAAAAAGAGTTAAAGAGTAGACATTGCATGTAGAGGTTTCATGATCTTTCTCCAGATTTCTGACTGCTCAACCAAATCAAAAAACATCTCTTCCTTTCAGTAATACAGACTGATAAAGTAAAATGCTTTTTCCCATCAAGAAGTTCTAGATGGCTGTGGAAAGCTCATGCTTTGAGTGATAAGTCTGTAGTTCCAGTCAGCATTCAGCTGCTCTGTGGAGGACGTGGAGGACATGCTGCTTGCAGAGAAAGTGGAGACTGAGTCACAGCGAGCACACAGGAGCTGAGAGTGATTACAGCCTAGTAAAGGAGGTGGGCAAGAAGGAAGGAAGGAAGGATTGGCTGAAATGTGATGGTATTTTGTGTCCATAAAGAGTGCTAAGCAGTGTGAAGGAGGAAATTGAGGGTCAAAAACCAAAGTATAATTATTTGATCAGAAACTCGAGGTGATATAATTTCAGGTCACCTCAGGATGTGCAAACACCTGAAAAATTACTTTTAAATGCTGTTTTGTTCCATAATGGGCATGGGTCTCAAATACTGGCAAAGAAGATGGAAGCAAAACGTGGTTTATTGTGGCCATCACCTTCAGTCATTTGCATTTTTTGTTTTGAGTAGCTGGTGTTGCAAAGTACTCAGGTGTGCAGATGTAGAACTGACTTTTTTTCCTGTTGAAATGTGAGCATGGGCTGATGAAAGGTTGAAAAATGGGATGGGTAAGACTTCTGTTGATCTTACTGCTTTTTTTGAGTTAGTTCAGATCAATCAACTTTCTGTGATAGCATAGTGGAATAGTTCAGGGCAAGCCATAACATTTGGAAAGGATGACTGTGAAAGGAAAACACTATCCATTTATCTGGTTGCATGTAGATAATAGCAGGAAAGGCAATGTGCAGCTGTCAAACAATTTCTTTTTCCATAGAGCCATGATGACACACCATAGGATCATAAATGCCATATACCTTGTTTAAAGAGATGCTCACTGGGAGGATAAGGCGTTCAGGACATCAGGAAACCCTCCTAGAGACTGTGCTTTCCATCTAATTATCCCCCTTTTTGGGAAAACACAGCATCCTACAAAACAACTCAACCCCCACTCTGGAAACCGAGTAGTGCACCAGGGCCCCAACACAGACTAATGCATGGAGACCGCTGGAAAATCCTCCAGCCACCCTACAGCTCACCAGAGGATAACAGTGTCCTTGTCCACAAGATGCTCCCACTCTGGAAGCAGAGGCTGAGGAGTGGTGATGTAGAGTTGCTGCTCTCTGGGAATTGTGAGTCTGGTGATAATCCGGCTGCTGTTGATGGGCAAGCGTTGACACTGCAGTGGGCAGCAGCTGACAGCAGTCACAGTGAGAGCAGAGAGGTGAAGAGCTGAAAAATGGGGAGAAACCTGCACCACTCTCAGCAGGGCTTCTTGTCTGGCATTCCTTGCTAAGCTTCTAAGTAAATATAAATAAACAAACTAAATTATATGATGTGAAATATTTGCAGCTCCTGCCATTTAAGGAAGGTTCTCTCTCAGCCTCACTACCCCCATATTCTGTGCATGTGTCCTGGGGAAGGTGCTTGGGATGAACTCGCAGCTGTCTGCAGTTTTGCTACCGTATTTGGTGGGGCAGGAACTGCAACCTCTAGCAAATTATTTCTGACATAGTATGGGAAGGCTTGTTCCTTAATGGACAAGAACATTACAGTGTTAGAGATGAAGCCAGTAGAGCATGCTGGCGGGGGGGTGCAGCACACATTCTCTCCCTCCACCCCCATAAAGCACGTTTCACAACACTTACATGCTCCCTGCTACTATTTTCCCTCTCTGTTTCCTGTCTCAAATTGACTCAATGCTCCCAAGGACACGTGGCTACACCAGCCCTGTGCTACCAATCACACTGCACTGGATGCTGAGGTGCGGAAGAGGCAAGGCCCATGTCATTCAGATTTTTTGATAACCCCAAGGGGAAAACAGTTCCTATATATTCTTTACAATTCCAGGAATTTCCAGAGTTCCTGTCTTAAAGTTAGTGTGTGTCATCAGCACCGCCTCTTGAAAGACATGAGTCAGCCCAACTTGAATTTGCAATAACATCGTCCTGATGCTGCTAGGAATTGGCTGCTGCCCTAAAAAAATTATAGGTGCTGAGAAAAATATTGTGCCTGCCACTAATCACTCTCAGAAGTGTTTATCATCAATGGCAAGATGTTTTCCTCTTGCTCCTACTTCTGGTGCAATTTTCAGATACTGCCTCAGTAAATAAGAGTGTGATTGAGGCTGTCAGTGGCTTTGCCAAGAGAAATGCTTAGAGAACTGAATGGGATGTTACAGAGAGGGAGAGGTTGCAATGGCCTCTGGCATCACATGGAAGGCCTTGGAGGGAGGGTCTGGAAAGATGAGAAGACAGGAGATGGTGAGAACTTTTCCAGCTGATATGGGGCTCTTCCGCTGGTATTCATCACTGTAGTACTTAAACTGCAAATTCCAGAACTGTCTCCAGGATGGGGAAGAGGTTGTGTCTGGAGAAAAACTGTGTCTAGGCCTTTCATTTTGTCACAAGAAGGTCAAATCTGTCCTGTGACTAATTAGACAAATCCTTTACCTCAGCTCCTATTCTCTGCTATAAATCACTGGTGTGACAAAAAGCTTCACTTAACTTCTGAGACCAGTAGTTTCATAGGCAAGACCTCAGCTTGGAGCTGGTTTGCAGTTTGATTTTAGTGAAATACATCAAGATAACATGAAGTACACTCTTACCCTGGAAACTTTTCCCCATTGATAGTTATAAATATACCACACTATTGTGCTTGCCATGCTTGATGCTAATAGAGGTGAGGGCTCTGAAACTCATTAGAAAAGGGAGCGGGCTGCAGAGCAGAGTGAGGACAGTGTGAAGCTAAGGTTGATAACCATGGCCTTGTCCAGAATAGGCCATGGGAGTTTTCTTATCTCACTTTGGCAGGAGGTGCTGCTAGCTTCCTGTGCGAAATCAGGAGCATATGCTGCTTTCCTCTTGTTGTTTGGCTTCCTCCACTACACAAGACGGTTCCCAGCACTGTGATTATCTTTGCATCTTCAAACATGGCACACTCTGCTTCCTCAAGGGCTTGATGTATTCTTGAGAAGCCGGCTTACTCCCCTCCCCCAGGACGCTTTTCTGGGGCTCCCACCAGTGCCAGCTCCGCACATCACAGAGAAGTAAGCCGAACTTACTTCTGGTTGCATAAACTTCTCCCAGGCCTTCTGAAGACGTCTCAGTTCCCGAAGCTGAGGGCGGCGAGCGGGTCTGCGGGGGAGCTGAGCCTCCTCTTGCTGCGGGCTTCGCCCGGCCCCCAGCGCCAGCGGAGTCGCTCTCACCCCTCCTTCCCCCCGCCCTGGGCTTCTCTGGAGATCTGCAGGAGATCTGACAGCTGCTGTTTTCACGATGGAATACCCGGGTCCCCAGGGTGTCGGCACCGCGGGTGATGCGTGTCCCCGTCTGTCTGTGCGTGTCGGCAGCGCGCATGCGAGCACGCACGCAGGCACAGGGGAAAAACCTGCTGGGGGGGGTGAGCATCCTGCCTGCCCTGCTGCCCCCGGGGCTCGGCTGGGACAGAGCAGCCTTGCTCCGAGATCACAGCATGTTTAAAAACATGTGTTTGTGCACACACCCCCTCAGCATTTATTGTATAGGCTCCCTACATGCGCGTAGTCACAGCCGGGGAGTCGGGACGTGAAAGGAGCTGCGGGGAAGCAGGTGTAAGAAGGGCTAAGAAATGTGCTGGCAGATACTAGCTTGTTTATCAGTCTCTGTGCACACTGTGTGCTTTTTCATTTAACCTGGCAGTAACCCCTCTGTAAGCTCTCCTGAAGATGCAAAGCAATGAGGCTCATCCCACGACAAAACATTTTAGGAATTCATGCTCTCCGGAGATACCTAAAGTATGGTATAACTCAGCTTCAGTGGGATTTCCCTGCAAACACAGGCACTTCCTGCTACAAATAAGATACTCTTGCTATTTTCACTGGCAGCTAGTTTAAGGTAGCTTGTAATTTCTTTGTAAAACAGGAGAATACATAGCTGGTGTTGTCTGAGGACACATTCAATGAAACATCAATTGAATTTACAGGAAGATGATTGTCTATTTTGGTCCCAGCCAGAGTAAATTTTTATATTTTCATTTCTCCCTCTTCTTTCCAAGCATCTGTACTTAACACAAACATTTGGTTTGATGACTGCATCTAAGGTCAGCCAAGCCTTTTCTCTTTCTGTTACAAAATGCCTGCTGTTAGGAGCTGAAGTCAGGTTAGAAGGCAAAACTTAATTACTCCCATTTGCCACTTTCCCATCTCTACCCCATGTTGCTGGCTTAAGCAGTGGCTTCATGTGGCACCGCTGGCAACAGCCAGAGGGAGGATGACCGAGCACCAGCCTGAGTAACTAGCTGAGACAGGAGGTGGCTCGTGTTCTCTGGCCCCAAGCTGTGGTAGTGTGTTTGAGGTTAAAGTGAGAGCATTTGGCAGCTGAGGAGAGAAAGCATCTGGTTCTGCAACCAAAGGGATGAGTCTGAGCCTTGTCCTGGACTTTGCTTGGCAGCTGCGGTGCAACTGGTTTGTAGCTGTTTGCTGATCCAGCTGAAGTAGAATGTACGACAGCACTCGCATCTCCTGCTGGGTGCTGTGGGGGCTGTTAGACAGTGTGTTCTCAGCTTGATTATGACAAATTTTTTTTTATTAAAAGCATGGACAAAAGCTATTAAATGTATTTGATTTTCCACTAAAATTGCGTTAACCTTGTAATCAGCAGTTTGTAGATAGTGTGGTATGTGAAGTCAGTGGAGTCCATATACGTGCCTTCAGGGCTAATATTTAATCTAGTGTTTTACAGGTGCTTTTTTTCTTATTTTGATATCATTGTAATTATGATGGTGGTTAGTATCACGGTATTAATGAGTAATCAGCACCCCATTGTACTAAGCATCAACAGAGACATAACACTGTCCTTATCCCTAGGACATTGCAACCTAAATATATAGTCTTTTTCAAGGAATTATGAGGAGTATAATAATAACTAAGCCTGGAGGCTCCAGAACTGCAAGAAAAGGTATTACAGGTGCCATTCAGAGATGCACAAGCAGTTTCTGAATATGTATTATGCCTTCTTTCTGTCCTTCACCAAAATACACATCTTGGTAAGGACCTTTAAAGTAAAGACCACAAATGTTAGGATTGCAGCAAAGAAGCATAAATTCACTCTGGTGAAAGAGAAGTTACAATTGCTTTTTAGTATGGGTGAAATGGATTTTGACATTTCTATCATCCTATACATAATGCCCAAATATCCAGTCACAAGGATGTGCCTTTGATACTCTTTGTGCACCTACAGTACTGGCTTCATGAAATAGGTTCTGGTATCTGCTGGGCCATGGAAATGTTATCAGCTTACCAGCTTTACCATGTCTTCTCTGTTTTAGTCTTGTTATAGAAACAGACTATCAAATATGCAGAGTCTATGGCATCTACCTTTCTGAACTACTGTTAACAATTTTTTGCTATCTGACTGCATCAACCCTCTTCACGCTGCTGTCATCCATCCACCTTGTTCTCAACAATCATCTATTAATAGTTGGCTTTTAAATTGTAGTCTGGAAGAAATGTTTGCTCAATAGGCCTTTTTGCCACCTTTTGTCTCCTCTCCATACATGACTGAACAGGCTCTGCTCCTGTTTTTGTCTTTCTCAGATCACTGCCTATTATGAAATTTGGACAGGCAATCATGTGTCTATGTTAATGATTACAGCCCGAGTTAGTTCACACATCATCATCTCTTTAAGCTGTAATATCTGCTAAGATAGTGTCTGATTTGACACAAAGCTATGCAATTAAAAGCAAGCATGTAATGTTAGTGTACCATTCATATCATAAACAACACAAAGTTTCTGCAAACTGCACAGTTAGCTGAAGGGAAAGGAACCTCATCATTTGGTCAGGATTGCATCACATATTGTTATCCAGTCACTGGGCTTTAAAGGTCATTCCTCCAAACAACTGATATGTCAAAACTATTTGATTACAGATACTACAGTTGTTATCTTTCAAATCCAGTGGAGATCAAAAGAACACGTTGTATTTGAAAGAGCTTGACCCTGCTGAAGGGTTAAACTCTACTGGTGAAGCTGGAATTGAACAAACAACAACTAAATTTTGGATGGAAAGCAAAACTAGATACCCTCAAAGAAGAACAGGGACAGATAGTATTTTAAGAAGCATTCCAATGTGTTTATCTCCATGTGTACTAAATCAGGGTTTGGCAAACAAATTAGCTCTACCATGACCACACCTGAATGTTCTGATTAGAAGCCAATTTGTTGCATAAGGCAAAAACTTTTTTTCTCTGGGATTTTGATTCATTAAAATGAGTTTGATTTTTTTTTTCACATTAAATGAACATTGAAATTTCTTTGGTAATTTGTAAATTTTTGTTTATCTTTGTTTTGTGAATTTCCACACAGTTATTTTTAGTGTGTTTTGTAATCACTGAGTCCCAGTATTTATATTTTGCCATTTTGTAAAGTCAGGTAAAGAAAACATTCCAGAATGAGAATTTGCATCATTTTTCATGGTAACAAAAAGAACATAGTGCACATAGTGAAACAGCATACAATGTACTATGAAATGAATCTTGAAACTAATATAACTTGTTTTGAATCTAAGGCTGAAAATAATACAAATTCATGTTTGATGTCAAGCCTAAACTATGACAGTAGCTGAAAACAGGAGCTTTGGAAATGGGATGTTGATGTTGCATAGCCCTATAATTAGACTCAGATTGTAAATTCTGACCTCTCAGTCCATGGTAGGTTAAATGTTAACATTGACTTCAGAAAGCCAATATTCAGAGAAGGGCTGTGGAAGTGGATCCAGTCATCAGACTCCAAACCTCAAGATTTTATGAAAAGTAACTTTACTTGCCTGGTAAAGTCTCAGAACCTGCAGTTCTGCAGTGCCCTGACTAACCACTGCCTCCAGAATAATTGTTTTGTTTTCTGTGTTGAGTGTTCCAGTCTCTCACCAAATCAATAAAACTTCAATGTTTGTTGTCTTCAGGCATGGCTTTTGCTTTTATACTGAAGGATCTTTCATCCTGAAAGGTGGAAGCAACATAGGAAACAGGATCCAGAGCATCACTGAGCGAACAGCTGTAATAGAGGGCAAAAATAAGGTAAGATTTCTAGGACCAGATCTCTCTGTGGGACGTGTTGAAAAGGCACTGTAAGATGCTATCAAGGGAACAGTGAAGATGCCAGTGTTTTTATATTGTTTAGATTTGAAGAGCTGCATACATGCAAATTGCTTCTGTTCTTGGTGTTTATTTGCTGAGATGTAGAGATGTACTTATTTCTGCATGCAATCATAGTAAGGTAAGTGACATGCCAAGAGAGTCTATCAATGGCATTCACCCTAGAAGATGTTCTGTAGCATCTTGGGGCATTTCAGGAGCACAGGGGCAGGTTTCCAGGCCATCTTTGCTTCATTTTGTGACATTGCACAATTTCCTGTTGTTTTTTCTATGAGAACTAAACAATTTACTCCCATTAGAGACTTTATGAGCAGATGTGGTCCTAGATTATTAGATGACCGAGTCTTTTCTCGCAGAAATTTAAAGGGCCAAATTAATCCAGAAAAAAGTTTTAAGAGAGATGCCAGAGGCAGCATGGTGGGATTCATCCCAGTGGCATTCACTGTTTAGATGTTAGGTGTCTAGTCCAAGTTAAGCATCTCCTTAGGGGCCATGGGGAGATGCAGACACTTCTGAAAGATGAGCAGGCCTGTCATTTGCTGGTGTCTAATGTGAGAAAGCCAGTGAGATTGACTTGCCAAGGGCAATGGAGGAATGTCCTTCAGTTTACACTTTCAAATTAAGATGTTTTAGTGAAGGATGCCCCAGATTAACTGCGCTTTTCTGAGTTGGTGATCAAGGGGCTGGAGCACCTCTGCTACAAGGAGAGGGTGAGGGGGCTGGGATTGTTAAGCCTGAAGAAGAGAAAACTCCATGGGGATCTTATAACTTCCTTCCAATACTTGAAAGGAACTTACAGGAAGGCTGGAGAGGGACTTTTCATGTGTGAGAGTGTCCAGCAACAGGGCAAGGGTAGTTGGTTTTAAACTGAGGGAGAATAGGTTTAGACTAGATTTTAGGACGAAGTTCTTCAGTACAAGTGTGTCAAGACTCTGGAACAGATTTCCTGGAGAAGTTGTGGATGACTCCTCCCTGGAGATGTTCAAGGCCAGGCTGAATGAGGCTTTGAGCAACCTTGTCAAGCTGAGAGGTGTCCCTGCCCATGTCAAAAAGTTTGGAGTAGATGGCGTCTTAGGTAAGAGGTCTGTGATTCTGAACTAAACTGTTCTGTGATTCTATGTGTCAGATTTGAGACTGATTTGGTGTAGCCAGGTAGCCTGTGCTATAGAGGAGTTCAGGAGAAGATGTGCAATGCCATGCCACTGTCACAGCATCTGGTTTCACAGGCTAGTTTGGTTTGTAGAAGTAACTGCTGAAAAGACTACAAACTTTAAAGCCTTCCTTATTCCAGGTCTGTCATTTCTAAGGAGATTTTTGTAATTCTAAGGGCACTGGGGACATAGGTCTCCTTTCCTTGATGGCTGCCTTCAGTCTTCTGCGTGTGAAAATGGCTATGACCTGTAATTACTCCCATGTTAGGGCCCTTTCACACACCGCAGACTAAATAGGTCTTTGCGTGCAGCCAAGAATCAGGCCTGGGACTGCATTTTCTCCTTCTGTTATATTATTTAGAAAGTGCCACAGGTGTTCGTGGCACTGTTCCAGCGCATGGGAACAGGCTGGATCCCAGAGAGGCATTTGCTCTATTTAGCTGGCCACCTCTACATGCCTGAAGATCAAGTCAAAGATGGGAGAAAACAGCTTCCTAGGGGACACTTTCGTAGGAAGGCACATGAAAAATGAGATATAAGGAGGGATTTGAAGGAGGAAAGGGAAATCATTTGAGGCACAGGAAGACATCATCTATTCCAAAGGGGGAATGATGAACAAAAGATGATGAGGACCAGTTATTTTCCAGAAGGCATCTAGCCATGCTATGGCTGAAGTCTCCCCTGCTCACAGGGTGCAGAAGGAGCTGTCTCATGACCAGACCACATTCTCCTTGTGTACCATGAGTTTTGGAGACAGCGGAAGAGGAGTGGCTGAAATTGTCAAAGCAACTTCCAGTCAACAGCAAATAAATTTGTCCCTGGAGGAAGGTGCTAATAATGGGTCCCTTCAGCAGAACTGCAGGTTTTGTTTGAAGTCTCTGGCAAGCAGCCCCTTTTTTAAAAACGTGCCCAGAAATGAACCAAGGGATGGTCTCTGCATGCATTACAGTGAAAGTTTTGCGGTGAAACACTGCTTCTCCATGTTATTCCTTGCCTTCAGGCTGTTTAGTTCAACTACGAAAGGCCTGCCTTGCATTGCTTTATTCCTCCTGGTCTCTATGGGGAAAGGGAGGATAGTGAAACACTCTCTTTGCTCAGTTTTTTTCACAGTTTTTCTAAGGTTTTCTTCATTTCTGCTCCTCTTCCAATAGCTTTTCAAGCATGGCTGGATTGCTATTGTGAGTAGGAACTGCCTATAGGCCTGAGCTCCTGGCCAAGCTGTGAGTTGCATGATTTGTGTTCACACAAGCTGCTCTAGAGTACCCAGGAATTTATTATTTTTTTTTATGGGAGTCTATAGATTTTCACTCTTTGCAGTCCAAAGGTCATTCTTGGCCTCCTAGAGCACAGTCAAAGGGACACAATTCAGACAAAACCCTTCTCATCTGCTGGGATATTCTAAGACAGTTAATAGCACTGAGCTCACTGAATAGGTCTGGCTGGGAGCACACAAGGGTCTGGCTTGGATGGGCTGCTACTGTGAGTGGTTCTGCTACTGCAGACAGCTATGAACAGCTCTCTGAGGCACTTCCGTGGCAAGGGAGTCCTGCTATCTAAACAGTGTCTACCCCACTTCCACCTCCAAGTGTAGCATGCATGGTAAAAACAATCTCAAAGCTCAATGGAAACAACAAAGATGTAGGAGACAAAGCAGTAGGAAATGGATGAAGACACTCAAAAAGTTGCACATTTGAGTTAGCATGAAAGGAGAAATGGGGGTGACCACCGGATGAGGTTATTGTAATCAAGGGAAGAGATGAACAAGGAATGGTCAAAAGGTTTCTCATAGCAATCAAGGTAGCTGTTTTCACCTTGCTTAAAGACATTGTGCCCATTCCACCTGTTTCCTGTATGTGCAACATCTGAGTCTCTGCAGTTTGGCTTTTCATTGTGGTAGGTTGATTGTTTGTTTGTTTGTTTGTGGTTATCAAGGTAGCCACGAGTATATTTTTAAAGTTAGAAAAACCTCAAACCCTGTGTGTCTATGGTTAAAGTAGTGCAGGAAGCTTGTGCTACATTATTCTTCTGGTGACATAGAAACTGTGACAACAGCAGTGTTTTAATTACATTTCCGCTGAAACCTCTCTAAACAGACATTTAGAAACTCGAGTGGTATAATGGAAGAACTTAGTAACATCAGCCATAATACTTAATCATAAGGCAACTCTTGAAATTATTCAATTGCCCCACCCAAAATTTTCATTCTAATTTTGTTGGACATTTCAGAGACTTCCTACAAAGTTGGGCTATTCTTAGGCTTATCATGTAAACAAGTCACAGACACTCTCATGCCATTCAGCTGCTAAAACTCATCACTTCTCAGTGTTCCCAGCTAAAGCTAACAGCTATGTGTGACTCAGGGCTAATACTGATTATTATTATAATTAGCATGATCAGTGTTCATTAAAATGTCAATCCATGAATGTTCTGCAATAATAAGGTACAAAGAGCTGGTACATTTATTGGTATCTCTGCATACATATTGGGCACATGTTTTCTCCTGTGTGTGCAAACATACAAGTTTATCAACAGCTTTGAAAGGAGTCAGTACTCTTTGTACAAGGGTACAAGGGATAAAGAGCTGCAGAAAAGGTTAGAATAGACCCTGGGCTTGGAGAATTAGCAGAAGAGTGCCAAGAAGACATGAGTAGAAGTGTTGGCCAAGAAGAAAGGATGCTAAATCCAAGGGAAGGAGGCACTAGACAGGAGGGTAGCTGAGCACATGGAAAAGTTAGAAGGAAGAGGACAAAATCTCTCCTTTTGGGGGAAAGTAACCTTATAGAACACTCCTGAGAGCCTGAAATGGAAGAGAAGATCCCTGACTATCCCATCCCTTTGCTGCTAGCAAATGCTGGGGTCCCACTGACAATAACAGGTACTGTGAAAGCTGGGTCTGTGTCACAGTGCATGACTCCAGGAACTATGTATAATAAACAGCAATGCATGAAGTTGTGGTTCATCATTCCATGTGTGTGCCTGTGTATGGCCTTGTGTTCTACTGCATAGGTACCTTATTGACACAAGATTTTAGTGGTCCCACTTGACTTGAGGGTAAATGGAAATAATGACCCTGTAACAAGATTGTGCAAGACCAAACCTTGTCCATCTCTGGTTTGGTTGGCAATGATGGATCAACCTGGCATGTGCTTACTGAGGATACTGTTAAAAGCTGTGAGGGTCCAACACAAAAGTGAAGTGCAAGATAATCAGAAGAGTTATTCCTTCTTGGACATTTGGCATGACCATGAAAACCAGAATGAGTTCATCTCTCCTGCAAAGCCCTAAACACTGAGCTGTCTTCCATGTCCACTTGTTGCTGATGAGACAAGGAAGCATGTGTTGTGTTTGTTCTCATTCCCTACACATGCCAGGTGTCTGGCCAAGTACATCTGTGCTGATTTGCCATCTGGAACCCAAAGGAGAAGAGAAAGATGTTTAATTCACTACAACATAACTCGCTTTGATCTTTCTCCTCTACCCAACAGCTGGTTTTCATGAAATGCAGGGGACTGTATGAACTTTGAGTTGTCTTTTAATTTTGGCCAAAATGAAGAACAGGTTCAAAAATTACCAAGAATGTGGGTAAGGAGAGGATATTAGCAGACAGATGGACAGGCTGGCAGACAGATGGACAGACAGTGTGATCTTCCTAGGAAGCCAGGCTAAAGATAGCTGTGGGAGCATAGCTTTCCTCTCAGCACATTGTAACTTCTCCTGGAGCTTTCTTGAGTGCTACAAGAGCTGCTGTCAACACTTTTAAGCAGATTGCTGGGAGGTGCTAGCTGAATCAAGCCCTTGGTGAGATTAAAACCAGCAGAACTTGACACCTGCCTCTGCCAAGCTGTGGCTCCCTCTGGCTCCCTTGTTCAGTGCAGGAGGGACATATGAATTGGGTGCTTCCTCCCTCCACAAGTGGCCCTGGTCCCATGGTACAGCTGTCTGCAGCCTGATCTCCTGATGGGTGCATTCAGTCTTGTGGCCTTTTTGAGAGGCACAGCACAGGATACAGAGAAAAGGCACAAGCTGTGCTTGTCAAGCAGCAGTGACTTTGCCTTTCTGACACCAGGGGCAAGGGGCTGCTCTCCCGTGTGCACTCATGTCCTGCTGTTGAAGATATTTTGGTGTTTCTCATGGGGTGGACCTTAAGATGAAACGTTTTGCCCAGCTGTTTTGCACTGACACTCCTTGCCTATATACAAGGCATGCAGATCAGATGGCTTTGGCATAAGCAGACCAGTCCAGTGGTGTGCTGCCAGTATTTCAACTTGGATCTTCCTAAATAATACTCCTTTAGCCAAAGATGCATCCAAGGGGGTGAAGAGAACACATTTTAATTTATTTCCCTTCTTTTTTTTTAACAAATATGTTTTCTTAAAAGCATGACTAGGAAGAAATTGACAGTATTTGGCAGTTTTGCACTCCCCTGATCAATGCTGAAAGAACAGTATTTTGGTTTTTAAATGTGTGGGCTGTTTAGAGAAGCCAGCACAGCAGTCTCTGGATGGAGCATGTTTATGCCTGTGTCTTTACAGACCTTATAGGAACAAGGAAAGAGCTAAGTTACCAACCATTTTCTGGAACCTCCTTTTGCTTTTCTGCCACCAGCTAAAGCAGTGGGAATCCCCTGCCTAAGCTACTAAAAAAGAACTTCAAGCAGAATTGGAGGGGAAAAAAAAGGCCCATCCTGCCTCCAAGCACAATGATTGTGCCAGTTGCTTTGCACTCTCTTACCTCCTCCATATTCTCCTCATCAGCTTCCACCATGAACAAGCCAGTAATTTCCTTTTTCATCTCTCAGGATTTCTGCTCAATGCCTTTTTTATTTGCAGGCAGAAGCAGCAGCAAACTATGAGTTATTTCCCTTGCTCTGAGGTAGCAGCTGCCTTGTCTTCCCTTGCCTGTAGGGTAATGCTTCAGCTGAGAAGGTGACTGCAGAAGGGAGGAATAAAGGATCAGGGCTTTAGTAGTAAATGAGGTTTGTGGGACAGGTGATGCTCAATATGTCCACATGCCAGGAAGGTTTGGCCCTGTTCTCTCTGGTCAGGGCAACTGGATTCAGATTTTCTCTGTTTACCATGGATACAAACCCTGGGGCTGAAATTCTGTTATGGAGCCAGATGACATGAGGCTGTGCAGACTTTTTCTCTTGCTCCTTTAGCAGCAATAGCTGTATAGAGAAACCATACAGCATGAACTGATCTCCTACAGCCATAATTGCTCAATAAACAACAACATGCCAGGCTTAGTTTTGTACACTCCGCTTATCTGGTGGGTTTTGGCTGCCATCCACAATGCAGAACACAGACTGCACCACTGGAGGGCTCATGAACTATTTAAAGAGATGTTATCTTATCCTTATGACTCATTTATAAGCTAAAAGATTTATGCAGAGACATATTGTCTCTAAAGTATTCTGTTCTGTTGCAAAGTTAAGTCTTGCCTTTTCCTAGGTCCTATGGCTTTCTCTGCCTTAGTCAAGTAAACATACCAGTGAATGCTCTCTGGCACTAAGTACTGTGTTCATAACATTTATTTCCCTTGCACTCCAAAAGATGTTGGCTGCATACAAGTTGCCTGTGGGGAGTAATCCTCTGCCTGTGCTAGAGGACTGACTCAAATATGAGGCAGTGCAAATTGGTCAAAACCAAAACAGTGCTGCAGAAAAGCATTCAGTGTAAATCACTGAATTTTAGTGATGAAGAATGTTCTCTAGGGTCATTTAATATTCAAGGAAAGGCATAATCTATAACCACTCCAGTCAGTAACTGCAGTCAGACTGCTTAAGCATAACTTTATGTGCCATCCTCAGTGTAACTGAAGTAATAATCACATCATAGAAGGCTGGGGTTGTAAATCTTGGGTAGAGAACACAATCAGTTTTTAATTAAAAGTAATATCTGATAGCATCAGGGCAAAATATAGATTGATACTTCAAAAATAATTCCAAACCATTCAACTAATGGTGGGAGGAATAATTGATATGAATTTCTCAAGCTCAGAAATGCTGTTCTGGATGTAGTAGGATAAAGACAGGTGTCCTACAGACAGAGAGCAAGAGTTTCATTCTCCTCATTGTTCATTTTAGGTCACTGTTACTGCCTGAGACTACCAGGTTAAGGTTGCTATGAGGAAATACCAACTAACCCAAAAGAGCCTAATTTTGTGATGGGAAGTCTATGATGGCAGAAATAGTGTCTAACCACCCATGTTAGCCCTCTGGCAGATGGTATGGGACTTCCTTCTATTCTGAGGCACTGTTGATAAAACAGCTGCAGGAATCCTGCCTCTGGGCCCTGTCCACACTTTACAAAATTATGTTTAAAAACTGGAAGGAATTCAAAGAGAATGACAAAATATAGACAGGGCTGGACCCACACTTTATAATTAGGAATTTGTAGAGGTCAGCCTGCTGAGTTTAGCAAAACAGGATGATTATTTTTTTTAAGGGATGTAATTATCTGTTGGGTGTTACTGAGCCTCTTTCATCTCACAGCAGAGCCAAAAAGGTAGGTTAAAAAAGCCTCTAGCTAGAAATGAAGTGCAATTTGTTAGCATACTGGTGGCTGACTGTTGAGACAGCTTAATGGGGTAGAGGTGCTGTTAGCATCATTTGTAGTCTTGAATTGGCCATAGGGCAGTTTTCTAAAAGAAACAAACCAAAATCAAACAACTTGACTCTACTGTGGTTTTTCAAGTACTAGGAAAAGTAACAGACTCTTGCTACTAAAGAATGTTTTGGGAAGTCAGAAAATCCGTAATATCTGTTCAACAAGGAGTTTGGGAATAGCCATGAGTTCTCTGACTAAGAGACATAGAAGCGTGCAAATATCCATCCAGTGTTTGTGTAGAAAAGTAGGTAACTGGTTCTTATTTATTACTGACTCACCCTCTGTGCTTGCCTCTGGAGTCCAGCAATCAGGCAGACTTAAAAGAATGTATTAATTGCACAAAAATAGTTTTGAAGGCTTTTGGGAAAACCAATTCCAAACAATGGGATTCTCTGGCCATGCAATTTCCTTTCATCACTGTCCCAGCTCTGTCTGTAACCACGGCCAACCATAAGAAGTAAAATGGAGACAGAAAGATAGAAAATTAAGCTACTAAGGTGTATGTGAGAGTATGTCCCACTGATGAGCTTCATGAGTCTGCCTTATGTCTCAGCTCCATATCAGAATGACACCTGGGTTGCTTCTGCATGACCTTCTTTTCACTGAGTGCCCAAGCTATTAACAATGGCTTTCCATCCCCATCAAGGTCTAAGTCTTATTATTACAATGATTTTTATTTTTCCAAATGCATTTCAGGTCTTTGTGAAAGACTTTGGCTTTGTGAAATCTTGCCTTCCAAGTCATATCACTATGTGAAAATAGTGTGCTGAACCTTTTGAAGGTGATGATAGCATACAACATGAAGAAACCTGGTATATTAGTATTTTATAGTAGAAATATTAAGTCCAGGAAACAGAAATATTCCAAAAGAGGATGAATGAACATCTCTTTTGCCTCTGACTTTTCTCATCTGAGACCTGAGAAAAGGAAAGAGAAATCAAATGCATTTAGTGCCAAGAAAAGCTATTCTTTCCCCAGCGTTATCCAACGGCCTGCGACATTCCTCACCTATTCCCTTTGCAGTCTGGCTGCCCTACAATCTGCTCATCGCCTTGGGTGAACCATTTTGTGTCACATTTCATGTTTTGTAGCTTATCATTGTATCAGCAGCAAGAGCTAAACCAACTTGAAACACACATTGAAAGGTTAGGGGTTTTTTATGTTGTTGTTGTTATGATAGATCTAATAGTATGAGGGTCTCCCAAGAACCTTGTTTTCTGTTATCCTTCCACCCTTTCCAAAACTGTACACACTGATATCTCCTTTAGATAACCCCCAGTGGTGCCCATCATTGAATCGTGGGACTGTCAATGGTGACTTAGGACAGAGAAGGGAAGATTTAACTGAGTTCCTGATCCAATGAGAGCTAAATCTCTCTTTCTTTCACAGACTGCTAGCACTCTCGTTGTAGCTGAAGCCAAATCTTCTGGAATCTACAGCTGTGTGGCAACCAATAAAGTGGGAAAAGCTGAAAGAAATGTCAGCTTTATCGTAACAGGTAAGATCCAGTCCCCACTAGAGCCAAACGTATTTCCTGGTCCTGGGATTATAACTATGAGACCTTTGTGGCTTTTCCATATATGACAGTTTGAGAATTGCAATGTGTGCACCTGTAAACTCCTACCATGTTTTTGCATGATCCTGGAAGGGTTTTTCACAGCAGGTGATCTGGATTTCCAAGGACAACAGATTTGGTGAATGGTTCATCCCTCCATCAAGTGTCCCACCATAACACAAGCTGCTCACAGACCTAGCAACCTGTAATTTCCCCCTTTTAAATCACCCAGACTCTGAAATCATTCCACACATGAAATTTTCCTGTATTCTCATACACTGTTAATCCAGTTTAATGTGTGACACTGGTGATGTCTGCAGCCTCATCCTACTGCCAACCAGATCTCACAGTGTGGTGCCCAGAGCAGTGTCAGCATCTGCAGGAAGCCTGGTGTCAGAGGGGGGATGTTTGGGGTATCTGGGAATCCTCTCACAGATCTCAGGGGCTATGGCAACTTGTTGGTAGAAAAGTGTCCAGAGTCTTGTTCCCTCTTCTGAGAAAGACAACCTTGGATGTCACTTGGCCATGGCACTGAGAAGACTCATTGTGTTAGCTGCACACACAACTATATGTGCAGGTTGTTTGGTTTTTTTTTTCATTATTAGGTGTATGCAAGTGTTTGCAGGTTCAGAAACAAATTATTAAATATTTGATTTCAGGAATTACTGGAAAAAAAACACAGCGAGTTTTTGAGGATAATTACTGTGTGATTTAGCAGCATAATGTCTGCAGGTGCCATAACAAAATATTTGTTTTCTGATAAAAGATAGTTTTGGTTTTGTTAACAAAGTGGTAGCTCACAGAGCACTTAGGTTGATGATAACTTCCAGTGTAGGTCATTAAAGACATGCAATTAATTCCAAAATATGAGAAAAGACAAAAAGATTAAAACATTCTGCTACTTTAATCTCAAAATCATTATTTTGAAGCTGAAAGGAAAAAGACTGAAAAAGAATGTATCCCATTTAATGTTTGTTGTTCCTTTTAGCTGGTTTTGTTGTCAGTCTGTCATCATTCTGATAAGTGATTTTAGTAAAACTCATTCTGTTATTACACTGAGTGATATCAAAAGAGAGTATATGCACACTCATTAGATTTGTCTAAAAAAAAAAGAACTAAAGCTTTTTTGAAAATTGTTCTCTCAATTTTGTGGATGAAAAATTATATTTTTTTAATACTCTGACTATCTCTGGTAATATTGCTCATATTTAGAGATATGGATATAGACCTTTAAATATAGAAAACTGGTAACAAGCATGAGAATTAGTTATTGAAGTATAAACAGACAAGTGGCACATAGACAGGTTGTTTGTTAATATGCAGAAACAAGAACATCTCCACGTTCTGCTAATGGATGTGACAACAAAATTTGCCACCTCGAAGGTGATTGCTGTCACCCCTCACAAATCAAAGTTTTGGTCTTGTCCCTATCCTGTCATTGTATCTGTTGAGACAGAAAGCTAAATAATGACACAGTGCTCTCCATAAATTAATGTGCCAATGGAGTTGTGTGGGGGGACTTCATGTGGAATTTTGAGCAGTCATTAGGGGTTACTTACTCAGCCTGTAGCTCTTTTAATGGGCAAGATGCTGAATTTGGCTTTCTCAGTCTTCGAAATGTAACATGGAAGATCCTGAAACCATTCACTGTACCCAAATACCCTTTTAAAAGTTGTAATGGTGGTTTCGGGTATTTTAGTGCTGTGACATCAAAGAGCTGGTTTCCCTACTTAGATCTCCCATTCTTAGATCTTGACCAGGGGTAGAAGGAAATCCTTCTCCTTGATACCAATGCTTGCATGAGAATCTGCAGAGTATTCTGACCTTCCTTTGAAGACTCTTGTTTTGGCTGATGTTCATAAGGAGGAGTGGCTGTTTTATTATGTCTTGGAAATTCTTAGTATCTTGGCTGGTGGCAAACTTCTGTGTAGGGTGATGAAGCTGAAATGTATTTGTCCTTTGAGTTCCTGGAGCTGAGCACTTCAATTGTGTGACATGGAAAGTCCTGATAAATCACTGATGCCCAGGGACACTGACTGAAAGCAGTTTGTTTAAACAACACTGCTGGTTTGTCCTTACAAAAATCAATTTATCAATCAAATCAAATAAAAAAAAAAATCAACCAATCTTTCTTCTGGTTTGTGCAAATAGCCCATCCTTTGGGCTTGCTCGGTGTAGTGATAATTCTTCTGCATCAGGCTGAGACCAAAATGCTGGGTAACTGCCTGCGTTTCATGTCAATGAAACAAATGTGTCCAGTGTTTGCTGAAAAACACACTGAGGGATTTAAAAAATGAGAGCCCTAAATGCTGATTAATGTGAACAGGACACTGCAAAGTATTTCCTTCTGATGAGTCCAAAACCGATACTTCAAGTCTCATGTGACAGCTTGGGGTTAGTTTATCTTCTGTTGTTGGGTCTGCTGGCGCCAAGTGAATCCAGCCTGGAACACAGAACTGTGTAAGAGCAGTGTCTAAGCAAGAGAAGGTGATTCCTTGTAGGAAGGGAAGCTGCTGCCTTTGGTAAAAAGCACAATCCAGAAAGGACTCCAAAGAGCAGATAGAGAAAAAGCCTGTCCTGAACAGGAAGAATCCCTTTCCGTGGGAGCAAACTCCTTCAAGCTTGTCCTGGGAATTAGAAAACATATGCTCCAGTGAAGCATCTGTGATGGTGTAAGAGTCTCTCCTCTATTGGCAGAAATGGTTGGGAAGGTGGTGGGAAGGCAAAGCTTGGCCTCTTATCTGGCAATGTCATGCTCCACCCTTTCAAGAAAAGGTATATATGAGGAAATAAGTGCAAGAAAGTCTAGCAGAGAGGACCCAGTAAGAACAAGCCCTTTCTTAAGTTACTGTAAACCTCAATGTTTCTAAGCTTGAAGTGCAATTTGTGTGTCTGTGTGTGTTTCTGGGAGTTTGAGAGTTGTGTATTTTATACCCTGTGCCTGAGGGTGTAGGATATGAAGTCCATGGGCTCTGCTGTAGTTTTCCTTCCCTTTCCCTCTGTCAAATGGACTTTTTTGGGGTGTTGTCACACTGATTTATTTCTAAAATCATATCTTTATTTAAGGCCCAGAAGTAGCTTTCAGCCTTATATAAAAGCAATGTGGAGAGGTGATTTCTGAAAGCTGTCCTGCTCGCTGGTACAGAAACAGTCTCTGTATGCCACCTTTATGCCAAATTTAAGTCTGGTAGCCCCCTTCCCTCCAGCCTGCCCCTTCCCCTACATTTTAGGCTGTTTTGCTGGCACACAGCAGGCCCATGGGTGTGTTTGCAATTACAGAGGGTGAAACAGGAACAGCTCTGCCTTATCTCCCTGGTTTCCCAATGTCACTAAGCGCATTTTATTTTGAGATTCCTGATGGTGCTTGGCAAAGATAAACAAAATCTTCCATCAGGAAACCTGGGAGCTATTTCCACAGGAAGCTTCAAATCACTAAAGTAAATAAAACCCTTTTACATTATTCCCAGCCACATTATTTAGCTAGCTTGAGCCTCTAACAATTCATGAGAGGTGTCATATATTAGGGGGCTTGTAACCTTTAAACAAATGATTCTTTTGGAATCCTGTGAATTTTGGTTTTGTCCCTAGATTTATTCAGAAAATAGTCTTTCTTCACAGAAGAGATCCATACCTGAGAACATGGAAATAATTGCAAGTCTATTATTCTGTTGGCATGTGTTACTTTACATTAAAAATAGTTCATTCACCTCAGTCCCAGGGGAAATCTAGTATCATCTGCAGAATTTTGCTTGGCTCTTCCTAACATTTTCTGAGTACTGGCATCTGCAAAAGCCAAAACTTTGCAATATTTCAGACCCATATCATGGCCTTCCCAGCACATATCAGAACAATTTGAGATGTACTGTAAGTAAGATTCAGCAATTTCTTTCATCCAAATACTTGTCCATGATCGAGACTTTGGACCCTTGATTGAATTTAAGCATGCCTGAATTCAGTCCTTTTTGACAAAATGAAACATAGGAGTCACTTCATCCAACTTTTAAGCCTTGAAGTTAGATATCTAAGCCTAAGCTGGTCATGAAGAGTCTCTTCCTAATAAAACCTGACGGATCAGGGTCTGTGGAATTTGACTCATCTTCAGGTGATGAGTTACATTGCCCTTAGAGGTTTCTCTGTCATTTCTTGGGCTGTAAACTTTTGCACATACATGAAATAACTAAATTCTAGTAGATGCCTACATTTTTATGATGTAGGCTAGATATACTGTAACCTCTGTAGGCAAAGGTTTCATCTTAGTAGCACTTCAGCTAAGACAAGGATCTGGCACCAGGTGCCATTACATATTTAAAAAGGATGCTGATGATAGTCCCTGGTAGATGAATTCACTAAATTTAAAGTTTTTCTATAGTTCTGTTTGCTGGAGAGAGGTAAAAAGGGGATTCAATGACAAAGAGGAACAGGTCAACACACAGGCTTTGATATCCATTCTGATGTGTTAGTGCTGCTGTCCCCATTAGGTTGGTCTTTGAACTACACACCTGGTGCAGGTGGTGACAGGCACTCACCTGGCTCTGCTCTCACTGCAAGGGTGCAGTGAGGTCAAATGACAGAAATCAGGCCTCCCCTGGAAGGAGAAGTAATTTCACTCCAGGAATTGTAGGAGTTCATTTACCCTGTCTTTAATACTCAGGGCTGAGTGTGAAAATTAGGATTTTAAGAGGAGCAACTACTGTCAGACTTCCAACAGGCAGAACTTTGAAAGGCAGCAGTGAGCAGGTTGTGCTTGTGATTCCCCTTGGGAAGCAAGGCAACTCAGTATGTAAAATGGGGATTTAGGGAGAAGCTTTCTGATGGGTTGGTCAATCAGTGAAGGAGGTTATTGAAAGGAAGTGTGGGATATTATTCACTGGAGTGAATAATATCCTCTCCAGTCCACTGGAGAGGACTCTTTATGCGTCCCTGCTGCTGTGACACTAAAGTTAAAGTGATGCTGGTAAGCATGGAACTGAATGAAAGTCAGCTCTGAGCTGTTCATGCTCTAAGAGACAGGAAAAGAAAGTATAATTCTCCCTTATGAAAGATGAAACCATGTTTATGGTTTAGGACTAGATGAAATGGCCTGAAGTTCAACCAGGGGAGGTTTAAGCTAGATACTAGAAAGAATTTCTTTACTGGAAGAGTAGTCACACACTAGAATGGACTGCTCAGGAAGGTGGTGAAGTCACCATACCTAGAAGTATTCAAAACTCACATAGATGTGGCACTTCAGGACATGCTCTAGTGGGCATGGTGGTTTTTCTGTGTTGACTGTTGGACACAGTGATCTTAGAGGTCTTTTCCAACTGTGACAATTCTGTGATTTTAAGTCAAGTTCACAGCCAAGTGCTGTAGCAATTAGCAGTGAAAGAACAATTGAACATGGCCAAAGTTGATGTCACTTGACCGAGGAGAAGGAAATGACTTTATCAGAATATTGGCTACAAATAAACCAAGAGAGGTTGCACTCTAGGAGTAAAACTTGGAAGTGCTTTCTCTCAGGAACTAGATTTTGCTTTCACTGAGGTCAGTGGGGTGACTCTCCCTTGCTGGAGGCTTGAGCCCCAGGTGGAGGCAGCTGGGAGGCCACTGGTGTGGCTGTAGGTCTGCATCCCTCCTCAGCTGGAGGAAACTGCTGTACCAATACAAGGAACTACAAGCATGACTCTTTCAAGTATGACTTTTCACATCAGTGGCTAATTTATTCCTGCCTGAACTATCTGCTGTAAAAAATCCTGGTGAAAACTTAAGTCATGTTTACATTTAGTAAGCAGTTGAGGCTATGATCTTTGATTTCTCTCAGGTGGAAATATTATTCATCTGTGTTTAATGCCAAGCAGCCTGAAGAGAGTGATTTGCATCCTAGTGCTTCCTGAAGCCAGTTGGCTTCTGAAGCCAGCAGGTGCTGGTTCTACTTTCCTCTTGGGTGGCTGACACACTTTAAATACATGGAGGGTAAATACCTCTGTTCCAAGGGAAATCCCACACATGTAATCACAAATTCAGTAATTTCTCAGGATTTGAAACATTTCTAAGAAATAGACATAATTTGTCTGAATACTCATGAACAGCAAGAAAACAGTATAACCAGGCATGATGAGCTGCAGTATTTTTCTACTGTACTCTTGAGATTCATTCTCTCTCATGTCCTCACAAGCTGGAGCTGAGATCAGATTTTTTTTTCCCCTTTTCATAGTCCCACTGTGCTGTCTCTAAATAATTCTGCTTTTGGTACCTTGCCCTAGCCTGTCTTAACTTGGCATAACTTTTACTCAACCTCATTACTTGCAAGAGCAAATTCAGTTTACACCAACTGATGTCTGAGCCCAAGTCCCTCATAGCTCCAAGACCATTTATAAGAATAGCTGGATCCTAGTGTATGAAAGGAAAGATTAGAGACTTCAGCAGGAAAACAATGACATTGATTAGTTCAAAGGCTTCCTGATAAAGGGGAAAATATATGTTGTGTTCATTTTGGCTCATTCGTTTCACGTAAACTAAAAAGTGTTCTTGATTTTTGACAGATGTACCAAGTGGATTCCATATTAATTTGGAAAAAATACCCATTGAAGGAGAGAATTTGATATTATCCTGTTCAGCCAACAAATTCCTCTACAAAGACATTGCGTGGATTCTACCGAGGACAGTCAACAACCAAACAAAAATAAGAAGGTCACTCAAGAAGGAGTACTCCATCACTCTCACCCTGACCATCAAGAATGTTTCTCTGGCAGACTCGGGCACCTATGCTTGCCGAGCAAGGAACATACACACGGGGAAAGAAGTGGTTCAAAAGAAAGACGTTACAATCAGAGGTGAGCACTGCAACAAAAAGGCTGTTTACTCTCGGATCCTCAAATATAAAAGCTCAAGGAATGATTGTACAGCACAAAGCAATGTAAAACATTAAAGGACTCATTAAAGAGTAACAGGTGTCTCATATCATCTTGATTTTTTATTGCTGTTGCTACCTTTCAGGCCCTGAGGTGGTGCACATTCCCCCATGGGTTGGACCTAGAAGGAATAGCAAACAAAATCGTAACGCATGGGCTTCCAGTTGAGTTCAGACGGGTGTTTTCTGCTTTGACAAGGCACGTGGAAGCTGGGGTTTGGAAGATCCCCTGAGCTACATTTTGCATGTTGTTATTTTTTGTCTTGCTGTCTCCTACTGAGCAATAAGGAAAACTTTGGATCAATCTTTTCTTCCACTTTGGTATCAGCCTCATCAAAAGTGTCAAAGCTGAATAAACTGATTAACTTTAAAAACTGGTGTTTTCAGTCAACAATGGACATTTAATAAGTTAACTTTAATGTGTGGAATGACCACAATTCAGTTTGAGATTGACTGGACTATATATTTTTTATTTTAATCTAATCTTGATGGACTTATAAATATTACCTGCTGAGCAAGTTCTAATGCTTATTTATTTGACATCATTTTCTACACTAAAGTGCATTAATCTTAAGAAGTATCTTCTAAAGGAAGTATGCAGGGAAGAAATGAAAATGTTGATATAATGCACAGACCTATCATATCATTTATAATAATGACAATTTTTAAACTGACAGAAGTGAACTGTGTTTCTCCAAATAAATCCAGGTAGACTTCCAGTTGCTGTGTTGGTCAATTTTTAAAGGCAGTTCTGCACTAATGTAAAAAGCTACTGATAAAAGTGTGACTATTGCTCCTGGCCCAAAGATACAGGAATTTGTAATGTTGTAATTATATTACTAAATGAGAAATGTTACACTAACACGACTGACAAGGTTGCAGCTAGCACAGTGAATTCTTTAAGATGTTTTTAAAGACACAAATTCAAAATGGAAACCATTAAAAATATTCATTGCTTTTGGTATGCAAATGACAACTGGATTTATTATGGGGATTAAGAACCAGCCAAACTGCAGAAGGAGAATTAAGGGCAACCTAAAGCTTCCTTGTGAGTGTTCCCCCTTTGTTTTCCTTCGTCATGATTCTGCTATGAAATGTTTCTGTGTATTATAAATTCTGTATAAGGAAGAAGTTACTATTTTTAATAGATCTGATAACTTTATTTTTTTACAATACATAGCTTTTATTATTTTGGTTACATTTATGATTGATCATTTATATAGCATTTACATAAGCCATAACAAAACAGACCAAAGCGACCAAAATAGCTACAGCAAAGGAACAAAGTGGCTGTGCTTTTAAAATAGAGGGTGACAACATGACAGTTTCTTGCGCTTGGGAACTCACCAGACTATTTCCTCCTTTAGGTATCGAGACTCTGTCCCACGGCTAAACTTGTCTTTCACGTGGGAATTGCTTTTGTCAAGTGTGAAAGGGTAAACAATAGCATTTCCCCATAATGCCAGTTTCATGGAGCCTAAAATGCTTAGAAAACAATTGATAACCTGGAAGTTGTCAGAGTAAAGAAAAGAATAATCATTTATATCTCGAAATGTCACCTATAGCCTGTTTGTATACAGTAGCTCTTTTGTTCATTATTAGTGTGATGGCTTCCAGAAACAATGTGTTCTTGCAAAGAGACCTGGGTCTCTTTTTTTCTAAAATATGCCTAAAAAACAAGTGAAATCACTGGTGACTGCTTAAAACAGGGCAAGTGCATTCCTCAGCATTTGCGAGTCTTCAAAAGAATTACAATAGAAAATCCCCTTTTTTATGAGGCTATTTGGTAAGAAGACATTTGATGGCAAGGTGGGAGGTGATGACAGGATGTTACAGATTTTCCATGGCCTTGGGAGCTGGAGCTTGATGACTTGTAGCAGTCAGTTGCCAGGCAATATAAGATCAGGTCCAAAAAAAGAGATGTGGCTATTAAGACTGTTCCTCTGTGAAACTTGTGAATTGTGATGGTTTGTATCACTGCTGGGTGGATGTCCTGCCAGCCTGGTTTCAAGCAGCACTGGGAAGGCCATGCTGTGCAAGGATGTTTTAACATCCTGGTGTTGCTGCCCAAGTTGAGGGCCACAGAGAAACTTCACTGGAAATGCATGAGGAAAGCAGTTGTTGGTGGCCAGATAAAAGCTACTGATGTCACTTTTGATGTCCTCAGATGACTGGAGAATCTCACTGGTTTTGGAGAGCTTCTCTGCTTTCTGTTGTGTAATATATTATTTAGGGAGAAAGGTGTGAATTCTATTTCCTGGGGTTTTTTTAAGTGTTAAAATTAAAGCTTGTATTTATATTTTTGTACTGATTAATAAAAATAAGTGAACAGACAACATACGCATAACAAAGGACAAAAATGGATGGAATGCAAAAGTATACCCCAAAATGAACAAATTGTAATGTTTTTTCCCCTCATTTGCCATTGTTTGCTTTTGGAAACGCAAATATTCCCTCCTTACCACCCCGGGTTAGGAGAGTGCTCTGATACCAGCATCCCCTTCTCCCCTCTGTGACCCCTCCTGTCACTCCCCTGGACCAAACTCTGCCTACGATGAAGTTCCTCAGGGGCACTGAGAGCAGAGTTGGGCCCAGCAGGGCAGGGTTTGTGGGCAGGCACCAGGACTGGGCACGAGCCCTGGGGCTGCCCTGGGCACTGAGTCCTGCACGGTGCCTGCTGCTGGCCAGGGCAGCCCCTTGGCTTTGGGGCAAGTGGAGATGGGTGTTGGAAGCTTCCCCCCTCCATGGCTTCACTGCAAAAATGAATGGGAGAAAATGGGTGGTTTGCAAAAGAAAATAATCCTCAAGTTGACTAAGTCCTTGAAAAAAAACAGCTGATTGCAGCAGAGAAATTATTGGGAGTATGTGAATGGTGACTGGATATAAGTTTTGAGCAAAAAAGTTTTTCTTAATATGAAAACCCATCTTTAGTGTATGGCTATAAACAAATTAAAATTAATCACAAATAACTCACAGAAGTGTGTTTTGCCTTTGTTGTGTCATTTTGTCCGCCTTCATTTTGGATGTCTGGGCTGGGGTGTCCGTCAGGGACTGCTGATAAGTGTTAAATGAGGAGTTCTTCTCAGTGTGTGTACATGGACATGTGTCAGATGGTGCCTCCTCACAGACAGTATTGTGAAAAATGAGAACTGTGTGGCAATTGAGGTGAGGTATCACTGAGAAAAGGGCAGTCTTCTTGGCTGCAAGGCAAATACTGTTGACCATATCACTGTGTAGGTATTTGATGAAGAATTTACAGCCTCTCTCATGAGCTCTCATTACTGTTTGGGAAGAGAGAACAAATGGTCTACTACACTGTAAATGAAATAATAACATTGCCTGTGGAAAATACAGACTTGTAGCTCAGAGAAGCCCAAACTGATATCTGCAGGGTCGTGACTATGCTGGAATTAATTTCAAGGGGGAAGAGCATAGCAAAGATAGCCTACTTTAAAGGTGTTTTTATTACTATGGGGTTCATATGCATGCTGCATAATATTTCTGGAGAGTTTTTTTCTGCAGCTGGTAACAGAATGATTGTGAAGATACACATCTCCGATAGTAGTTTTTCTGAAAGGATAAAGAATAATCTTCCAAACACAGAATCTCATCAAATCAGCTGATACTAATCTTAAACTTGGTGTACTGATATCTATTGCAGTTTAAAAATTTTTTTTTTCTAAGAGTTAGTATCTACTTTGTTTTGTTTTATTACATATTTTGTGATGTGTATCTTTCCATGTTAGTAATTGCTGATCCTGGCAGTGTCCTTGAAGGGAAAGACTGCAAATAACTGGTTCTTTCGAGACTGGGCAATTTGAGGGAATCTTCAGAGCATTTGCATCTGTGAGATTTCCTCAGGAGTTCTCTGGATTCTCTGTGACAAAAGTTATGATGCGAGAGTTGCAAATGTGACAGAAAGATGTTTCCATATACTGTGCATAAACATTACAAATATCTTGGTCTTTGTCAGAACAACCTTCAGCTCTGTATGAAATGGGGAAAGGAGTGCCAAAGGGCTGAAATAAGGATGAGAAAGATTTGTTGCTTTGCTTCTTTCAGGGATTACTTTAACATGATGTTTTCAGAGTGCTTTTGAAATGCCCTTCTCGGAGGCCCTCAAGCAGGAGGAGAACAGATCAGACGCGCTTCCAATACTCCCTGTCACTGACTGTCATGGAAATGTGTTTCAGGATATTGCGTTCAGATGAGTGTCTGTAGATAAAAGTAAAACAGGAGCAGTGTTTCTGTGCTGTGTGGGCTGCTAGCACTGAGCTCCAGCCCTTGCTGCCAGAGTTTCCAATGTGTGTGGCTGCCGGAGGACATGGGTCCATTTCTCACCAGTGCAGTTTTGGCAGTCGGGCTGCAGTGTGGTACGGCCAAGCCTTGTTGTGCTCAGCCAAATATGTGAAATGCAAAAGTGGAAGAATTTATGAAGGCTTTGGGACATGTAACACAATGTTTTTGTGCTTGTGGTTTCTGGTTTTAGATGATGTGTTTGCTGAATGGAATTTGTAAGTGTACTCTTCAAAGTAAGTAAGTGATAGCGGCCCCATTCACAGGTACCACATGTACAAAGCTGCATGGTGCTGCCAGTCATGCAGAAATACTCTGCTACCAGAGTTACAGGAGTATCCTGCTAACTGCTAAAACTGTTGTGTCACAGTTCCTTTCTCCTCGTGATGCAAGACTCTGAGCTTTCATAGAAACAGATGTGGTCAGTTATGAAACACAGGAAATCTTAAACAATGTCACCACTAGGTCTTCATGGTCATCATAACCTGCTATCTCTGGGTACCAGGGCACTCTGTACATCCCAGATGCTCTTTAACAAACTCAAATGGTAAATAAATTCCATGAATGATAAACTTGCTAGGACAGCCATAGCTTTTTACATGAGTAAAATTCTGGTAAGGAAGATAATTAAACCCCCACGGTTACAGGAATGTAAAACAGAGGTGTTGTTTTGTCTTGTAGCTCAAGAGGCACCAGCCCTGCTGCGGCAGCTCATGGATCAGACAGTGAACACCAGTCACTCGGCCATGCTGGAGTGCCAGGCTCGTGGCATCCCTGAGCCTCAGATATCCTGGTTTAAAAATCATGAGGAAATACAGCAGCAATCAGGTGAGAGCCCTGTGTACTCACTTACATTTTTGGACCTTTTTTATTTACCTGTCTGCCTCAGGTAGCCATTTGCAGCCTGACACCAGCACCGAGGTGTAAGGCAGGAATTACTGCCTGGTATTACAGGCTGGCAGCAGTGTGGGTTCTCCAGGTTATTTTGTCTAATTCTAAAACCTCAGCCAGTCTGGAGATGTGGGCACAATGTGGGCACACTCCTCTGTGGATTCAGTGGAAAAAATACAGCTCTCAGTTTGCATCTTATAAGAGTCATCTTCAGAGAAATATATTTCTCTCTTTTCGCTATAGAGGGAGCCTAAGGATCAGACGTCCTGGCCAATGTATAGCCAGGCAGGAGAAAACCAGGCTTGAGTGACGTGTAAGGAATACCAGTGGGGGTCTGTTGTTAGGCTTGCAAAATCTGTTCTAGGTTCACACCCTAGCTGCCAGACTAATTCTGTATCTGGAGTCTCCAAACCTGAAATGCATCTGCCAGCAGCCAGGGAATCCAGGTCTCATGCAGCAGAAAGGGACAGCTTCCCAGATGGCATGCTACAGCTCCCGGAAAACTTTGGGAGATATTAACTGCTGTGTCTGGAATGTGATTTCATAGATTAGCTAAGACTACATGTCCTGCTCTGATGGCACCACAGTCACAGAATAGTTCCTTGAAGATTTCAGGTGGAGATGAATGATAAGGAAATGATAAGGAAAAAGGCAAAACCTTTCTTGTTGGAATTCATCCACATTTGGATAAGAAGCACACCATAAGCTAATGGTACAGGCTCAGCAAAAATGTTCAAAGAGATTCGGCCTGTAGGAACTTGAATCCTAAGTCTACTTTTCAATAGCAGCATTTTAGAAAGTTTTTGTGTAAGGGTCTGTCCTGCATTATTGGAAATTACTATAGCATGAAGAAAGACAACTGGGAAAGTCTTTGAGGATTTCTCCAGATGGATTATAAGCCTGTGCAGACTCTCAGCACAGACACTAAACTTAATCTAGAGATGGATTCCTTGAAACTTTACGGTGACCACATCATTGTAATGTGCACTCTTAACACCACCTTCCAAAATGTCATGTGCCAATCAATATGCACAATACAGAGTGCTCCCAAGATCAGTCCCTTAGGCTGAGCTTTTTTACTCACACAAATGCTTTGTAAACACCAATCTCCAAAATGTTCCAAAAACATCCAAGTATGTTTGGCTTTCCTGCAGACATTTTGCTGTGCACTCTATGGCTCAGATTTCTTTTGAGAAGAACATGAAGCAGATATTGTTACACAAGGGACTGGTTTTGTTTATATCCTGGCTCCCTCTCATTGCAAAATATTTCATTTCACAGGAATAATTTTAGGGCCCGGAAGCCGAATGCTGTTTATTGAAAGAGTAAAAGAGGAGGATGAAGGACTTTACCAGTGTATAGCCACCAACTTAAAAGGGTCCGTGGAGAGTGCAGCATATGTGACAGTACAAGGTAAAATATGACATTAAATGGGACGAGCAAGTTTGCCATGGGTGATGCTCTTACTCAGGCTGGAAAGGCAGGGAGGGGGAGGTTGACTTGGGGCTGAGGCAGTAATCTCTGAAGGCAGGAATTTGAAGGAAGTCCCAGCAAGGAAAGCATACCAGGTTGGAAAGGAAGCCCAGCAGGAAATGCTAACTCAGACCATGTTTACACTGACCTAAAAAGAAGAATTGCTTCAACCCAACAAAGATCAGGTCAGGGTAGAAGAGAAATGTAAATTTAGTATCATCAAAACAAACAAAAAACAGAATAAGGAACACTCTCCTACCCACTTATTTTCCCATTTCATGTTAATTCCACAGAAATTAGGGGCTTGAGATACTTTTATTTGATTATTTTCAGTGTAAAGTGAACTGTCAAATGGGACTGGAAAATTTTAGTGCAATGATAGCTACACATTCATTTTTCAGATTTCTTGTAAGAAGTAGGAATGATCTAGTTATTCCTGTAACCATTACTTTTGCTATTCATTTAAATGTCCATCATTGTTCTGCCTTCTGCCAAGCTGGACTTAGGCCTGTGGCAGTAACTTCTACCAATCAGTTTTACTTTACATAAAAATAAATTCTATTCAGCGGTTGTTTTTTTGTTTTTTGTTTTGTTTTGTTTTGTTTTTTTTTTGTTCATTTCATTGAGTACCCTTAGATTCATATATTACAAGATAAGAGAAGTAGGTTGGCATTATGCAGAAAAATCATACCATGTATAAATTGAATTTGACAAAATCTATCTTGTTGCTCTCATGTATTGAGTAAATAGCCCCAAATACACTTAGTTTCTCTTTAAAGAAGACTATATGACTATCACTAGGTCTCTCAGGCAGGGATTATATCTTTGAGTATGTTCTCATACAACTGCTAAATGTATCTGAATACTACTCAGTGTTTGGATACTATGCTCCAGCAGAAGACAATTACAGCTACTAAGTTGGTATTGATTTTCTGCCATGGGTGTGTTAGCAGTCTCAGTTAATGGTGATGGTTGATGATACAATTATGTTTTCAATCTAAAAGGTCAGGGATAAGTATATGTACATGTGGACTGGCCTAAGTGGTGTAATCGAGGAGTTAAAACCTGTGAATAATAGAAAGGTTTTTATGGCCACTCTAGTAGCTAAAAGAATAAATTGTGTCTAAGTGCTTGCTGTTCAAACATCCCACTAATTGATAGCCCTTGACAATGTAATTCATTATTGTATTGGCTTTTAACATTATTGTAGTTTGGCTACTTATGGCAACCACAAGCATTCTGTCAGATGGCTTCTGGGAATGTGTCCTAGTCTGTGATCCAGAGGAGGGTAAAGACAGCAGTGGGAAAGCTGCTTCTTTGGTTACATGACCTGGGACACCACTGTCAGTGTTCTTGTGTGACTCCTGTGGGAGCTCTTAGATAAGCAAGAAATTAAATTTACCATATTAAATCTATGAGATTGGATTAAAATCTGTTCAGACTAGATGAAAAAAAGAAAGACAATCTGTCTTATCTACATGAACAAGGAGAATGCTTCTCCTACTTCTCCTTCCTACTGCCTGAAGGAACTTCAGTGGAGGTTTTGTCTCCTACACTGAACTGGAGTGCCTATCCCTGTCCCAAGGAATGGCAGCCCCTCACCCTATTCTTCAGCCTGGAGGGGCAAGATCAGGACTTAAACATTAAGCTCTCTCTAAGCTTTGCTGCTTGCTTTTCTTCCTGAGAAATACAGACCCTGAGACTGCTGCTGCATGCACCAAAGCCTCCCCTGTGTCAAAGCCTCCCCTCTGTCCCGGCGGAGCGCGGGGCTGCAGATCAAAGGGAGCAGAGCAATGCCTCCTGCTGATGGCCGTGTTTAGCAGATTGGAAGAGTAGGTTGTGAATGAGTCAGGAAGGAAACTGTCTGCTCTCTTTATTTCCTCAAAAAAACCCATTCTTATAGTCACAGATAAAACAATGTGTTATTTTTGTATCTGAGATGGATGAATGGATGATGGGATCCAAGGGCTGTCTTTAAATAATCTCAGCCCGTGTTTGGTTTGGAAGCTGTGCTTGCCGGGCTGTCTGAGGAGCAGAGGGGCTGTGGTTGTGGACATGTCACAGTATGTCCGCTTGTTCTTGGCTGAGGAACTGAAGAGGCAGCAACTCTGCAAGGAGCAAATGGGAACAGCAAATGGCTGCCAGAGCATGCAGCAGGTGGAGGGAATTGTGTCTTAAAAACTCCAGGGCCACAGCTCCTGGGCATGAAGGGAACACAGGCTGCCTTGGGCAGCTCTTCTTCCTGGGATCAGGTAGTTGCACGTGTCTACCTTGCTCACAGAGTGGATGAATTGCCATGAAACCTTGTCCCATTCCTCCTCCTGGGGACCCTCCCAGCACTCTCAATGGGAGCCAGCAATACAGTGAGTTGCAGAGGGGCTGCACCATCTGAAGGGGATGTGTTGCTGAAGGAAGCAGCATCTTCATACTCACTGGAATATGGGCATGTAACAAGCAAATGAATACAGCAGCATCCCCTGTCTTAAAGATGGTGGTTGATAACTTAATGTGATCCCTGCTGATGAGAAGGAAATCGTCACATTTATTAAACATTCATGGAACTATTCTGATAATATGAAAATGGTGTTTGCTTTTTAAATAACTGTTTTTAGTATCTTACCTACCTCTTTAACTTTGTACATCAAAAATCTGTTGCACATTTTGGGTCACTCTAAAGCCATCAGCAATCTTTCCATGAAGTTTAACTGGAATTCCGGAATTCCCTCTGTTACTGAATGAGGCTCAGAGTGGGTTATGAGGGCAGCTGTAACAAAAAATTTAAACACCAGGTGACTCCTATTACCTCAGAGAACCAACAAAGGGAGCTGGAAGGGAGTCCTGGTGGCCTCTAGCTCAGCCTCTGCTCAAACCAGTATCGTCACCAACGTTATGTCCAGTCAGTTATGGCTTTGTGTGGCAAGGCCAGGAGAAGAAATTGTTGAGTATCTCTAAGCACTTGTCCAGAGGTGAGGGACATTTTGGCTGCAGCACAGGGTGGTGTTGACCCAGACATTGCTTTTTCCCTGGATGACACATGACACAGAGCTTCAGGGGCATGACGGAGGCTGCAGGGAGTCAAATGGGACAGAGATGCTCATGGAGGAAAATCTGAGTCTAATGAGGTAGCTGGTGTGTAAAGATCTGGGAAAGATGTAAAGAGGAGACAGAAAACTTGGGCTACCAGACAGAGAGGGATTTGGCCCTGCCTACAACCCCTCCAAGCTCTGTTAATCCTGAACCCTCTTCTGGGTGCTCCTGCCTGTTAGTTCTCAAGTCAAACCTTTTCCTACCCAGAGAAACACTCAGCCAGCTCTGTCTGCAAGCCTTTTAGCAAGACTAGGGATCTGGCATTTCATAACCCAGCCCAACCATAGCCTGGGGAAATGCTTTCTGGTTGCCTAAATTCACTAAAACATTTCAAAGATGGTACCTTCATGTCTCTTCACTAGCTAGTGAAATGGTTAGGGAGTTAGTGAGTGGTTAGTGAGTGGTTAGGAAGTTGCTGCCTTCCACCCTGGGATTTTATCCTGCCTCAGGGGTTTTCTGGGTCCTGCCATATGGATCAGAAGCAAGAACTTAACCCTCAGCCCCTCCAGGTTTTGCAGAATGAACGTCAGAAACTATTACTCACCATCTGCACGGCTGCTGCTCAGACACAAGAGGAGAATATCCATATGTAAAAGGAAAGCCTGATGCCAGGGGACAGACAAGCTGCATTAGGCTGTATTTTTTATGCCATCATTGTGACCCTTGTCTAAAACAAACCTTTAAAAATACTTGTGAAAATAATTTAATGCTCCTGGCATTTTTGAGAAATAGATACTTTGTATCTCCAGTTGCAGTTGCAGTCGCATTGTTCTTCAGTAAGCTTTATTCTCAAAGCTCCATTATGGACATGCTGAAACAAAATTAGGTGCAGGGCACAAACACAAATCTGATTATCACCTTTAGGTAGAGAAGATACCATGCCAAATAAGCCACAGCTACAGATAGAAATTCAACCACTGAACAAAGCTGTGTCACCTTGCCAGGCAGCACATCCCTCTGGATTAGCTGGTAAAACCACCAGTGAGACATCAGTCATCCCTTTTTCATTTGTCAGGAGTAGCACTGAAACACTGAGCTGCCTGAGGTCTGAAACTGCTGCAAGTGCAATTGACAAAACCACTGTGAAATCATGTTCAGAATTACTCCTCCTTGTCAGCTCGTTTTCTCTCTCTGGAGGGTGCATCAGAATAAGAAGCAGAGCACTAAGGGTTGGGGTTTTTTGTTTTTGGTGGTTTTGTTGTTGGTTTGTTGTAGGTTTTTCTTTCATTTGCTACCAATCCGATGGAAAACATATCGTGGGAAGTGTGGTATTTTGACACAATCACAGTATTTGCAAAGCAGACTGCTCTGAAAGCATTTTACAAGTCCCTAGGTAGTAGTCAGAAGATAATTTTATTTTGGCTTTTTAAAGCTCTGTCAGTGGGCTCTAATACTCTCCAGATTTCTAATATTCATGTTTTCTTGCTGCATCCTATTCAGTTATTGTTGATTTTAGTTTTCTGGGGTTAATTCGTTCCCTGGTTTGGAGACCTTTCCTGGCTCCCTGCCAGCTGGGTCCTACAAGGTGATGCTGAGTCCTGTGAAGAAGATAGTTCCATGGGAAGGATCCCATGTCCTCTCAGGAGCCTGGTCCAGTGCTACTGGTGAGACCAGCAGGAGATCTGAAGGCATGAACCTGCTGGGGCACTGGCAGGTTGAAGGGAGCTCTGGGTCCTGCAACCCCAGGTGGGGATTAGGATTAAGACCCCCATGCCAAGCTTTCCACAAACTGAGTTCACTGGTGCCACAGCATCCACATCCTGTATCCACACCACTTTACATCCACACCATGCAAAGGTGAACCCATGTACTGCTGCCAGCTGCACTGCAAGCTTTCAAGGAAGCCCCCAGCCCTTCTCCAGAGAGTTTTTGATGAGGACTGGAATGTTTTCAGTATGGCTGGGATGGAGGTGCAGGCTGCAGGGCTCGGGTATCAGCATTGAAGAACGCACCAACCTGGGGCAGGGCAGGTGCGGTCCTCAAGGAAAGGAATCAAATGTCCTGGACAAAAAAGCAATCTGCAGCACTGCAGTGTGCCCCAGGTCATTCCTGGATTCACTGGTGTCGACATCAGCATGAGCCTTCCCTGGAGCTTCTTTGGCATCAGCAGCATCTCTCACACCACATCATTTGCCCCTGGGTAAAGGCCAGAAGAGCTGTCCCATCCCAGCCTCATCTCTTCCCAAGGCTTCTAGGGACTGAGCACTTCTGAGACCTCTGCTCCTCTCCTGTATATGATCTTGGACAGATTATTTTGCTGGAGTAGGAGTGTTGTATGACTATGCTTGCACACAGTCTTACACAGAGAAAATTTGGCTGAAAATATTCTGCACCTGAATTGCTACCTCAAAAGGAAACTATCTGATGCTTCATCCTCAACCTGTGATTCTATGATTCTGGGCCACAGGATCACAAAGAAGAGCTGGTTTTTTACTGAAAAGCATACAGATGTATAGAATACAGTTTTGCTGTGTTTAATGCACTGGCTTTGCTGGGGAAACCATTTTTTTACATACAGGCTCTGTGACCCAGTTTAAATAGAGATTAATACACCATTGAAAAGAAGGACACTGGACCTTCCTGGTATTTTATTCTAATTGCAGAGAAACCTGAAGTGTCCTTTCTTTGCAGGTCATTTTCTAAAATGTTTGCTGCTTGATTTTCCCAGGCACATCAGAGAGGTCAAACCTGGAGCTAATAACCCTGACCTGTACCTGTGTGGCTGCAACGCTCTTTTGGCTCCTGTTGACCCTCTTCATTCGCAAGCTGAAGAGGGTAAGAAAGAATGAGGAGTTCCCAAAAGCATCTGCCTTTTCTTGCCAGCCATTTGTTTGTTAGAAAATTCTTCCTAGGCCACTGGAATTGCTGAGTCTAAAAAAAAAAAAAATTCTGATTCATTTAGTGCTCACCTTTGTTCCCTGTGCAATCACCAGGCTGCTGACGGGTGCCCAGAGAACCGTAACTCACAAGGCTGAGCATGAGTAAGCCCAGAATCAAAGCCCAGGTGGGGGCAAGGCTCTGTGACTTGCAATCATTTGAGTGTCTGACTCCCACCAAAGGCATCTCCATTCCCTTAAAAACTGTGGGAGTTTGGCATCTTTATGTCTTTGAAGATCTGAGTGAGTGAGAATGACAGATCTTCACAGGACTTGCTGGGGTCTGGTTTGCACACAGTGTCTCCTATAATTACATCACTTCCAAAGTGATATTTCACTGAAGTAGTTTTGGTGGTGCAGCCACTAGAGCAGATGATCCTGTATCAGCAGGATAACATTAACTGCTCCTGCAGCTGACCTTCTTTCTCATTCAAGGCTGACTCTGATGGTTTAAAGCCCTTTTTTTTGACAGCACGTCTGCCTTGCATGGTGTGTGCAGGTTGAATCACAACAGAGAACACAATTCTTCAGCAGTGCTGAAAGATCTCAGAGCAACTTGCAGTAGCAGATGGATTTAGGGAAGAGAGGAATTTGGGTAATGGGGTGCTCTGCAGCAGTGGGATGAGGAATGGCTGCATGTTCCCCTCTCCTCACCATAGCATTACTGAGCCTGGGCTGCCCTCCATAGCCCATCCCAAGAGGTATCACACCTCAGTGCCACAAGGATCAGCTCACAGCCACCTTGGCTGAGCATATCCCAGCAGGCAACAAAAATTCACATAGATATATCTGTGTGGTTTTGTATGTGCCCATGTGCTATTCCCATGAATGTAGGAAAAGTAACATGGAGGGACTCAGTTCAACAGGTTTTCCACAAATTCCAACTAATAGCCAAGAAATTGGAGCAAACTCCAGATGTTTTCTATGGAAATAAAAGTACCCTCATGTCAAGAAAAAATCCAGTGGGTTTAAGTAGCAATCTAGGGGCTCTTTGAAGAAAAATATGTTTCAAATGGATGGACTTCACAAAACTTTGAGATTAAGTTAGTATTTCTGTACATTTCTCATGTGAAGTGGGTGATCCATTTGCTCAGCAGACAGTGAATTTCTAGTAAATTCATTTGAAATCAAGTGTTTGAAATCATGTATTTGAGCCTGGGTGTTCATGAACTTCTTCAGTCTTAAATAATTTCAGTAAACTGGTCATAAATTATGCCAAAGAAATAAAAAACTCTGAAAATTTGTAAACAGTTCCTGAAACCTATAATGTCTAGTGTCCTAATGACTGGTCTGGCATATCTGCTAACCACATATGACCCATCTTTGCTGGGTTTATGGAAAAAAAACAAACCCTGTCAGTTGAACTCCATCTGTTGCATATGGCCACTTTGTGCTTTGCAGAAACATGAAGGGAAATTATTTTTATCAGCAATGTTTAGTCATTTGCTTAAAATATTTCTCCTGATTGTGCATACGGCCTGTATCATAACACCATATGTTAATACAGATCCATATGGATTTCATTGAAGAAACTGTTGTGTCACATATTAGGAAACCTAGAGAACAGAGTTTCTTTTACATAATGTCTTGCAATGTTTTAAAAAGCCAAAGGGAGCTTAACTAAACCATCTATTAGACTGTGGAACATTCAGTCCTATGGAGAGAATGTACTTGAAATCCTTGATCCAAGCAGGAAAATGCTACAGATACCTTATGCTCTTTTACATTTTGCCATATTTTTTTGTTTTCTAGCCTTATTCCTCTGAAATGAAGACCAACCATTATCTGTCCATCATAATGGATCCTGATGAAATGCCCTTAGATGAGCAATGTGACCGACTGCCTTATGATGCCAGCAAGTGGGAGATTGCAAGAGAAAGGCTTAAACTAGGTAATACTGGGATACTTCACATTGGGCTTGCAGTGATTGCATGAGAAGTTGTTGTGCCGTTAAAGAGGAGCTGGGTGTGGTTTTGACACTCAGCAGCCAGGTTCAGTCCATACCAAGTGCCCTGCTCTGTAACTGACCTAGAGCAGTTAGGACTGACTGTGTCTACCTGACTTTCCAAATGTGTATTTTGACTCCATGTAGGGAAACTAAAACACAGAAAACAGTACTGCACTCTATTTTTTGCAGACTGATTTACTTAAAATAAGACATAAAAATGGGGCAACTGAAGGTTTCCCAATCAGTCTGCTGGCTTGAATGCTTCTCTCTCTAGACTTAGGAGCCTTTTGTTATTGACTGTATCTTATTGTAATTTTGGTGGGTTTACTCTAATTTTCTCCTTCTTTTTCCCATGATTATCTGGCAAAAAAACCCAATGCAGAAATGGATCCTCATACTCCATCCCTGTTTCTCCCTTTCCTCTTGTCTCCAGTGTGCTCTCCCTGTTATCCTTCTGTGCTGCAGGTTTACATTCTTCTCTGTGCATCTTAAAGTGCAAGAATGTGACAGGAGCCCACACATAAATCAATAAATATATTGAAATGTCAAACCTGCATCAAGCTGGCCTGCAAATGCCCCAGTGAAAAGCATGGGTTAGGGGTTGTTCCTCACTTGCTTAGCCTGGTGCAGGGCTGACAAGGAGGGCAGGAGGCTAGGGACCAGATTTTCGAAGTTGAAGAATGCTTCCAGGAACCACATAGATCCACAGCTGACCACAAAAGGATCAACTTTAAAGTAACAGTGATCTCAGCCTGTTGCTACAATGCTGTTTGCTCTTCCAGGCCTGTATTAAATTTGTCCTACAGCAAGGGCTAGAAAAATCCCTGCTTTTTAGCTAGGAGCTGAACAGATTCCTTCTGTTCTCCAGGGACCAGAGACAGAGGGTGGTTAAAACACACAAACACTTGGGATCACACTTAATTTGCCTGCTAGGAATCAGACAACCAGATGTGGAGAAGCACAGCTGAAATATATTGCTAGTGTTTTATAATTGTCATACACACTTCTGGGAATGCGACAACATAACCTCGTGCTGGACTGTCCTCAATGTTCAAATAGTTTTCTTAAAATGATGGACCAAGAGCTTGATGTGCAGGCAACGTGACTGCTGGTTTATGTGATGCTTTATTTGTGTGTAAATCCCATGAAAAGAATCAAGCAGAAATGGAATATAAACAACAAGGAAAAACCCACGTCTTGCAGGGTTGGTGTTTGGAGTCTGGAGGTGAGGAATGAGGACCAGAGAATGAGTTAAAAGTGGAAGAGCTGATGTAAACAAATAAAGAATGCTGACATTGAATGAGAACCAGATTCAGAGAAGTTGGGTATGTGCAGTATGCTAGATTAGCTCAGTGCAAGCCCTGCTTACATGGCAATTGGCTCAGTCATTGAGTAACCTTGGCAGTCTCTGAGGATTAGTGTCTCACAAACACAAAATGTGCTTCTATGGTTTTGAGAAAATATTTTTACTTAGAAATGCAACCCCTTCCAGCATCAGATATGTCTGTTTTTGTCTTTCCACCTACGTATCCTCCAGGATATGTATTTATTGTAACTTTTGCAAATAAGTCTCTCTTTTCAGCCCACACCTCCTCTGCTCCGTGTTCCTCCAAAACACGCCTGTACTGCCCATGGCTGTGATGCAACACTTATACAACAGGACTCCCTCTTCATCTGTAAGAGCTACAGACCTTACAGGAAATTTCAAACAGGCACCATTGAAGTCAGGCTAATTAACATTCAGTGTGGATTAGCCTGACTGTGAGCAAAATGTCATCTTTTCATTAGGCAGAAAAATGCTAGTGCTATAAATCACTGTCACCGTAGTTGGCGATAACATTACAGCCCAGATCAAGCGTTGAGCTATTATGCATTTTCCACCTTACTCTTGGGCTTGACCTTCCTAATGTATGAGAGGTCAAACACTGCTGACGTTGTGGTGCAGAACCCCCAGGGAGTGTTGCCACATGCAACATTGCTCGGGCTCAATGTCAAAACACAGTGGTGGCAGATGGCTTCCTGATGCTCACTTCCTCCTCTGCACCACAAGCCCACGGCGCTGGCACCCAGCAAGCACTTTCCATTCTCCTTCACTGGGGCAGCACTGTCCTGAGTGACACGATGGAAAACATGAAGTCACATGTAGGGAGAACTCAGGGAACTCAGGCTGTGGCAGAGGACCTGAGAAACAAGCACACTTTTTAGCCTCTGTCTTCCCTCAGACCTGGAGAGGAGGCATCTGCCAGTGCTTTTTCCTGATGCCCCAGTCCAGCAACTCGCATGCTTGCAAGACCCTGTCCAAATTGGACTGAAACGGAAACCTTCTGATCCAGAACTCCTTGACTGCGGGGTATGTTCACTTCAAAGAGTTCTGAGTTGCCCCAGGAAACCAAAAAGTTAAGCAGAGCATTCTGCTTCTGGGGTCTGTAAGTAAATGCTGCAACATTCCATACCTGAACGTTACCTCAGACGTGAGCAGTGCAGCTGCTTGAGGGCTGTGACAAGTTGATTGCCTAGATGGTTGGGCAACTTAATATTCCTCTGTTTAATTTCTCCATTTGATAATTTAATTTTGTAATTACTTTATGTGTCAACATCAGGGGCTTTTGCAAGAACAATCTGTTGAGAGACAGATCTACGTACTAAACTGTGGACTTCAGACTTCATACTGTAAGGTTAGAGCAGCTCTACTCTGCATTTAGCACAGTGCAAGCAATAGCAGAGCAACAAAGATTAATACACCAAATGTTACAGTTTCCCATTAAATCACAACTGTTGTTTAGAGAAGGAAGTGTTGTTTCCAGTGCTCTTTCTCCTTTCTGAAAGGTTAGCAGCTTTGTGTGGCTTTATGAGCTAACTGGCTTGCTTTCCAAGTGGTGACTAAGTAGGTTATCTCAGTGTGGGAAGTGAGTTAACAGTGATGGAAGCAGATTAAAGCCATGGGTTAAACAAAGGTACGATGGGTTTTAGAAGATCTCAGATTGCAACTTCGTGTTGTAGAAACCATGAACAATCAATACATTGAGAACTAAGAACATCAATTAACCAAGAAAACCAAGCCCTTAATCTTCAAGTTGTTTCCCTTAAACACCTGCTGCATGAAGAAACCTTATGTAGTAACTGAAATTGGTGACTGTAGATATTCAAAGATAAACACTGATTCACCTGTAATTGTGTGTCAAACACTAAGCCCTTCACAAACCAAAGATCAGTCTGTTGATGCTTTTCACTCATGTAGATTAAATTCTTAATGGTAAGAAAATAGCTAAAATGCTACAGCTAAAATTGCTGTAAAAATGCAACACTATATAGGGTATCAATTTCTGGGGATTTTTTTGGCTTAGCATATTTCACTTCATGTTGCCATTGCTTTGATAGCATATGCTGTGTGCTTCTGCTGACAGGCACACTGAGAATCACAGTTTAGAAATGTGATACACATATAAAAGTTAGTATCTAATTTAGAACTGACAGCAGCTCTTTTTCTCTGCTTATGAGTGTCTGGGTGAAATTCATCTCTCACTTTTACTTCAACAAGTTAGATGGCCAAGTTAGAGCTAGTCAAACAGGTGTCCATCACAGGAAAATGAAATTATCCTTTGACTGTGGAGATGGCTATGACGTATTTGTGTATCTGAGAGACAAATATATTGCATATGTTCTTTTATAGGAAAAGCTTACCTTTCTTACCTTGCTTGTATACACATGCTACTATACACCTGCTAGCCACTTAGGTACCTGGGTTCTGCTGAAGGTGAAGCACAAGTGCAATCTGAAAATAGTTACTTGGAAATAAAATTTTATTGCTACCTGATATGCTGACAAGAGCTCTCTGATCAAAACTCCTCCAGCCACTCGAGAAGGGCAGAGTCAGCCATGCCTGCCCACACGAGCAGTGCCAAAGAGGAGTCAATATTCCCTGCTGCAGACAGTAATACATCATGAAGGAGGCTGGGAAGATCATAAGGCTGACATCAACTATTGTGAACTCTAGGAAAGTTGTAAGACTACCCATGGAGTCTTACCTGGTTCTGAACATGGGTGAAGAAGACACTCAGCTTTTACTGCTGGAGAGTTTTATTGATGCTCACTAATTTTTCTGAAGGGCTCTGAGTGCTTCTCCTGAGGTCTGCTCAGTAGCAGCACAAATGTCTGCCCTTAGGCAACTGGAAGCATCATACCCACCATAAACAAACCCATCATTTGTGACTCCAAGTCCCCTCTCACAAAAAAGCCCTAGCCCTCATTCTGCAAAGGTAAAGGTCCCATTTGCCCAGATTTGCAGCTTCTTACAACTCATAGATGCCATCCTACAGGGGCTTGTTGGGGAAGAGCGTTAGGGTCTTGTGCCCATAGTTCAAGGGTTTCATTGCCAAGTCGCTGCTTCCTCCCTGGAATAAAGATAATTTTAAGGCACCTCGTTTGAGGAGGAAGAATTCCATTTGTAAAGATTACCTGTGGCAAGCTACATCTTAGTGTGTATGCAGGTTTAGGTGGAGGCCCTGTCTTGTTGAGGACATAAGAACCAGGGTCACAGCCTGCTGCATGGAATAGTTTGCTCAGGAAAAAAGAGGAGCAAATCTTCCTCTGGCTGAGCTAGACTGAAAAAAACTGGGTCAGAAGTCAGTGTACTGCCACTGAATTGTTGCATTCATTTAGCATAATTTTCAGTCATATTACTTATTCCCTCTGTGGAATCTCCTGATTTGTCTCCTTACTCTTTGAAAAAAACCTAAGCAATCAAAAAGTCTAAAACACCTGTATGTTGGAAATATACATGTGGGACTAATGGTAAAGCACATTTTTCAGTTCATTATCTATGATATCATTCAGTTATTTGCTGACAGTATTTTTTTTACCAGAATGTCTCTCTCCAATTTATTTTCTTTACAGGAAAGTCTCTTGGACATGGAGCATTTGGAAAGGTGGTACAAGCATCTGCTTTTGGAATTAAGAAATCACCAACATGCAGAATAGTTGCTGTGAAAATGCTGAAAGGTATCTTGCTGCAAAGCTGGGCTGGAAAAAAATGATCCTTTTTGTAGTGTCTCACTTTTAGTTTGATCCTATTCAAAGAAAGAGTGTGTGATGTTATTCCCCCACCAATAACTCTCTGAAGCCTCCAAAAATTGTACACCAATTTTCAGGTCCATCACAAGTGAAATGGCAGAACTATGAAATAAAAATTGCATTCACACTAAAAAAAAGGTGATACAGGAGAAAGTTTCACATGCAGTAAAAAAACCTGATCGCTCATTTTATTGAAAATTTGGTTCCACTACTTCTAATATCAGAATGAATGAAAGAGTCACTTTTGTAGTATCAAAAGGGGCAATTACATTTCCTGCACACCCTACATCATACTGTTATGTTAGACTGACCCTATACTGAGCACCATAAATGCAGTTTAGCTGAGGCATGAGGCTTCCACCTTGATGTGAAGACACAGAGATAGAAGCTTTTGTATTTCCCTTGGCCATTAGCTCTGATGATTAATCATCTCATTGTCAAAACCAGGTGCCTTATGTCTCCTTTGCATCTGTCTGACTTTCATTCCTCATTCTAACCTTCTCCATTGCATTATATAAAGATTTTCCTTCCTTTAATTAAGCTAAACAGATCAAGCTGTTTAAATCTTGGAGCTGTTGTGCAGGTGTGTCCTCTCTGAACTGCCTGCAGCCTTATCACAGGGTGCTTAGGATGCTGACACCCAGGTTGTGTAATGGATTTGCCAGCACTCTTCATACACCAATGCTCTTCCAAAAGTGAAATCATCTCCCAGCTAATCACTGCCATGTTTTTCATTGGAGCAGAAAGGACAAAGACCCCCATCATTCTGAAGAGGTCACTTGTGAAGTCAGCAGGCAGGATGGTACTCAGTCACAACCTGCAGCAGCCATGCCTGAATTCCCTAACCCAGAGTGCTGGTGACATCCTTTCCTATCCTTTCCCATCCTTTTGTTTTGATTTTTCCCCCCCCACATTTCCCTGGGATCTTATGCTTCATTGCTAATCTTTCTTCAATGTAGAATCTTTTTAATTGTCATTTTCTACCAGGACACATCCTCTGTTCTGTCAGTAAGACTGAGATACCTGATGCTCTCAGCTGACTCTGTTCAGACATAGCTTGAATCCACCCTTCTTACCCAGTGGCTTCTAGCTCCACAGCTCCTTACTTATCAGTTATCAGAAGGTCTTTACATGTTTATTCCAGCCCTTGGAAGGGCACATGAGATACTCTCAGACCTGCAGTCTGTGCCTGAAACACTCACCCTGAAATAGCTTCTCTCTTGCCTGCAGTGACCTGGCAGCTGTACTTTGTGTAGGGTGTGCCCTCTTGATGTTGTCCTCAACAGCCTTGTTCTGCAATCTAATGTCAAGTGGTTTCACAGGGGCTGGTATGTGCTTCTAGGATATCCAGGACCATCCCAAAGGAGGGAATTTGCAGCTGAGAGGGTTGCAGACCTTTGGCCTCTCTCTTGTTCCAGAAGCACAGAAATACCCTGTTGGCCAATGCCAAATGAACAACTACCCTGTAGCAAGCATGTCTGGAAAATTGGAGGAAACTAAAGCTTTGGTCCCTGTCCAAACCTTCTGCAGTAGTGGGCCAATAGCCATCTGTGTCACTGGTTGCAGTGGATGGCCTGTCACCTGGGTCACTGCCTGACCCATGGTTAACTGAGCTGTTTTGCCAACATGCAGACATACGTGCTGGCAGAATGGACTGCCAGATTCAACATTTCTTCATGTACATCAGCAGGATTCTTGTGCCAGCCAGCACCATCAAGGCAGCAGGGGTTGTTCCTGGAATAGATGGGAGCAGACGGCAGCTACAAGAAGTCCTCACGGATCCTGTGTATGTGTGCAGGGTAGATGCTTGTATCTAAATTAGTTGCTTAAATAATCTTTTATTGTCAGCGGTGAGAAACAGCAGCCCATCCTGTCATGGCACAGATCCCTGCATATGGTGAGCTGAGCACTTGCTTTGTTCTGCTGACTATGGTGAGAGCCTGTGGAGACTCGAGCCTCTGTGGGGATCTTCCCCCTAAAGTTAGGGGAGATCTCCCCCATTCTTGTGTCCTCACTAGATTATGCATGAACTTTACAGTCATTTGTAGGCTTTGTCCTTGCAGAGTTCCCATGAGATGGACAAAAGTGTAATATGAATAATGGGTCACTGGGCAGGTGACAAATTTTCTGTGGGGCCACCAGGAAAATCTGTATTATTCAGGTGCTGAAATCATGCCCTTTAAGATCTAGCTCTGTATTCTTTCCACTGGACTATTCTTCCTATTCTTGGTGTCAGTAAACTGAAAAAAGTCCTATGGGACTGCAAAGCAGTATGGTTTTTCTTGCTTTATTAGAAAAATAAAATTCTGCAGAAAAAACTCGTTCAGATGAAATGAGAATTTTCTGTCAGCACTAAATATAATCCTTTGAGTTTACTTGTGGGATTTCTAGTCTCTTTACTATTACTGTTACTATCAATATTGATCATAAGTAGTAAGGGTGAGATGCAGTCACCTAACTTTAAATAATTAGAATTTACCTTCCTGGTCTTAATGCTCCAGGCCTCCTCTATAATGAACAGAACCAGACAAGCATCATCCAGGGGTGGTTCATCTCTTCTCTGTGCAGATGGCTAAAGCTGACAGCTGCATCAGCCTCTGGAAATGCTTTGCTCTTGCCACTGACTCCTTGAGTCAATATCCTTGAGATATTGATTAATTCAGGCTAATACATAACCCTTAGATAGCTGAAGTCAAGTCAGCTGAAGCCTACTCTAGACAGAGTTAATTACAATCTTGAAATCCCTTTTTGTTTGTCCTTTCATTTTTTTGGCTGAAACAACAAAACTCTCCATGTGAAAAAAAAATAATTCTCTCAGTTCTATATATAGAAGAGTCTACTGGGAGGAAGCTGAGTGCCAAACTATTTTTATGGGGTTTATTGCAAGTGAGAGGATGCTGAGCAGGGAGGAATAGACACAGAACATCAACACACAAAGTACACCCAGTAATGAAGGTTATTTGGATAGTAAATTTGGATAGAATGGATAATAAAAAGAAGTGGTAGAGCAAAGAAAGACAAATTATTTGCTATTCCACATTGCCTTTTTTTTTTGCATTTACAGAAGGGGCCACAGCAAGCGAGTACAAAGCGCTGATGACTGAACTGAAAATCCTGATCCACATTGGCCATCATCTCAATATTGTGAATTTGTTAGGAGCCTGCACAAAAAATGGAGGTAAAAAAATCTGCACCACCCTGAAAATGGGTTTGGATCACCTCCCAGTAGCAATCAGTTGGCTGTGTTGTTCTTTGTCCAGAGGTCAGGTTATTAACTTGAAATACTTGAGCTCATCTTGTGGTTGGCGAGAAAAAGAGGAAGAGAAAAAGAGCTTTTTGGGCACTTAATGAAGTGATTAAATATTTTCTTTACTTAAACTCTCTTGTCATATTAACATGACAAGTGTGACTTTTGAACCATGCCACTTGTCCCTTATCTCACTCCACTGCTCAAGCTCAAGTCAAACATAATCTGGAAAGGCTGGGAACAAGGGATATCAGCTGCTGTCCATGAACAATGAATCACAGGGCAACTGTTGTAAAATCCTTCATGATATCCCACTAGAGAAAATCAAAGGGCCAGGATGAGCGCCCATTTGTTTTAGATATGGCATTTAGTGTAGCTCAACAAGTGTGTGTGGGCTGCAGGCTTTAGTCTGAACACAGACTGCCTGAAAAGGAAATGGAGGGTCCCTCAGGACAGAGGTTCATGACCCAGCTTTCAAAAATTAGACCCTTCCCTAATTTCCAGAAGCAGTATTGTTTTGCTAACATGTCTGGAGTCCTTAAAGAAGCCTTCTGCTTCATTGATTAGTTATTCTGGACTCACACTATAGCTATGGGCATAAAAGACTATTCTTCTCAGAACTGATGCTGCCTTGTATTGCTTTATGCTGCTCCAAATGCACTTTCCTTTTGCCCAGGGCCACTGATGGTGATTGTTGAATACTGCAAGTATGGGAATTTGTCAAACTACTTGAAAAGCAAGAGGAATTTTTTCTGTCCTAACAAGGTGAGGAAGCAGATGCCTCTGGTAGAGTTCCTCATACCCAAGTGTTGGTAATGTAGATGCCAGCCTCTGAGCTAATCTCCATAGGCTCTTTTACCAAAGGAGAGAAACAGCTTTTGGGTGCTGTTCACCTGATCTGTTTTAATATTTAGTGTGGGATGTGTTGTGCCAAGTACTCATCTCTCTCCCCTGACTGTGTAAGGAGACTGCTGGGAGTAATTTGGATGGAGCCATCTACAGCAAGAGGAAGTGAATCCCATCCAAAGTGTCCCTGCATGCTCTCACCCCACTGCTGACAAACCCATTCCTGCTGAGCTTGGGGTCACTTCAGAGGTTGCTGTCAGCGAAGCCAAAGGAAGTGGTTTTGCCCACTGATTTCAGTACCTCTGGGAACACAACTGAGATAATGCCATTTAAAGCTCATGTTCCAAGACATCCTCAGTTCAGAGATTTGCAATTAATCTTATTATTATTATTCTGTGAGGAGAGGGGATAGTAAAAGAGAGTCTTGTCCTCACATCCCACAGCCCTCTAAATGAAATCTGTGTTGTGATTTCTGTTATAAATCTGAACCTAAATGTGCCAACTATAACCTTGTTTGTGCACTCTCAGCAAACTCTCTCAAAGGATGAAGTGCTCTGAAGTAGAATTTAGGAGCCTGGACCCAGAACAGCACTCCTCAAACCCTCTGCTCCACTGTGCCAAAAGCTCAGCAGCATCTCAGGGATTTTTGGGAAGGCACACTCGTGAGGATGTCTCCTTCTAAAGTTATTTGGCTGAGCCCCTGTTCCCAAGGCTGTCCATGTTGGACTCTGCCTGAGACACAGCATCCACCTCCTGAGTGTTTGCTTGTTGGTTTTAGATGCTCAGTGGGGAGCTTGGCCATGCAGGGTCCACCCTGGAGTGATCCCCTCACATCCCTCACCTTGGAGCCTGCCAAGACTTGGTGCTCCAGCACCCTTGGAAAGGACCCCCTGGGCAGCAGGGAAAGAGGGAGCCTGGCTCTAAACCAGTGTGTGCAGGGGAGAGGGACAGATGGAGGACAAAAAAAAAAAAAAGGAAAGAGGAGGCAAGAGCATGGCTAGGCAGCTATTCTGCTCTCCAGTAGCAGTAGGAAAGCATTTTCTGAGAAGTTTTGCATGTGTCCCATTAAGCTGTTGTTGGCCATAACATGAAAGCATTGGATAAAGGCTTTGGGGAGGAGCAGCAGTTGCTTGCAACAGCAGCTGTATTTCAAACACAAAGTGTCCTTGCTCCTGGGGCTTACAGCCCCACACCAAGCACTGTGCAGGGACATTGGGGCAGGTGCCTTAAGCAGCCTGGGACAAAAAGCTGGTGCTTCAGTTTGAGAGGAGTGGGACACCTGCACTGTGGGCACATCTTTCTGTACACCAGGCTCCTTCTCTGGTTACCAGAGAGAAATAGGCCCTTTCAGTTGTCTCATTTTGAGCTGAAGTGACCCACAGGCCAGAGGATGTGTCCATCCATCCTGCGAACCGTCACCTCATCAAAGGCAACCCACCACACAGGATATCCCAAAATAATGTGCTGGGTACTCCCAAGCCACCACATTTCTGCTCCCTGGGGTTGTCAGCCTTGGTGGAGTGAGCCACGCAATCAGCCTCCACCCGCCACAGTGGGGCTGGACACCAGTGTCCTTGGGAGAGCTGGAAGCACGTGCCATGGACCAGCATCATCTCCCAGCAAAAAACCAACAGAAATCTGACTCAGTTCCTTTCCCTCTCCCCCTCCATTGCTCTGACACCTCTTCTCCTCTGTTGTTTTTTGTTTGTTTGTTTGTTTGTTTGTTTTTTTGAAGGACTCCTCTCTGCAAGGAGAGCAAACGAATGAGAAAAAGGATACTGAGTCAGTGGAAGGCAAAAAACAAAGACTTTCCAGTGTCACCAGCAGTGAGAGCTTTGCGAGCTCAGGGTTCCAGGAAGATAAAAGTCTGAGTGATGTGGAGGAGGATCAGGAGGGTAGGTATTAATTCCTTCCTGTCCCTACATGGTCTGTGATATTTTTACAACATACTGTGCATCCCTGAAATTTTTTTCCTCATTTATCACCCTAATAAACATCCGTGGGAGATGCTCACAGGGTCATGTCCAGAGGGTAGAAGATTTTAAAAAAGATTATTTCCAGGGTTACTAAATCAGACAGGAAAATGTGTGATTGTTTCTTATGTCTTCTCCTTATCTTCAGGGAAAACACAGCAGTGTCCAAAGCCTGGGGTATAAAGCAAGCACTATTTTTGTTTCCAGTGACAGTGGGTTGACCTGCAAATATTGCTCTATGAAGAGTGGTTTTATGGGAATATTAGGGTCAGTAAGCATGGGGGAGAAATAACTGCCTCGTGAGCAATCTTTGTAACAAACCATGGTTTTCACCTTGGCAGATGCTGATGAGCTTTACAAGTTGCCCCTCACTATGGAGGATCTGATCTCCTACAGCTTTCAGGTGGCCAGAGGCATGGAGTTCCTGTCCTCCAGAAAGGCAAGTTTTGTGCTGAGGATTTTTTCCTATGGAAGGATGGGATTCAGAGGCAAAATCATGTCTCTGTTTCAGTGACACCTTCCTTGGGAGAGCTCCCAAAGGAAGAGCCATTTTCCTCCTGGCGTTATAAATATAATGCTGTGTTTATCCAAGTCTCCATAGTCCATAAACACAGCATCATGGTTGAAGTTATTGTGTCAAGCTCACCCATTCAGGGAAGATCTTTCGGGTGTGGTGGGGTTTTTTTGTTCATTTCACCATATATTAGCTAGGGAGCTCCAAATAGATTGGCACTTTCCCTGAAAATATCAAGGATCTTAAAATTTGTTCATTTTCTGGCTTTGGGAAGTGTGAAGGTTTTTTAAGATTTGCCACTGTGTACAGCAAATACATGTAAACTGTACTCAGCTTCCCTAAAAATATATTAAATTGATCTCAGTAATAATAATAATAATAATAATAATAATAATAATAATTTTTTAAAGGATATGGGAGACAGTCAGGAAATTTGAGGGCAGGATCAAGGAAATGCAGTTTGACTGTGCAACTGTTTTATTATAGTGCATTCATCGTGACCTGGCAGCCAGAAACATCCTTTTATCTGAGAACAATGTCGTGAAGATCTGTGATTTTGGCCTGGCAAGAGATATTTATAAGAATCCTGATTATGTGAGAAAAGGAGATGTAAGTCAAGATGCTGTTTATTTACCTAGATGTTTATAACATATCATTTCAAACTGTCCACCAAAATGTTCTGTAGATGGTCACATTTCCTGAACCTAGAGGAGCTTGAAAGTGATCATGGTTTTTATGAGATGATGAGCTACCCGGATGCACTGTGGATCTGGAAAGTATTTCTATCCTCAAGCATAAGGCTTGAACATGCTAACTCTTTCACAGCTCTGCCCTGCTAACACTTTAGATGTTTTTTTAGACATCTTTCTCGGTTTACTCAGCATAATCCCCTTACTCAGTAAATTTCCTTCAAGGAAACAAATCCCTCCAGAACAAGGTAAGTGTGTCCCCATGCACCCACCCCAGAGCCAAGAACCACTCATGAAGCTTCAAGCAGCTGAGCTGGATTTGCTGCCTACATTGCCTACTGGGATTATTTTTTTGCTTTTGCTGCAAATAGCAGAGAGCAAGAACCCTGCCAGGCCTCCCATGAAAGTTGGGTCAGCAAAATGTGTCTGTGCCTACTCATGGCGTGGGAATTCGGTGTGGGCATTATGGTCATACAGAGAGACTCCTCCTGGAAGTTTCACCCACCTGCCAGCTATTCCTGCACCCATAGACAGATTTTTTAAGATTTTCAGCACTATATATTAGCTGGGAAACATTGTTCACATAACTTAGGTACTGCTCAGAAGACCCTAACAGACTGTGCTGAGGGGACTTCAAGGGTTGCTGATATAATCCTACAATTCAGGCTCTGGAAATTTTCTCTAGAACATTGCCAACACCATCAGAGAATGGTTTGTGCTTGGATGTAGGGCTTTCTCCCCCATCCAGCAAGAAACCTCTGCTCTTCCATATCCCCACATCCCTGTAAAGAAAATGCCCGCTCACTCTGGTCACTGATTTCCAGTGTCTGCTTCCAGTGTTGTGCATATTTTAAAACCAGACTTTTATTCCAACAACTTGTTAAGAACATGTCTGAATGAGTGTGGGTTTATCTTGACTGCCTGTAAGGAAATCCCACAGGTTTCTGTTTGAATGGTAATTATTTACATAACAATATATAGTTGATTCATCTACGATTAAATTCTTTTAGGCTTTGAAAATAATAGTCAAGTTTGTCCCTTTTACTCCAGGCTCGACTTCCTCTCAAGTGGATGGCTCCAGAGTCCATATTTGATAAAATCTACAATACAAAAAGCGATGTGTGGTCCTACGGGGTCTTGCTGTGGGAGATATTTTCCTTGGGTACGTTAACTCCACACCCCAGGAGCTGGGCTCAGCAGCAAGGACTGCAGCCTGGGGGAAAAACATCCATTACATTCAACAAGCTCTTTCCAAGTCTTTAATAAGGAAAGACCTAAATCAGGAAGAGGTGGGGTGTGGGGGTAGTGGGGAGAATTGTGCATCGCAGGTCTCTGCTAGCTGGAAATTTTGGTGCTTGTAAGGGCAGTGAAAACTGATTTGCCAGGTTGAAAGCTTTAATGGGTAGCACTGCTGAGAACTTCACCACCTACTTCTGCTGCGGTAAAAATTAAGCTTCCCTCTTTTCTCTGTGAAGCCCTTGGGAGAGACATAGGGCAGCACAGCTGGAGCAGTCACAGTGCTTTGTCTGACTGATAACACAAACCAAGAAAATTTGGCACATTTTGAGGCTTTTTGATTGAAAGCAGCATAGGCGTAGCACAGACCCAGCAGGGACTGAAGCGTTGCCTCCTGTGCCACAGATAGCATCTGAATCACAGAGTGCCATGGGCTGGGTGCTCCCTCAAAAGCTTCTTCTCTTCTGGGAGCAAGGCAGCTGAACACACAAAGATCCTTGCATGTCTCAGACTGTGTCCTCCCTGTTTCCAGCCTGAGAACAGGCCGTGCCCCTAGCCCAGAAGGGACCCACCCCCCCCCTTCACCCTGGCTGCTGGACGCAGCAGGCAAACAAGCATCTGCACAGATGCCACAGGATGAACTAGAGCATGCAATCCAAAATTAAAACCCCGTGAAGCTGCTTTTTTTTTTTTTTTTTCTCCTTTTTTTTTTTTCCCTTTCTTTCACGTGGAAAGGGCAGGATACAAGATGTACACTGAGTGGGAACAACAATGACCGTCAAATAGAAGAATCTTAATTGGGTTCAACATAGAGGCTGACAAAGGAGGCGAACAGCAGAGGAAACAATACTATACAATGCTCAGGACAATCAATCATTTATTAGTTTAAATACGTGTTGCTGGTCAGCCTGCCAGCTCTTGTGATTTTATGGTCAGCCTCATAATACCTGCTATTTTTTTCTTAAAGCCCCAGCTCCTTGAACCTGATGGCTGTCTGACTTTCTTTTTCCCTTTTCCTGATTTTGTTTGTTTACAGAAAAAATAAAAGCATGATCAAGCTGCATCTTAAAGCCAGAAAAACTAGAAAAATAATGCGAATTTACTTTGATCTGATTAAAACTTATGATTCTATTATTTTCAGGATAGATTTGAACATTTGGGATTTGTTAATATTCGACTTACTAGAATTCAGGGTCCAAGCCAGTAGAGAGATCAGACCTAGCTTTTCTTGGGGCATACTTTTCAAGTCAAATTCAGGTGTATTTTTTGCATTTAGGCCAGGTAAGCATCACCAGTAGTACTGGGTTTGATCCTGACCACTCCAAGGACCAGGACTTGGAGCACCATCAGCAGCAGCAGTTCACAGCCTGTAGCTGTTGGAAGGGGTCAGACTGGCTCCCAGCTCTGCAAGCAGATGCTGCACACCTTGAGTGCTGGAGGGGGACGTATAGGGCCAAGATTAGGTCACAGGCAACCAGCTCAAGGCATGTTGTGACTCTGTTTTCCCAATGTCACCTCCAGGTGCCTCTCCTTACCCTGGAGTCCAAATAGATGAGGATTTCTGCAGCAAACTAAAGGAAGGCACAAGAATGCGAGCCCCGGAGCAAGCAACTGAGGAAATGTAAGATGCCTTTCTCTTCTTTCCTTGTGTACCACTGCCCTCCAGGGCTGCCTTGCAGGTGACATAAGCATCTCCACAAAAAGTACCCCATGGCCAACGTAAGAAAAAAGCCACCAATGCTGCTGACTTGAATCTTCTTGCTGTCATAAACATCTTCTTGCCTACCCCACCTCCTTGGTCCCCTGGCCCTCCCGTGAGGTGGGAGAGAGTGAGGAGGGACGTGGACCCAAGCCCAGGGCACCACCAGAGCCAGGCTCCAAAGGGAGCTGATGAGCAGCCAGGAGGAGTAAGGTCATTCATTCCTCTCCGGGCTTAATATTTACTGACATGCACACAGATAAGTGCTGGAGGAATGTGACATTATTAACATTGCCTTGACTTAGGAAGCAGCAGCAAAGGCTTCCTCACAAACACTCGGGTGATGAGGGTCCACCCTTTCCTGGAGACGGTGGCTGTTGGCAGAGGAGGTGACAGGGACCTGCAGCCTTCCAGCTCACGTCGCTTGCAGAGTTTGTCTGAGCCTCTCCACCATGACAGCAGCTGTTGCTCCCCTGTCCCCTGCCTTCAGGTGCAGCCTTCAGCTTCTGCTGCTTGGCCAACACCTTTTGGGAGGCCTGGGAGGGTCCAAGTGAGACCCTGAGATTGCAGCCCCTCTGCCCTGGGTATGGGATGGAGTGACCTGCCTGGGGAGGCACTTGCAGAACCCTGAACATGTACCCTGGGGCAAAATTATTCAGGAGTATGAACATATCCAGGGTATTTTACCTCTGGAGGCAAAATCAAGTACATGTAGGTATCTCTGGTGGTTTTTTTGAGTGCTATGACATGACTCTAAATAGCAACACTTACCAAAAAATAATTCTGGAAGAAGAAAAAGGATGCAAGCCAGCCATGCCTATCTGGGAGTATTACCCATCGGCTAATTTTATTATCCTAGTGACAGTAGATAAGAGCTTTTTTTTTTTTTCTTTTTTTCTCTTCCACATATTTTATTGCAGGAAGGAAAGCTCAGTTCAACCAATACAAGGAAGTGACACATTCATAAAAGTCATCTTAGGATGCCTTAACTTAAACATTGCCAGTTAATAGAGATGTTTAATACATAGCTTTAATGCTTAATTAGGAATAATAAAAAAAAAGAAACTATGGTTGGCTGAATTGTTCTTTTGAAGTGGTTTTCCCAGTGTCTTTCAGGAAGAAGTTTTTTTTCTTTTTCTGTGGAAAGTTTACTCTTTTACGTTTAGTAAGGGGCCATGGAGTGTTGGAGAGAATCTCTGTAAAATCAGACAGGCTAAGGAGTTAACTCTATTGATGACAAGCTGCCAGACATACACTGCCTTGGATCAAAGTGAGCTGCAACCCTACCATGTGCTCATTTTGCTTTTTTTTTTCTCCCAGCTACCAAATCATGCTGGACTGCTGGCAAAGCAATCCCAATGACAGACCAAGGTTCTCTGAGCTGGTGAAAAAGCTGGGTGACCTCCTGCAAGCAAATGTTCAGCAGGTAATATCACCATGGTGTGGTGTCACTGAGGCTGGGCTGACCAGCTCCATGGTCCCAGGAATAACACTGATTTTTTGTATGCTTTTAGGAAGGCAAAGACTACATACCTCTCAACACAATATTTACAGCAGAAAGTGGGTTTCCCCCTGCATCTGATCCCTTGTGCAATGAGAGGTTTTCGGTTACCAGCTCAAGTTGTGGAAGCACTGAAAATGTCAGGTGAGACAAGCAGAATTAAGACAGAGTTTGTTTGTTGGGTGTTGCAGCTTGCTGCATAGCCTGGTTTGGACCTGGGTGGGAGAAAACAACCAGAGACACCTCACATGGCCTGGGTGTCCCACCAGCCACTGAGTCACAGAATCACAGAATGTCTTTGGTTGGAAGAGAACTTCAAGATCATCCAGTCCAACCTTTGACCAACACTGTAAGCTCACCACTAAACCATGTCCCTAAGGACCAGCTCCACATGCCATTTAAATACCCCTAGGGAAGTAGATTCCACCACTGCCCTGAGAGGACTACTCCCAATGTTTGACAACCCTTTCAGTGAAAAAATGTTTCCTAATATCCAGCCTAAACCTCTCCTGGTGTAGCTTGCATCCATTTCCTCTGGTGAAGAGGCTCTCTCCCTCCTCACTCCAACATTCTTTGAGGTAGCTGAAGAGAGAGATAAGGTCTCAGCCTCCTCTTCTCCAAACCACAGCTCCCATTGGGCTGGTATGAGTGAGTCAGGGTGTCCATCAGGGCACTGGGCTCAGGTGCTGTGAGAGGGCAGCTGTGCAGGGCCCAGGGCTGGGGAGGAGAGTGAGGTTTTGGTGGGCTCTGGGTAACAAGTTCCATGTGTGTGATACTCCCTTGGTGATAGACAGGCAAAAGCTTAGAGAAATAGAGAAGCACCCAGCACTTCTGCTCACACACTTCACACTTTCACCAAAAATTGTCCTGCTTTTTTTTTGTTGTTGTTGACAGGTATGTAAACACTTTCAAAATAAAACCACCGCAGCACATAAAGACATTTGAAGAGCTTCCCATAAAGGAAAAGCTTGTATTTAATGTAAGTGACTCTTGGGCCAAATGGTTTGCCATTTTTTTCTTTTATGTGACAGATTTATAAAGAAAGAATTGAGAGGGGGTTTTCTGCTTTATCAGGTCTCCTGATATGAGGTGCAATATTAGCTGTGCTTGCAACATGGTGTTAATCCATGTCCTACAAACTGGGGACATTAAATCCTTGCTCACTATGCCATGGGCTGCAAACACTCCTTCCCTGATAAGAAATGGACAGTGCCAATAGGCCTGTAAGGTCCCACCTGAGCCCCACTGGTGTGGAAGAGTAACTTAAAAATCCCTTGGATTTGGGTTTTCATCTGAATAGTAGTGCACAATGAGAATCAGGGGTCACATTTCCATCCGAGGTTCCTGGTATGAACAAGCCCTGTTATCAGGCAGAGAAGCTGGGGAAATATCTAGTAACAGGGCACAGATAATGTCCTGGGTGGCTGGAACATGGGCAAGAGATTGGAAGAAGCTTTTAGTGACCCATTTGTAGATGTTAAACGGTGGGAGGTGGAAAAGGCATGGTGGTGCTCTGAAAGCTGAAAAAGTGGTTGGCCCAACTTTACCTCATGTGCAGACATCTTTGTTTTAGCACTCTGTGTCTGCATTAATGGCATGTTTGCTGCACCCCAAAGCCAGGGCAGTTTGGAAAGGCACTGTTACATACCTGGGCTTGCAACATCTGTCTCCTCGAGCTTTCTGAGTATAATAAAGCAAAACGACACCGAAAACTGGACCAAAGAGTAAATGAAGCCATTGCACATGTAACTTTCTGCAGTTAACACCTCACAGGATTGTGTCTTTCTGTTTTCTTCAAGGATTACCAAGCAGACAGTGGGATGGTGCTGGCCCCAGAAGAACTGAAACGCTTCACATGGACAGGCAGCAAGCAAAAAAGGACACTTTTTAGGTCTGTATTTTGTTTCCTTCTTCTTCACATTTTAGAGGGCAAAGGAGGATTGAAGGTCCTTATGATAAATTGGGCGTAGTGAAAGTAGCTGATGTGTCCCCAGTCCTGCAGACACACTCAGTGAGGTGTGCCCTGCTCAACTGAGTCAGCAGTCAGCTCCCACACCTAACCCTCTGCACACCTTTGTGGAAACAAATAACCCTCAACTCCTTCGATGCACATCATCAATATGATTTATTAGCACTCAGTTCACCAGCCTGATCCTCAGCTTAATGCCAGGCTGGACGAGGGAGTGCCAGAGAGCACTGAACCAAGGCAGAGGTAGGTAACTATAGGAAATGAACCCTTGGCAGGGGTGAGGAGGAACGTGTGGCTATGAAAGATTTGCAGTTCTTTCTGCAAGTCCCCAAGGGCACCCCAGATGGGACAAGTCTCCCCGTGCTTGTTTTTGCCTTGCTTTTCCATGAGTCAGCTAAGCACGGCCCATTTAACACCCATGGGCTCAGGATGCTAAAGTGGCAACTTTACAATAGATGGATGTGAGGGCCTCACTTCTCTTCCTGCCTTTAAGCACTTTAATATATTGGCCACCTTCCTCCACCTAATTCCTGACAGCTGCCCAAGCAGGGAACTAGGGCTGCTAAGGAACGCATTGCACTGACATGAACTCCCTGTAAATGGGAAATGTTTATTTTCTCAGTGCCGGCGGTGTCTCAGTTCCCAGCGCTGGGAAGCTGGCAGTGTCTGGGGCTGGTTTTGGATCACTGCTCTCCGCCAGCCTGGGGGACTGCCCCGACCCAACCCATCCTTCATCTTAGGCTGGCAGGAGGTCAAGGCCATCCTGCCATCCTGCCTGTGCTGAACTTGTCAGCGACTTGCAGCTGGGCAGGCTGGGAGGTGTAGTATTGTCCCAGGGAACAATTGGAGCTGGCTGGAACGTGCGGTCAAGGCAGGGAGGGCTTGCTTCAAGAAAAATTCCTGTGACTAAGAGGGCGTTGGTTAAGCACAGAATACTTGTACGAGAGCTTGCACATTCACACAGCCAAAACAGACTGCGCAGGGCAAACGTGCTGCTGGCAGGAGCCTGCAATGGAGCACTGCTCATGCGTAGGAAAGCTGGGGTAATTCAAGCCACTCCAAACAAATGCTGGAAAAACCTTTCTCCTGCCTTGACCATTCACATTCCAGAAAAAAAGCTTTTGAGCAATCTTATGGTACTTTGATTGTACTGAGATAGTTTTCCATACTCTCTTTTAAGGATCCAGGGTATCAGAGAGGTTGGAATACATGCAGATATTAGAGGGCTCCAAAGAATGCAGTATTTCCTTGAAGTGGTTTAACCCATTTTTAATTTGTGTAAATGTGACATTTCTAAAGGCTGCTGTCAGTAGCAGAGACAATGCTGCAACCTTCCCAAATGAAACGTATGAATTGCCTTTTCCTTTGCGTGGCATGGAATACATGGAGTCCGCCTCAAGCATCCCTCCAGAGCTGCTTTAAGGAGCATTCTTGGTTGCAGAAGGAAAAGGAATGCTTGGATGGGAAAAAAATATTGAACTCAACAGTGTCTGCTAGGACATAAATCCTCAGGGAAACAGAACAGTTGGCTGAGAACATACAAGGTCATCTGGTATGCAAGCTAAACAAGTGGTACTGTAGTGCTATGCCAAAAAGCAGTCTTGTATGTAAATGCACACAGGGACCCTTTAATCAGTACCCATTGCTAAAAGTGGTAGTTTCTTAGCTAAGCATCCTTTATTTAGACTAAATTGGAGCAGTAGATAAATACTCCTAAAAGTAGTAGTAGAAAGGTAACACCTGGAGAGGTGTGACACATGCCAGCTGATCTAACCAGATGCACAGTCCTGTTTCATCCATGGCATCTCAAGCATACATCTCTGCGGTTCCACCCCCTCCCCTGTGCTGGCATTTCTGCTTGGTTTGCCTTGCAGAGAGCTGGTTCACGTTGCTGGATTATCAGAAAAAGGGCCTCAGGATAGGTTCTGAGTGAGCAGTAGCAGTCAGGGCAGTTGCTGCCGGGGCCAGGATGAAGGGGTCATCATCATCAGCTTACATTTAGATATCTGCACTGTAACTTCAACACAGCCTCCTTGCTCCAGAGCACTTACATCATGCTGTAACCCTCAGCTCTGCTGTTCAGGACACAAAACCAGACACATGCACTGGCACCAGCAGGTGGGTCCTGAGCAGAGGCTGAGGGTGCTGCAGAGCCAGGTCCTTGCTGTTCCCCCCTGACCTCAGGCTGGGGCCTGTCTGCCCCCAGGCTCCTGCACCTCCCTGCTGCCCAGGGCAGAACCACCATGCTCAGTGAGGGTTTCAGTCTGTTCGAAGGATCTGAAATGAGCCTGCCAGGTGGGGTGATGCTTTTTGACCCACACAAGAGTGTGGCGTTGGAGGTGGCCACATCTGCCACCGCAGGTAAGTTGCATAAGGTGGAAGGAGCCAAACTCAGTGCACCCTACCTGTCACCAGCAGTGCCCCCAGGGACTGTTTCAAAGGAAACGTCATAGAATAGTTTGGGTTGGAAGGGCCCTTTAAGGGTCATCTAGTCCCTGCAGTAAGTAGGGACATCTTCAACTACATCAGGTCACTCCGAGCCCTGTCCAACCTTGAATGTTTCCAGAGATAGAAGAGTTGGCTCCAGCAAAGAGCCAGTGCATGCACTGGTGCTTACTCAGCATGACCAGCCCAAGAGCCAGACCCTGGGGAAAGCAGAGCAGGGACACCCTGACTACCCTCTCCTCGGGCTTCCTCTGATGTGGAGGAAAATGCACCTATGCACAAGACTCATCCTTGGCTTCACTACAGGAGACGATCACCACCCCAAATCCTGGGGAGCCCCTCAGGCAGAGGTGTTGGCCTAGAGAACACCAGAAATGGTTGCTGCATGTCTTGGATTTCCTATTTCCATTGAGATGAAAATAAGTGAACAGCATAATAAAAAGATAAGACTTTACTAATACAAGGCCTCAGGTAACAAGATCTCTGCAGAAAGATTTGGAGCAGAAAAAAGAACAACATTCTGAGCTCTACTCCTTTGCGAGTGGAAAGGATCCCAATTGCAACTCTCCTCTAGCTAGCACTGGTGAAAAAGTCCAACCCAAGTAAGCCAACACAATTGGGCTGGACAAGTCTCTGGCAAACTCCTAACCAGAAAAATAGCCAAGAACACCACTTGTGAGCTGGAACAAGCATCTGAAGAGCTGCAGCCAGCTTCTAACCTCACACAGTTTCTCAAATCTGTCAGGAAAGCAGCAGCCATTTCCTCTAACAAATGATCCCAAATAAAAAACAACGAGACAGAGTTTCCAATTTACATTCCTAGCATGAAAAGCAGATAGGCCACAGCTAGAGAAGCCTTTAAGCTCAGTCTCAACATGACCCCTGACTAGAGATGCTAAAACTCCATAGGCTCCTTCAAAGCTCTCTCTTGGAGTGTATGGCCAGGTGCAGCAGTGCAGCCCAGGTAAAATTAATATTCAGCTCTAATAGTATAAAGTTTTATTAATTAAAGTAGAAGCCAAGTCTAGCTTTCTCAGGATGAAAAAGCCTGATGATGAATGAAAAGATCAAAGCATGATGCTTTTAAGGCTGCCTAAAACTCACAATTACCATGTAAATTACAGAAGTCTTTCTCCCTAAACCCATCACAGAAAATCCAGCAAGTCTGTGACTAACCTTGTCACATAGTTACAGAATTCACCCCAAGGCAATTACTTGTCCATCCGCCAATAGATGCAGTATAAAAATATGGGATGCATCTGCAATCCTCATCAGGGGGGCTTGTCCTCTTGAATTCCATCCCTGTACAAATGTAATGGGGTGGTCTTCTTGGCAGGACCAATTCCTTACAATAGGACAGAATACAGACATCACACTCCTTAAAAATCACACAGAATTGTGAGTTAGACATTTAAAAACTGTGAAATCTAAGAGAAAGTGTTACTTCTCCATTTCTTAATTAAGAAATGCCCTGTGCTATCAGTTCTGTGCTCCTCTGAAAGATTTAACTGTGCAAATTAAAATGAAAAGCAAATCCCTGGGCTCCAAAAGCCTCAACAGATGTTCTGACTGTTGTCTCTGGAATTCAAAACTAGGGCTGCCAACTTTCCTGACCTTAGAAATGGAGGGGGACAGAGTGTCCATGAATTTATGAAACTACTGAAGAGGGAATCTAATTTTAGTCATTGCAGTCCAACATATGTTTACATTAGGATTTCACATGCAATTGATGATGGAAAATGCTCTGGCTTGTCCTTTATCTGCAGAAAAAAATTTTGTATCTGTGTTCAATAGCATGAAAATTCTTTTTGTCTTAACTTTCTTCATTATTGAAAGGGTCCTTCTAAGCACTGCATTCTTAGAATACAGGCAAGAAAGTGCCACAAGGAGATCAGTGTGTTAAGAGTGGCTCAGCTGAGATGGCACTAAACACCTCTTGTAAAGGGCATCTTATAAATGTAGCCTAGAGGATAACTTGGCTTTTGTGGGTCAGAAAAACTAATTCAAACCAGCAATGCTTGTCTCCTGCTGAAAGAAGCCTGAAAGAGGAGATACTCAACCCTGCACCCTTCCCCACAAACTTCAGCTGCTTATCTTAAAAATTCACCCTAACATTAGGCTTTGGGAACACCTACAACAGTTAGCTTTCTGCTTTTGCCCCAAGGCTTATGATCTCTCATTATGTCACTCCTCCTGGTCAAAAACCCCCCAGGTCTCTTAGGAAGAACATTTAAGTGTAGGGACCTCACGGATATCCCACAGCTCAGCAGCAGCACAGATGCCAGACACTCCACACTGCTTCACCTTGCAATGAAATTTCACTCTCTCACACCTGGCACAAACAAACAGTAGAGCTTTGGCTGAGTGATCAAATGTTCCCTGTAAGCATCAAGACTCTTAACACTTAAAATGAATGCAAGCATTTTAATAAAGACATTCAGCCACAGCATCTCTGTTCAGAAGGGGACTGGAGGGAGACACAGGAGAGCTCTTTCAGTCCTCCGTTCTGCTCTCCCATTGAGCAATCCCATCTGCATCGATGCCATTCCCATCATCTGAGAATAAACAAAGCTGCTGCTTGTGATGTGGCTTTGCTCAAGCCATTAAAACAAACACTTGTGCATGTTAAATATGCTAACAGCAATTCCGCTCTGTTACAGCGTGAAAGGTGCCAGCAGGAGCAAGGAGTCAGTGCTTTCTGGAATAACCAAGCCAAGAAGCTTCTGCAGTTTCAGTTGTGACCAGCTCAGTGACTCCAAGCAAAGATATACATATGGTAACGTGATGCTAGAGAAAATGAAAACGTGTCATTCTCCCCCTCCTGACTACAACTCTGTGGTCCTTTATTCTCAGCCACCTGTTTAAATACTTCTAGGTCAAGATTTAAATATGCATTTCATCAAAAAAGGTTCTTCTGAAACACTGTTAGTTTAAAATTTTTTACCCTAATAATTTTAATTATCCCCAAATTTTAAAGTATATATCATTGGCTTACATCTCAGTGATCTGCTTTTCTACAGACTGCAACAAGCATATACAAAATATAGCCAAATACTAATGCTTAGGTCTCAACTTTCCCAACGCTGAACATCAGCAGCTGCCACTAAAATTGCCCAGTGCTTCTGAATGGTCATCATTACAGAGAAACCCAGTTTGCTGTTTTGTCCCTAGCAGCAGGATGGTATTTCATGTTTTAGCCAACCAACCTCTGCTCTGCCCCAGGTGCAGCACCAGTGCCCCAGCTGGGAGAGGCACCTGCGAGTCAGGCACTGGGTGAATTTGCAGCCTATTGCCAGATCCGGGGTAGTGCTGGAAAATAAAGGACTCTCCCAGGTGACAGAAACAACTAACAGGCCATGCTCTAGGACTTCTAATGAAAACTCTACTTTGAGAAACTTGAGGGAAGGCTAATGATGTAGGGAAGCTGAATTGCTAGCTGGGGATGTGGCATCACACAGCTCTTACTGCTTTGGATGGCAAACACAGCAAGGAGTCTTGCAAGGCAAGAGTTTCAAATGTGTGTTGCAAAACACAATTGGCAGATAGAGGAGAACTAAGATCAGAGCCAGGGCTACAACAACAGGGAATAAGGATTAATTCAGTTTGGACAAGCCTGCTGAAATCAAGTAAATATTCTTGAAGTTTTGCACTTTGTCAGTTTGCCAACAAACACACACTGGAACCAAACCACAAGCTAGATATGTTAGAGCCAAGCTCTGGCCACAAAATCTTGTGGACCTTCTAACACTGCACTGATTATATTTTATTTACGGGAATCTGCCTGAGAAGTCAGAATAGCTACTAAACTGCATATACTTTAAGTTAATGCATCAGAAGAGACTTTGAATAGATTACTTTGAAATGAGGAGACAATCTCCTTGAAAAGTTAGGGCAGCTTATCTATGAAGACAGCTGAATTTCCAGGTTAGTTACCAGTATATATATAAAGGAATAAAAACGTACCATTTGTTCACAACAGATTTCTGTATAGCATCTCAAAAAGGGCACAAATGTTTTTCCTCTGAGAAATGTAAGGACACGTCATTCCCTTGCACCTTTACTATTAAAATGAGTTGGTCGTTTAACACAGTAACCCTGACATCTTCCAAATCAACAACTACCACTCAATTGCACCATCTTCCTGGTGCAATATAAATATATTGTTAACTAAAATGCTACATATAATACAGTTCTCTTAAAACCCAGCTTGGAAGCTGTGAATTTAACTCACTAACAGATTAAAAGGAAAATAACCTTTTGTGTATTTACAAAGAAAAAATGTTCTTAGACAGTCAAGTAAAAGAAATACAGACCCCTACTACTAAGCTACCGTATTAATTCTAGACCTTCCTGGCCAAGAGATCATCAGTTTTAAGCATCTATTGCACTGTCTCTTGCTGGAAAAGTGTATTTGATCTTGATGAAAACAAAAGTAAAATTTAAGAACTGTTTTTTAACTCCAATTGAGCAAAAGTAGTTATGGGATGATGCATCTCAGAGGAAATGTTTGCACAGTGTAAATATATAAATATGGTTTTTGTGCATAAATATTTAAGAAAACTGGACAAAGGTTACTTTTGTATGAAACCCGTAAGTTTCTTCAGATGTGAATAACTATTATTTTATCTTGCAATTTCTGTCTTCACATAATGTATTTGACTGCTGAATTCATATAATAAAGTTTGCTTTTGAAAGAATCCAGAGTTCTGCCAAATGAGAGTTAATCCAGAATAAGACTTCAGCAGCACGAAGACATCTGGCAAACAATCCATCCCACAGTCAAGTTTTATGCACAAAGGAGAGCATGGAATGATTGCACAGAAGGCACACATCTCACACAGCAAAGCAGGTACAGTGATGGACACTTGTACTGCTCCCCCTGTGCCATCTCCTAGATTCAGCATCTCTATAAAGTGCTTAGTGCTGCCTTAGAGGCAAAAAATTCAACTCTGCCTCTGGGAGAAGTAAGGCTTGATGGTGGAAGGAAGGAAGAAAAACCAGCCCACTGATCAACATACATTCAACTATGCTCCATACCTGGTTACTTCCGCAGCTTCAAGATCTGGTACAGACAAATGGGCAGCAAACAGAGCTACAGGCTGCTTGTCCCAAATGAAGCCTGTTCTGAACCCCTTGTGACATGAGTTTGCCACCTTAGGCCTGGCAGTCTCTTCTTCAGAGAATTTCCACATCCCCATCCCATCCATCAGATGCTGGCTCCAGAGATGTGCAGCTGAGTGCACTCTGCTACACAGCATTATGTAATCTGAGGGGATCTCCAAGCCCTGCTGCAGATAAACTACACACACAAACTACACACACAACCATAAACGACACAAACTCTGCTGGAAGGAAGCAGAGATGAAACTTTCTTTGGGGAGAGGCAGAATGTAATGGGATCCCCCCCACTGCCACTGCAATTGCATAGCTCTTGCTGCATATTGCTAAGAAAGAAACTGGAGAGTAAGTGCATCAATCAAGATTACTGCAGATTAGATAATTTCTAATTTACAAATACGAAATTTCTTGATTTCTAAACCACTGCAATTTAAGTGATTATGACTCTGTATTGTGTGCATGCAGGAAGTATCAACTGTTTCACATATATTGCACAAAATTCCACATAACATAAGCATGGTGGTCAGGCTTGGGGAGGTTTAGGAGATTTTACCCTACCAGTAAATGATGTCACCTTTACTGGTTAATGATGACAGGAAAATAATTCTGGGAAAGGAAGCTGTCATGACTCCACATAGAAATTCAGATAAATTAATACACTTCGTTATTGGGCAAAAAACCCTAAATAAACATGAAAGTAAAAGTACTTGAACAGAATTTTCAAAATTAAGTCTTGTATAGTAAAGCAGACCTGATCTGACAGAAGCAGATGGCACTTGACTTGGTAGATAAGGAAATGTGTATCAGGATGATTCTAGTGAACAACATATGAAAGTTTTAGGACATCTGATAGACTCTAAGTGACAAATACTAAACACACTTTGTGACTCATGGCTATTTAAACTCTGCATTGCAGACAGACCATATGCAAAAGAAATAGAACCAAATGAAATACAATTCCAGCATCAATGTTGAAAAGCCCCATTTTCAACTTCAGAACTTCATATTGTCAAAATAAGGCCACGTTATTTCTGGTATTCTTTATTAAAAATACTGCTGTACACATGAAGAATGAAAACAGGATTAAAGATGAGTAACACATATTGGGATCATGACATTAGAACTTAACATACTGGTGCTTTTTAGGGGAAGCAGTTGACACCTGAATTACTGAAACAAGGGCAAATCAAAAATACATAGGTACCCTCAACAAAATATTTACAATATAGTAAATACAGCAACAGAATTTAAAACAGGTACAAAATTTAAAATGACCAACATCAAATGATTTCAAAGGTTGTCCCTTCTGTGCTTTTAGCTGTAAAAAATAGGAAGGTAAGAGTTAAATTTCCCATCTGGGAGGGCACATCCTGGTGGCTCTTCTTTTTAAATACAGATACACAGTTCTTCCTATGAATGGATCAAACTACAACTTTAGGACAACCTTCTAAATGGAATTAAAATGGGGTAGAAGGGCTCTCCCCCAAAAAACACCCAAGCTGAACTTCAGACTGTTCAAATCATTCCCAAGTATGGACCAAATGAAATAAATAGAAAACAAAGCTCAACTTCTTTTTTTTTTTTTTTCCTTTTTTTTTTTTTTTCTTTTTTTTTTTTTTTTAAATGTATTACCTGACACCAAATATTTTCTGGCTGACATTATGTATGAAAACTTAATTAGCTGTCTACCTTTTTATTTTTAAACCAAGTCCTGAGGTTACTAGGGGCTGAAGCAAACTGACATTATGCAAATACACACAGGTTTGCAATTTAGACATGTCTTGCAGAGGGTGGTGTGCTGGTCTAAAAAGGATGAGAATTCAAGCCCTATTTTACCCCTGCCTTACACTTCCACAAAATATTGGTCCACAAATTAAATTTTCAAAGGTTCCCAAACCCCACAACTGAACAGATGATCCCCTTTCATTTTCAAAGAAAACAATACTGGAAAAAACCTCAGCCCGCTTATAAATTAAGCATTTCATATTTCTTCTAGAATACAAGTACTTCTTTTTTGTACAAAAGAATTACAATATGATTTGTCAAAAAACATATAAAAGACAGCTGCTCTTCCTCAATTCATGAGCTAATGATAAAAGACTGTTTTGCATGTTCACTTTTCAAAGTTCCTGTTCCTTTTTTATTAAAAAGAACATTCTGGCAACTGTTATCGTTTGAATATTAAACATTATGTTCCTTTTAAAATTAATTTGATCAAATGCAACAATAATCGATTTTTAAACTCAACAACTGATGCTACCTAATGTGGATTCAACCACATTTTCTAAAATGTGTAAAGCATGTCCCTAGTCTTCAAAGCTTTCGATGTGAAGAGTTGCTTTTTTCTTGATGCAAGTCTCAAGGCGGAGAATCATTTTAAAGCTTAAAAAAGTGGACAGAGAAATATTAAAAACTTCTCTGAAAACTACAAATATTGAGAATTATTAAAATTGATGTCAGTAACATCAGTTGCAAGTGCTTAGAGTCTGTCCTGACCTTTTGAGTTTCCACATTTTCTTCATGGTGAGCACCCAGTGCTATTAAAACATTCAGTGCTGGGAAAGGATAGATACAGTCTTCACTACTGCTTTAAGAAAGGAAATTCCTACATATTTGGCAGTCTTCGGTATCAAAGTGTAGGTGTTTAACTAGAAATCCCATGAATACCCAAGTTTGGAGACAATTGCATGTCCAAATATTAAGAAAGGTTAATTGAGGAGGAAAATTCCAGACTTTTGAGACTGAATTACTTCAGGAATATTCATGTGTTGAGTATTATCAAAAGTAATATTACTTTGGGCTAAGCAGTGACTGCAAAGGCACAGCAGATCATAATCCCTCCAGATTCAGGCTGTAAAACTTGAAAAGCTCTTGATGCCAGACAACTGCTGTGTTTAGTTAATCTTCTTTTAACAGTGTCTTTGTATCTGTATCCAGTGTAGCGTACCATAATAAAGCTGTGGTTCAAAGAACAGAACTTTATACAAAAATTATACTGTAAATAACCTAAAGTAATACACTCCTGAAACTTCAGGCATTTAAACAATTTCTTTTTAAAAAAAAAATCTATTAAAAAAATTGCATAAATGTAAATGCTTCTGACTAGCAGGAAAACGTACAAACAGTTTTTAAAAGGCGCTGGTTGTGTTCAGAGCAAGTTTGATATGCTCCTGAAATTAGAGATGTTTCCCATTCTGTTATTTTCGTCACTTCGCTTAGACAAAGTTAAAATCAAACGACAAGGGACTTTTTCCTTTTCTGTCAATTCACCAATACTTCACTTGACTGGTTTGAAAAAGTGTCTTCTCACATTTCTTGGAGCTAACAGTGGGTGGCATACAGAGCTTGCATACAACACACTTTTACAGAGGTTACGAACTAAGCGGTCATTAATAGAACACAATTTCTGTTAAATTATTTACCTGGTCCTTTATGCTATTCTGGGTGCAAACAATATAAAAAAATGAATAAATTTTGCTATATCCTTAGTGACAAAAATGTATCCCAGAAATGTCCTTGCAAAGAGTTTCCCTTAAGTATATAATGTGGCAAAACTTCAGAGATCAGAAAAGTCTAAAAAAAAAATTAAAATTAGTGCATATACAAGTGGAAAAAATAAAAGCAGGAACATCATGCACCTGATGTGTTCCTTATCTAAAATAAATTCTTCACAGATAAAGCCTCCAATGGCAGCCTTAGCTCTAGGATAAGTGAAACATTCTTCCCTTCAAGTAACAGTGTACCTGACTGAAGTGCAAGCAGCTTTGCTCATCTCCTGTTTGTTTCCCAAATGTGAAATGAGATGACAACAACAATTCAGCTGTAGTGCAATTTGCTATCGTTTAAGTTCCTCAGCAATGTCCTGCATGCTTTCAGCAAATACTACAACTGACCATTTGCGGCTGCAATCAGTTCTTGAAAAGTATTTTCAAAGCAGCGTTTTAAATCGCTGTAAGTTACCACAAGTACACTCTTCTCATCTCTGGAAATGAGGCTTATTTTTTCTGGCACACCAGCATCTAACTGTAACAAGAATGCAAAAGATAAAATAAAAGAAGTGTGAAAGAAATGGCAAAACATTTCCCCAGTAACAAAAGCAATCAATTTCTTGGCAAGTACACTGTTGGGCTGTGAATCAGATCCTTCCTTGCTGTGCCCTGAGCAGGTTTGGAACTGCACCACAACGATGTACTTGCCAGAAAAATCGAGACATTTTGGTCTTAACCTGATGGATATTCCAGACCTTTGGAGTAGGTAACCATTATTTTTCTGCCCTTTCCATAAAGCTAACCATCCTGCAATGCTATCTTCCCCTGTGTAGAAAGCCTAGCAAAATTTCTGTATAGCCCCTGATGAACAAAATCACATTTCACATTACATTTGCACATAAGATCCACAAGTCTCCAAGTAGGGTAAGTAAATTACTTCTTGCACACTCTAAAATGAAACAACGGAGAGACCAGCTCTAGGTAGTCTGACAAACTGCACAAACCCAAACCTCAATTTTTAGGGAGTACAGGAAACAAACTAGATCCTAAGCTGTATAGTACACTTAATACCTTACTTACATTAGGAAAAAGAAAGAAAATTAAAAAACCTAGTTACAATATATAAACAAATAGGTAATTTGGGGTTAAAGATTTACGTCTATTCCACACTTGTTTCCATGTTTTATTCCAACTTCTCAAATTCAATATTAAAAACCTCTACGTCACATTATGTATTTTAGAGATGTAGCACTAAATCCTTATTTGGGACAGAGAAATATCCTACTTTGCATAATGAAATCCCTTCCACCACTGTATCATGCATTATCCTTACTTTGCAAGAAATATCCATCAATGGGGAATTGTCAGACTCACCCATAATACAAAAATTCTGTGAGTCTTAGCCAATACATTCATATTTCAAAATATTAACAGTACAAGCTTTCTTGTCCCAATGCAGAAGGGGGGCAGAGACAAGTGGGATATGACACTATTGAGATAATCTTTGGAAATACAACTCCAGCAGAATTAGATGAATGTATTATAATATTGTACTAAATGGCAGAAGAACAATTACATTTATCACTGAGATGTTCCACTGGCTGCTGTCTGGATCAACCCAAGTTAGAAATTTCTTGCATTTGTCTTCCAAAACAATGTTCTGAGCATAACCTTAAAAGCTGGAACCTCCCAGATGTAAAGTTCCAGCTTTGTGAATAGGTTTAGAAGGACAAGCAAATTAGTTTTAATTCTTGTGGAGTAGGATAAGAACAAATCTTTTCCAACATCCATTCCAAAATATTATCACTGTCAAGGGTTTGTGAAATATTTGTGAAATATGTTTGTGAAATATTGTCTACCATTCTCATTAGAATCATTCAAGAAATCAGTGAATTACCTTAATGAATTTAGGACATGGAAGATGTTTATTAAAAAAGCCACACAGCTAACTAGAAATACACCAGTATTTATGGCTCGCTCTTTCCTCCTGTGGAGGCATAAATCAGTATCTTATTTGAAGAGATCCCCAGAACACCACATTGAAAAAAAATATTTTTTTCAACGAGTAATTTTCATTCAAAAGGAACACTTTTGGAGTGCAGCAAGGAAAGCCCAAATAGCCCCTTCTACAAGTGCATACTACAGTTTCAGAAGTGGTTTTTTCGAGTGTATTTTCAAAGTAACATTTTATAAGCCTTACATTTGTGTGCTGAGCCCACAACCACAGAAGAGAAGAGCCTCTGTTTAAAAAGGTAAGCCATGGACATTTATAGAACAAGGCATTCTTTGACACCATCTCTTACCTGACCTATGAATTCAGGATTGTCCCCTCTTGCTACAGTACTGTACAGGTCACTGCTTTCAAATCATGATGACATTTCACTGCCTATTTGAATATCAACATGCTTGCTTTTTGATTTAGCCTCAATCCCTTTAATGTCCTTTTTAAAGTGATTACAGACACCAACCAGAAAGATAAAAAGGAGGTTAAAGAAATGCACAGCAGTGGTCTAATTAAAAGCCCTGACAATTTAGAAAAAGATTTAACTGTAGTTAAGACAGTTATTACATGTCAAAGGATCTGAACATATTCAGTATTTTCTGGAAAAGAAAGCTGGCTATCCTAATCCTAGAAAAGAAAATACTAGCCACTGAAAGTGTATACTGTCAGTGTCTGCACCACTGTTCTCTACTGAGTGAGTGGAATGACCAAGCAGCTACAAAAAAAAAAAACCAACAACAAAAAAACCAAAAAACAAAGAAAGAGAGAAAGACAGAGAGAGAGAGAGAGAGAATAAGTAATATCTTAGTCTCCTATGAATTACGGAACTTTGGCAAGACAGTATAAAGTTGAAAGCTGATCTGCCAACAAAAAAAAATCTGCTCATGCAGTTCTTTAATTTATCAAGTAAGACATGTTCTATAACTACTGAAGATACCATGGTCTCCACATGTCTCCTGTTATTAAATGTGAGAATGGTCAGCTAAAATTTTGCTAATGGTGCAGCTCTTGGAAAACCATAAAAATCTTTGTTAGATCAACCTTGGGGAAAAAAAAGGACTAGAGAGGCTAAGGAAGTTATCAGAAATAGATTTAACATTTTAAGGCACAGAAATTTTCCAGCACTGTCCTATATGGTAAGGATTTTTCACAAATTTCTATTGCTGCTTCCCTCCTGATATCTCCTCCTGTCTCCTACTCTGGTCCCCACAGTTTAGGAATGGATCCTCTTGCCTTACAACCACCCTCCGTGATAACTGTACCAGCAGAAACCTCCTCCAGTTAAAGGGCTTTTATGGATCCTTTATGCTGTGTTGAAAGACCAGAGTAGCATAAAGGGACCAGCATTGCTTATCCACAGTATTCAGTGCATTCTAGGATGAAAAGTCAATACTGTCTCATGCTATATTACCAAGTTCCAAGTTTTAATATTAATGAACTAAGTTTATTTCAAATATCCATAAATGTTCGAATATTAGCTTAATGAATACATTTTTTTCATCCAAAACAGGGGCAAAATAACCATCAGTTAAATCAACAGAATTAACCTATCAAGACCAACTTGCTTTGAAGTGAAATATTATGTTAAAAAAGTTAACCCAAGCAGATTTTTAAAAGCTAACCCAAGTACAGTGTACCTTGTTAAGACATGAGATAATGTGACTGAGGTCAATCCAAGGAGTACCCGCTTCTGTCACCTGATGGAAAAGGTGATCTCGAAAGAGCTTAAGTAAATACCTGTCTCCAGTTTCTGACCAGGTTGGGTCTTTCTGAAACCTGGTGTAAAACAAAGGCTCATGTTAAAGCTCAGAAAGTTAAGAAAAATTAAAACCCACAGATACACATCACTTCAGTCTCAGCTGAGTACTTCTACAGTTTGCTAGTGTTAAAACAAGTAACAGATTTCCTTAAAAACTATTGCTACTCAAAAGAGACTGCTAAGAGAAAGCATATTAAAAAAATGAAGTAACTTTCATGTATCTATTTGTAAGACTTCTCCTTTATTTAAAATTTTGGTCAAAGTTGTTTATGTTATTTTTCTCAAGGCTTCTTAAATACTCCTTTCTTCAGAGCAAATATGAGGAAAAGTTGAGCTTAAATTTACAAGGGGAAAAATCTTGCACTGCAAAGTGTTTTTTACATACTCTGCACCATGAAAACAAGTATTTCTTACTCTGGCCTCTCATTGATTGTTCCCAATTTTGCTAGAAGTCTAAACAACCTTCCATTTTGCACCTCCTAGAAAAAAAGGAAGATGATATTAAGGTTTCTGAAACATAAAATTAAGACACTTATTTACAGAAGATATACAGTAGTAATGCCAATGAAGCACTATTAATCAGTGATTTAATCTAAGAAGAGGATATAACTTTTTCAGAAAGGCAGAATGCATTATATTTTTATTGATAGCCCAATGCACATTTTAGCAGTTCAAATTATAATGTGGAGATTTAGCAACTAATGATACCTTGCTGCCCCAGGTGAAACTGGATCAGGCAATCTATTTCTTTGTGGAAACTTGAGTCTAGTCTCTCACCCACCTATACTTACAGGTTTGCTAAAATATAGTAAGTTAAACAAGAGTATGTTTTTGCATATATATACACACACACAGTTAGCTAGACCTGTAGTAATATACCTATAATACCTTACTTCAGTTAAAGATGAGAGAGAACATCATCTACCAGATTTGTTTTTCAGAAATGCTTTGTAGGCCATTATTAAATATTTAGCAACAATAGTATCAGACAAACATTCAAAATGCAGTTGAATACAAATGTAACTTTGAAACATGTTTTTCCAAAAAAGTTAGAATTTAAATCCCACAACAGTATACATTCTGAATCCAGTGACAGAGATAAAGCAATGAGAATGAACTCACACAAAGGACAGAACATTGGAATTACAGGTGCTTAGAATACATGCAATTGAAAAACTGATTTCACACATTTTTCTTTATCACTGTGGATACAGTAAAAAGAGTTACATCTTAGCTTACATTATACTGTGGATTCATGTTAAGTAAAACCTGCTGAAACCTGGCATGAAAGATTCTCTCCTGATATTATTCATATTCTCCAGTGTCCTGGCTCTCCAACATTACTCTGCATTCTAAGCTGAGTCTCGTTCTATGAATGATCATATTGATTTCAAATTAATTCAGTGTAGAGTAGATTTTTGTGCACAGCAAGGTAAATAAAGTAGGCCAAGGTGATTACAGGTTGACCTCCACCTGTGGGTTGGCAAGAATTCTATTACAAGTCCAGAAAACACAAAGCAGAATGGCTTCTACCAGAATTGTAGCTACCCTTTGAGACTGACAGGGAAGACTTACCTTGTCCAGCTAGCAGAGGTCTATACAACCTCCAAATAATGTTTTTTTGTATGAGGACAAAGACAAGTGAAAACCTCATCTGTGTGAATTCCACTGCCTTGTGACCAGCAGTCAGTGGTGACACAGGTGAGCAACAACACTGTCACCAAATCTCCAGGATTGGTAACCTGTAAGCTGGAGAGCACTTCTACAGAGTGGTTTAAAGAACACTTGAAAAATGGAGGCTTTGAATGGTGTGAGATATAGATGATGTGAATATTAAAGAGAGAAAGGAACAGATATGGTAATGGGGTCATCACTGCTATGTGAAATGTGAGTTTTAAGGGGGTAAGAAAATATTAATGGTTTCAAGAAAACTAAGTTAATAACTGCATACAAAGTATTTCCAGCATCAGAAGTCCCCAGGTTACAGATGACTGAGTGCTTAGAGGACTCAAGGAAAAATATCATATATTCTTGTCTCGTTCTAATACTCTTCCCTAGGCATCTGCTTTGGAGCAACAATAAAAGGAGGGTACCAGGCTAGACTGAAGGATACTGTAGATCTGATGTTACTGAGAAGGCAGCAGTACAAACACATTATCATATGACAGCTAATTAGACACTGCTAATTTATCACTGCCAGGAAAACAACTATTGCCAAACTGGGTGCTATGCAACAACTTGGATTTGTAGTGCTTATCACTGGCAGGGGAGAGACAACTTCTAAAAGCAACTTGACTGAAATTAGACTGCTTAAGTATTGTTTACAGGAAAATCTCATCTTTATTCTGGGAAGAGGTCCACCTGCCTAAATTTGTGGAGGCACATTGGGGCCCTTTAACAAGAAATGATCTTCAACATCTTCAGAGCAGGAGTAGTGGCTGACTCTGATATAGTGGGCAAATGTCATCTACCACTTTGCATCAAAAGTAGGTACCATCTTGCTCTTCTATAGCTCTTTGCTTCTAATAGATTTCACTATATTTCACTATATGAGGGAAAAACTGCTATCCAACAAGCTAGTGGAAGACAAATTAAGAGAATCAGTCCATCAGAATCCTAACCACTGGTCGACCACCTCTTAAAAAATTCAATGAGGGCATGAAGTGGAAAGAAATCACAGGACTTGATTAAACCCTTAAAACTTTGATACTCTATCCTGAACATATCTTCAGCATCATAAAAGCCTTCTGTAATGTATCTCAGTCTTGGTAGATGATCTTGTGATCAGTGGTTTCTGATAAGTAGACACCCTTTCCTGTTGAACAAATACACACTAAACATGCTAGCACTTGGTACCTTGACTGAACTTGACAGACTAACCAGACCCCAGCAACAGATGCACACTCACACAGAAGCTGAGGATAACAGGTTTTACTTGCCACATTCATTTGATAAGGAATACATAGGAGATAAGGGACACTGGAATGAAAATCTATCAAAAAACTTAAAGGTAACATTTGTTGCTCTATAACCTCTAGCATGACACAGAGTGTGACATTCATGCCCATCATTTACTCAGCATGCTACTTTTTAACCATTATGCAAAGAACATCTTTTCCCCAGGACTGCTGGTTGGACATGAAGGTGATACTACAGTTAAAGAGCAGTTGAAGACACCCTAAAACTAGTGGTTCTTGGAGTTTTTTGACTTTCAGTACTTTAAGCTCATAGTTTTCAAGTCTGCAGGCAGATGACTTAGATTGATAGGCAAACAAAAGGAAAACAAAATAAAACAAACAAGAAAAACAACAAAACAGCAGAAAACATTCCCTCTTAAGCTACAGTTGTAGAAATACTGACTATAAGTCTCCCTCTAGGAATTACTGAATTATTTACCTTTGCAAGGTCTTCCTCTATTACATCATTTCGCATTTGAGCAGCATCCAACTGAGTATAGAATCGTGCACCAATCATAGGCATGATATCATTTACACTGCGGAGCCTGTTTTGGTCAGTCAGCAAATACCTGCCAAAATAGCCCCACCCCCAAAAAGATTACTTCAACATGCTGCATGTGCCAGAGAGATCATCCTATTATGGTGTTATTTGACTCTGATGTCTATTTAATATGCAAAGTCGACAAGTGCAGCATTTTTGAAGATATTAACAAAGAATGTGTGGTAACTTCCATGGACACATCCCAGCAGTTACTTACACAAGATTGGAGTGTACTGGCAAGGAACTGCACAGTTCACCCACTCAAACAGCAAGAACATACTCAAAAAGAGAGAAGACAAAGATTCAGATTGTCATGCAACTGTTTTTTAAATAAGGAAGGGGACAGATTCCTACTTTTCCCTCTTAAGCTGAGAGAGGAGAAAGGCTACCATACTAGAGAATATTACAAAATAATATGCAAAAAAGTGAAATTAGCACTCAATCCTTTGGTCAGAAAAGCATGTGTGCCTATTTCTCAGCACTTTCTGAAACTGTAGGGAACGACTAGCATACTGCTATGGGAGATAATAAGCAATGAAACCAAGTACTGAAGAAAACTAAATGCTTCTTTTGTTTAACTCCTTATTCTTACTAGAAGCTTTAACAGCACTTGATAAAGAACAGACATGAATTTTATTAACTACACCACAGAAATACACATTATACAAATTCAAATTACAATGTTCAATGATGCATTGATTGTGCAGACAACTCAATCTGTAATCTTGCACCTGAAAATACGATTTGACATTTTCATTTGTAAGTTTAAAAAAGTAGAAGTTTCCTTTAAAAGACTTTTTAAGCAAACTTACAAAATCAGATTCTTCAGATCAGAGGAATAGTTGATTGTCACCAGTTCCATTGCTTTCTGCAAATTCTCTCTCTGAATTCCTGCTAAAGAATTGCAAGCCAAAGCCAACACAACTTTCCCCAGGGAGATCAGATCTGCTTGCTAACAGGGAAAACAGAAGAAGGAATATTCTTAGCATACATAAATATTATCTATGGTACTAGATGATGTTTGAAAAGGGAGTTCTTCAATAACCCTAAAAGAATTTGAGCAAATTAAATAAGGGCTATTCAAATCACAGTTCAATAGAACTGTCTAAGTTACAGTAGTCAAAATATAAAGAGAAAAATCTGTCCTGACTGTTAGCAACTTCTAGGTACTATATTTATCTTGGAATGCTTAAAATCTAGGTATATTTAGGCTTAAGGATAGTAACAGAGAGAACTCCTGAGCAGGAAGCAGAAGCTCTGCAAACAGGTTCTCCCAACCACCCACCTGCTCACTCCTGAGGGATCAAGCAGTTGGTAGCAAACAGAGCAAGTCTCTCAATATGAGATGCAAAACACTGATTAAGAACTTTGTTAAAACAGAAACAGCATTTGCTGGATTCATATCTTTTCATTTTGGCCACAGAATGTGAATTCCACACTGGAATCCACACTAGATGTTTCTGTTTTAACAAGGAGCACAAAGTTTTTCACCTATGATGGCCACTGTGAAAAGACATGAACTGCCTGAAATAACTAGACAGGAATAGATCTGTAAGTCTGATCAACTGAGTGTCACATTTTAGGAAAAAATTCTTAGTGTTACTAAACATTTTCCTGAAGAGCAGAACTGCTCTTAAAAGATGAACACTGAACAGGTTGCTCTGCCACAACATATATTCTGCCAATTTTAATAGACAGCCACCAGAAAATATCTTGAAAAACTACATCAGGTTTTAAAGCTCACCCCTAAAAACAGGAGCCTAATGACATTCATAGCAAAAGCTGCCTGATCCTTTTCATGGCAAGGTTTTGCATACAACTTGGCCATCTATTAAACACTTGCAGACTTCCATGCTGAATGCCTGCTTCAGAATGAATTTAACAGTCAGCTATTTAGTAATATAGAAATATAGTATTTTCTCATTTTTTTTTCTGAGAAGATACTTTTGCAAAAATAAAAAAGTTAAAACTTCTAATTATCAAGAACATCAGCTCCATGGTCTGGGACAAGGCTATGACATTTAGCAAAGAATGTAGTGAAAAAAAAAGAAAAAACTAAGATATACACCTTTTGTCATGTCTGTAATAAAGGCCAAAAATTTAGCAGCACTACAACATTAAAAGTGGCTGTAATGGTGAACACATCACAGCCCCTCATAGCTCTTCCACCCAGAGGGAGGGGTAAGCACATGTGCTGCCTCTGGCTGCAGGAGCTGAGCAGTTACATCTCCCAGATGCTAAGGGACAGAGTAAAGGAAACATTTCCAGGTCTCTCCATGTTCCCACTGCTCCCCTATCAAGTACCATTAAGTGCCACAGTTTAAACATGGATACACAAACATGGCAGAAGTTGAAAAACATGGTACTCTTATAGCTAACAAAGACAGAAACAGCATGTGGAAAATGAGACAGAAATAAGGACAAAATAGTGGAGAAGGAAATGGGACTGGCATTTGCTCTATTAATTTTCCTAAGAAAACTGTAGTATCAGCATTCCTTTATACCTCAGTAAACGGAAATGAACAAGAGGAAGAAATCCCATTTGGATCCCAAGTGGGAACCCACTTGCTTCTACTACCAAGTAGTTCATTTTTGCTGCAGAGGATACAACTCTAGTAGTAAACAGCAATTCAGTTAAGAGTGTTATCAATTCAAGATATCTGTAATTCTGCAAGATAATTCAGATTGAGTGAGCTGAATTGCTCTCTGGAGCTGTCTCATTATTTACTGACAGCTGAAGCCCTGAAAGAAAATGTTATAACAATGCCCAATGTTTGATTTTACAAGGGCACATAGGCCATAATTTTCTTGTTTAATGAGGGAATCCTAAAATATCAAGTTGAAAAGGACCCATAAAAATCAGGATTTATGGAACTCAGGTTCTTATTTTAGAAATTACAAAACTTCCATCCACTTTCCAACCCTACCCATGCAAGACAAAGTACTCAACATCCTAGAAGCTGGGCACATATGCCTATTAAGACCTGACCTTCCCTCTGAAAACATCAACAGATGTTGCTCTTCCTGCTTCTAGGCAGAAAAAGGAGGCACACAAGAACTTCTACACTTCCTTGGAGAAGAGACACCATAAATAAATGCTATATTCTTACAGCAGTCTTGCCAGTGCAAGGTACAGATCAACATTAAGCACTATCATTTCCCTTTTTTTATATTTCATATCCTGCTTTACATGTATCCATGGATCACATCAGTTCCTTTCACCATGGACCTGCCAGAAGACTTTTGCTGTAATAACTAGCAAAACAGTGGCTATTAAAAGATGTTGATTTTCAGCTTCAAGGAAAAAGCTTTACAACTTATACATACAGGTTGCCTTTTGTTCCAAAATGTTTCTTGCATGCAGCTATTGACCATTTAGTTAGCAATTTAATTCATAACTATAACCTGTGCCAATCTATCTTTTTATCTCCTGAAATCTTTGCTAGCAAAGATTTTATCACCATCATTACTTCACTGATAGATACATTAAACAGCATTAGACTAAAACCCAGCTCATAAGAGATAGAAACAGCCCTCTTCATTAACATCTCCCTACTATCAAAGGAAATTTAAATATGCCAATGAGCAAATTAAAAGTTAATTGAATAAGGAACCCTTTCCCTTCTGAATATTTTTTTAATATTAGAAAGGTATGTGCTGCTATGCCAAATGCCCTGGAGATACCTCAGCATTTTATACACTTGGCTTTATCAGCCAAGCAAATCCTATTTTGCAAGACCCATTTTCCAGAAATTCTTTGAAACTGACATTACTTTTTGTTTATCCTGTTTCACTGCTTTGCTTAGATCAATATCAGCTCATCCACTCTACAATTCTGTGGATTCACTTACCCTTTTAAGTTCTGGAATTGCACTTAGAAGTCCCTCCAAGTTTTCTTTTCCTTTTTTTTTTTCTTTCTTTTTTTTTTTTTTTTTAATAAACATTAATACTTTAGGTGCCTCTTCAGCTACTTATTTTAAATTAGGGAAGGTATAAGTGAAAATTATTTTGGCTTGCTAAATTAAAATGCTTGCTTTGAGCAAACGTAACTTTATAAACCTCATCAAATCAATAAAACTTGTGTTTTCTCTTCATTTTGTATGGAGAGAAACTCACATTCGTTTTATTTCAAACAGAAATATTTCTTAAACTTTTCTACTGTTTCTTACATTAAACAGATTTTTCCCATTATCTATCTGTCTCTTGTGACTGCCTGACACAGCACTTACAGACTGGGATACTGGAAGTGATGTGCTGGAATTCATAGATGTTTAACACCTTGTTGCTAATGCAAGTGGGCATGCATGTTTCATTTACTTCTTTTGAGCTTCCCTTACCATTTCTTTTATTTAACTCTCCAGTTATCATAAATTAATGTGTTTAACACAGATTGTAAAGAACAATTGCATTCCTTTTACACAGCCCCTCACTGTTCTGGCCAAACTCTTTCCTATCTACTTAACAATGGGAAATAGCCAGAAAGTGACAGATGCTAACAAAAATACACCTTCCTCCACTGAAGACAGCAACAAGGAAATGCATATTAGCTGGGCAGTAAACCAAGAGATAACCTACATTTTTAACAGTCACAGGAGTCCCAGAGGAATTCAGGAACTGTGTCATGGATCGAGAGGAAAAAGGACAAGCAGCAGCTGTTTTTTGTAATTTTATCTGGCTAGGGCAAGCAGAGGTAGAGCAAGATAAATGACTCTTGAATTTCAAGGAATGAACTTAGTCCAGAATCTCTGAAGGAATAAAAACAGATTGAGACAGCCTAGCCTTCCCTAAAGGAAGTGACAAAAAAGAAGGCAATACTATTTTTGTTACTCCAGTTTAGACCTTCTAAGCTATGTGTTTCAGAATATTACTTTTCTGGTATAGCAGTGATACTATTTGGATACTAACAATGTATAAAACATGCAAAAACATCCCCCTTAAACTAAACAAGGCATTACCAAGAAAGTTAGTTGCCAAGTGCTGGGCTCCAATGGTAGTAAATGCTTTTGACAGATCCATGTACCTGCGAGTATTTTTAGATTTGTACTTTCAAGTACATTAAATGCTTTGCTCTAAAATTACTTGAATGCCATAATATCTCAGGAGGATCTCTTTGCCAGCTGCAATTAAAACAAAAGATTTAGATCGAAAAAAAAAACCTCATTACATTTGTAGGCAGGAATCCCTCACTTGGATGAATTCCTATCTTCTCTCAGCTGTTTTCCAGTAAACTATTACCAAAAGCCCACTGATATGTAGCTGGGCAGGGGGGAAATTCTTTGATGTAGTCAAAGTACAGTCAAAATGGCTCTACATAATTAAAACCTAAAAAAAGTTCCCAAATTTCTAGGACATGGTCTTGAATAGGCTAGTTTATGCCTGGCCCAAGTTCAAACATTTCATTTATTACTAGAAGACTCTGAATAATCAATTTTCTCACAGTGAATAAGCTCAATTAATAAAAAGAAATTAAATCCCTACTGTAGTCTTTCACTCCCAGTATGGGCAGGGTATGTGATGACTGCTGAAGCAATGTACTTTACCCTGAGGGGAAAATAGAAAAAGAGGCACCCCTGTACACAATGATATTCCAGATGACTGGGGAATATTTTTTTTTAAGTATATAGGAATTCTTAATTCAGAGTAGAGTCCACACTCCAGAGGACACCAGGAGAGGACAGAAAAACTAGCAACCTAAAATAAAGACAGACTAGGACCTTTTAGGCGTGAGGAGAAGGTCTAAGTGCAGTTATTTAACAGATCTCTTATCTCTGAACAGGTATTCACACCTAGTTATTTTTGTTAAAATGACTAAAAAGAAAGCAGAGCAAAACTGTTACTGAACCATTATTTTTTGACTTCTAAACACCAAAGATTTTTTAAATCTCCTTCCTTTAGAAATTCATATTTTAAATAATTTCTGACTTACGTTTGTTAAATACTAATAGTTCAATCTCTTGATGAGTTTGTTGACATTTCAGAAGCAAAAGATAGCAGCAAAATAAGCATTCACATTTATAAATCACAAGCAAATTTGAATAATACATGGCAGAACCAAGATCAGATCAGTGATGAAAATACAGTTATTTGGAGACAGACATATTGAACTACAGTTTAAGATCCTTGTCTTCCAAAAGGAATCATAGTGGTTTGCAGCAGTTCCAAGTCACCAACCTAATTATGATGTTGTTGTCTTACCTGAAACTGAGCCATTAATGCCAGAGGATTATTTTGACTGTTGTCAAATGTCAAAACATCAAAGATTCCAACACAATTAACTCGTAACCTGCAGGAACAAGAAAAGGAAGTGTCATTACATTTTGTTTATTACTCAAATTTTCTTCTTCTATCATTGACTGAATGCTTTGATACAACAAAAACTCATCAGTACGTAGTAAATTACTATGAAGCAAAAAATACTATTTTACTATTTAACAAAATGAAGCAGGAAGTTTTTAGTTTACAAATAAACACATTTCTAAATTGTCAGTAGTGGATCAGTACAGTACTTTGAGGCAAACAGCAAGTCTTCCCAAAACACCTTCCAAAAGTACTTAAAAGAAAACTTACAAGTTTTAGCATGCGTTCATTTTTACTCTCATGCCAATTAAAAGTAACAACTTCCTAGTTAGACATTGTTATTTCTGTAAAACGTACATGGTCAGCAGCTACCATGATCACAGTTCACACTGAGAATGAGCATTTTTTTTACCTTGTTTTGCCTGTTACTAGAATTTTTGTTGGATCCATAACCCGGCAGGCCAGTCCCGCAGTATGAATGGTCCGCAGGGCAGAGCTGAGCTGCACGATGTATGCCCAGATCAAAGACTCTGGTAGCAACCCAGCATGCTGCCGTGGCAGAGGTCCATCATGCTGACCTAGAAGTAAAATATTGTAAGCATAAACAAGAGGCTACTACATAACACTGAAGTCAGCACATTTGGAATTACAGAATTAATTCACAAACTCATTTCGTTTAACTCTTAACAGTCCTCAAACTTATCAATTGTGCTTCAGTGGCTGGTCAAGGTTTTTGGGGTTGTCTTGTTTTTTCTTGGTTAGGATTGGTGGTTTATTTTGAAGGCCACTACATTTTTAAATGTTAACAGTTCACTAGATATTATTTTTTCCACTCTCACATTCAAGAAAACTATGCTGATTTTTTTAAAGTTTAGGATGAATAATCACTACAAAAAGATCACTCATTACAAAGTGCTGGAAGTGGGGGGTACAGAAAAATACAGATACTTCAGAAGTAAAACTACCAGTATTCTAAAACAACGAGCAAGCACCACAATACCTGCAACAGATGCCATTTTACCTCCTTTATTGTATGAAGGCTTACAAATTAAACATTCTCTGTCATCTCGATAAAGCAAAGTAACAAGCTAGTTTCAAATTACATGGACAAATCAGACCAAAAGATTTGGTGACTAAACATCACTGGACAAACTTCACATGTGTTCTGCTGTGACTCAGCTCCCTGACAAGCCCATGGGCCATATGAAAGCAATGTATCATCACCTTATTAAACGGATTTGTAGTCCTTTCAAAAGTCAGGTTAGTTCTTTGCAAACACACCCCAAAATCCTACACTGCAAACTGTTTGAGTAATATTGAGCTAGAGATGAAACAGTAAAGATGGGTATAACTAATCATTAGTAAGATACACGTAATACAAAAGAAGCTGATACTGTTTCCATTGCAAAAAACTGAGAATAAAAATATATCCAGAGAAAGTGCATCTCAATTTACAAAACATGGCAGACATATTACAAGCTTGCCTCAGTCCTGATTTTGATAAATTTTGAGACAAGTAGTATAGCCAGTATTCAGTAAAATCAGGCAAGCATCTGATTCAGCTGTAAATGTATTGCACTCCTCTCCTTCAAGCATTTTTCTTTTGTTTTGTGGGAGTTCTTTCCCCCCCCTCTCACTCTACAGGAGGCACATAAACATCTGTGCACTTGCTCAAAATAACTGTGTGTGTGTATATACACAAAAACACGTATGTGAGTGTTAAAAAATGAGGATCACTGAAAAACCTTTACCTAGAAATTTTACTGATTTCGGGGCAATGGGCTGGGAATGTTGCTGCCTTTCATTTTATGAGTTTTCACTTGTTTGGATTTTAAATTTTAGTTCATTTTTCAGATTGATGGTGCTTTGGTTAAAATTACAATCATCAGAACACTGACTCCTTGAAATAGCCACAACCCTGGCATGCCTACTGAAGGCTGAATGAGATGTTCTTTGTTTTTTCTGGCCTTCTGATGAATTACTATGCAAATCACTTCCCACAAACCAGCATACCACAAGTCTCACATAGCAAACTTTTCCCATCATGATTCTCCCATCTTCACCATGACAAAAACTATGAAAATCTAAAATAAACAAGGAATTCTAACCTCCTTTATTAATGGCTTTTTCTCTAGTTACTACTTGCTATAGGATACACCCTATAATGGGTAAACAGCCATGTGTGTAATATGTTTAACAGGAATGCATATGGACACTAAGACAGAGTCACATCTGTATGAAATAAATATTTCCAGATCAAAAATGTTATAATATCCCAAAAGCCAAAACTTGGGGTTTATTTTTCTGCATGCAACTTAAAAACAACTGTTAATTTCCTAATAAAGGTAATGTAACCAAGAGAATATTCAATACACACTGAAAACCTGAAAGCTCACAGCTTCTTCCCCTCTATCAGAAAATCTCAAGCAAGCAACAGCTTTATTTTACTACTGGAAGGACTGGCTTGAGACTACAGATGAAGCTAGGCTGATGCTTTCAGACTGGTGGGCTGCACCCCATGTCCCCATACACAAGAGGGAAATGTTAAAACAGTGGAAGAATCGATTTTGAAATGCCTTCATACCTATCTGTCTATTCAAAACAAGTAAGAATTAAACCAGTTCATTTTGCTGCAGCACTGACTACAAAGTATACCCCATGAAGGGCTATCAGGCCTGCCACAGACTGCACTTGTCCAGGAACTCAAGGAGATGAGACCCAAAAGCTCACACTTCAGGCAAAACAGAAAAAGGTTTGGAAAGCTTTTTAAAAAAAACTACTAAAAAAAAAAAGTAACAAGAATATAAAAAAGCATTACAAAAATGACCAGAATTACTTTAAGCCAACGAGTTATTTCAGAGGCTTCGTGCTTGGTTTGAAGCAGGCTTCCCACCACAGGCTGAATCCACAATCACAATGTACAAAATTTCAGATTATGTTCTTCCCACCTACTGCAGGGCAGACTCTGCCAATACTTTCATCTCTCTGAGATGCGTAACAGATACTATTGAAGAAGATGAAAAACTAAAGAGTTGCCAATCTCAAAACCACAGGATATCCATTATTTTCCCTTGCAGCATTAAAATAAACTCAATATCAACATCATTTATTTTCAAGTTCAGTGGTATGATATTCTTCACTGAGCAAGAAATGTCTCCTTTGCACTGGTGTATTTCTTATTTGTTTCTTAAAAGAAATTAAGTTCCCCAGAGCAAGGATAAAGCCAGGGATAGTTCTGAGGTGGGAAGGAAAAGGCTGAGACCACCAGGAACACCATCAGAAAGCATTCTCGTTAACAGCAATTCTCAGGCAGCCATGAAAAAAAATCAGAAGTTGAAAGAAAGATTTAGCTACTCAGCAAACTGAACCTCTCAGGCCTGTAAATCATTCTTTTACATTGACAGCTGTGAATTGTTCAGTGTCTGCTTTGTGTTCCTGAGTTCATGTACAGAAAGCTGGCTGAATGCAGTAGCCTTCATTTCTCCTCCCACTTCTCCAGAGAAACCTGGGCTTCAGCTTTAAATTTCCCAGTTTGCAATATATACAGAAAAGTTCTGAACTACTAGTGCAGCACTACATTTTGTAAAAAATCTGATTTTTCTCAAAAACTTGAATTTATGTTGAAAAAAATCCAGTTTTTGGCAAAGGTAGTTTAGGGAAATTATTAGTCACACATTTTGTCCTCAACAAGACATTGACTTTCGATGTTGCTGCGTTCTTTCTCCTCAGGTACCTCGTCTAAGTACACAATTTGCTCCTTTTTAAATAAAAGAGGTATTTTATAAAAATTTCAGAAAGTGGGGATACAAAAGCTATAAAGTCAATAGTGAAGTACATTTTTGTGCCTTACACACTAATGCACCCAAAGTAAAAGAAGGCTCAGAAAATTAGGCTGTCTTCATTAGAAAGTCTTTGTAGAAAAGCAGAATTTGTGGTGCTGAAAACTAATAAGAGCACGTATACCAATGTTTAATTACTCAAAGTTTTTTAATAAAAAGACCAAAGAACATACTAAAGGCATGCTTATTTCTGTCAACCACAAAAACTCATCAGGACAAAGCAAAAGGATTAGTGGTAGCAGAGGATAATTATAATTTACCAGGATTTTGTAGCCAATAGTTTGGAAATACGTTCTTTTCAAGTGTCACTTACCATTTAATTACTGGACTGTTAAGAGCAATATTTTAGTATTTGGGGCTAACTTGCTAAGCTAGAGAACATCAGTTCTACAGAGATAAATGCACTAACATGTACTATAATCTGAAGCTGAGAAATACTAGATGAGTGGAAGAAATCCAAGATCAAGAACAGTTCGTTTAATGTTTAGACACTTTGAAATAAAAAGAAATTGTATTGAGGAAATATGAAGAATTAGAATCAAACAAAGGAACTTTTCAAATCAATATACTCCAAGAAATAATTAACTGAAGAGACAGGCTCCTGATTTTAAAACTTGTGAAAAATTAGTGAAATACACCACAACATCAGATTTTCACACTTGTGAAGAAAATATGTAAAATATTCTGAAGAGGGTATTTCACTGCATAAAGAACACAAGCAATAAAGTCTATAGAATTCAAAAGCAAATACAGCAGTTTACAGTATAAACATAATCCCCTATTTTTCCACATCAAATCCCTTCTAAAGTAGTTTTGTAACAGTGTCTGTAAATAACATGGCAAAAAGAAAAAAACCCGAGACTGACCACACTGACACCAGTGACATGCAAGACAGCTACATAAACCATAAACCTGGTCTTTTAACTGTCAAAGTCTCATGAAGCCAACTGGAGTGTTCAACATAAATAAGGTTGCATACCTGAAATCAAATTCTCTGAGTTCACTGATCAGGTTGACAGTGTAGTGCCTCCTAAAACCTTTAAAAGCAATTGTACTAATCTGGGCCTCATGCTGCAGAGTACCCAACTTCCATCCATTCCCCTGCTTCTCTTGGGAGTCTCCTCTAGGCAGGCAGACGGCCAAGAAACTCTGTGAGGGGATGGAGAAAGTATCCGTGAAGGCAGGCAATTCTGAGAAATCAAGTTATAGGTATGCAATCTTATTTTCCTCTCTTAAATCGCTCCTTCTACTGAGGACTAGACTAGAAAGCAGCAGTTACCAAAATATTAAGGCCAAAGCAAAGATGTGCAGAAAGATTTGGCAAAATTGGTAAATTCCAGATGATTTTTTTCCTCTGATTTATCTAAAATGGGAAGAGGAAATCATGAGAAGTGCCACAGGCGAGACAGAATTATCTTCCTTAAATTTCCCTGTAACTTTTGCCCTAACAATTAATTTTAATTAATATTTTGGCTGAACAGAAATGGGTGTCTGATTTCCAGTTTCAAATATGATCCCTGACTATAAAAGGAAGTTGTTGCAAGCCAAATAAATAGTACAGAGGCATGGTGGTCAAATAAATAGTACGGATAGCCCACGAGCCAATTTCAAAGACACAAACACTAAAGTCAGACTAGTAGCTTGCAATGGATACCTGAGCATACAAACATAAACATATAGAATACTCTACTAGCCTCCAGTGATTTGCAGCTCAGAGAACACCTGAGCTAGAGACAATGTCTTTGCAGTTAATGGTTTTCAAGTTCCATGAGTAATCTCACTTTCCCCTTGAACTTTGTCACAAATTATTGTGGACGTTTGTCTAAGTTCCATGGCTTAATTACATCTATATAGGCTTTCAATTTGCTACCTGGCTGGTTTCATTTGTCAGTCCTTAGTTCTAGGCTGGAAGAAATAGCAAAATATTGTTTCTTACTCATTTCCTCTTTATCCCTGATGATTTGTCAGACATTTATATGCTAGTAATTTTTAACCCCATCATATTTCTGCCCATTTTAAGAGCATGAAAAGTACTACTCCATTTTGCTGTTCAACAAAAGCTCTTCCATGCCTCTGATTATCTTTTCTCAACCTCTTTACTGGCCTTCTACACCCTTCGAAACATGTAAGGAAGACAACTACAAAGAGGAGTTTATGATGCATTCACATCTTGAATACAAAAGCCTCCCATTTCCTTGTTTACTTTTCCTTAATCTGCAACAATTAATTTCCTACTTAATGCCATTCAGCAAGAGGGCCTTTTCTTTAAGCTACTTAACTACAGCCCAAATCTATTATTGAGTGGTTACAGTCACAACCAAGGCCACTATTTTATGCTTAGAGTTATTTTTCCCCTAAATCATACCAGTTTACATTACATCACCTGCTACATTATTGCCTGGAGTCCCAATCTTGTAAGATCCTTCTGCAATCCATCACAACTGTTGCTTTTTTTAACAAACCAAGTAATTTGCTATTAACAGCAAACTTTGACAGACCATTCTTTATCTTCAGTGCAGATAGGTGAATGTGTTAAGAATACAACTCCCAACACATTCTTGAGACTCCATCAGTGATTTCCTTTCACTGTGAAAATCAACTTTTCACTCCTAATGTTTCTTCTAGCCATTTATTAATCTAAATGAGGATTTTCTCTTTTATCTCATGGTCACTTAGTTTCTTTTAGAGACTCTGATGGACATAGTTGAAAACCCAAGACCTTATCTAGTGGATCTTCCTTCAAAAAATTTCTAATAGATGAGACTCTACTGCCCTTTATTGGACCAAAACTGTGTTATTCTTTTCCAGTGTGACAGAACATGTCCCAAGGAATTTTATTGAAACTTCTATGACTTTATCTAGAACAGAAATCATTCTTCTATAATATTGTAGAGATAAAAACATAACAAGGACTGATTTACATGGAAATTGAAAATCAACAGGTGGGAGATGCTCAGAAATCCTGCATGTAGCAGTCATTAATCTGTGAGTTGGTATTGCAAGTTTATGCTACCAAATTAGTTTCACGTCAGTCTCACTTGCCATGGGATATGGTAAGTCAAACTAGGGTTACTTCTGAGGTATTATTATCAAAGCTATTGGTGGAATTCAAGTTTCACCTAATACCTTACTTATACCTGTCAGCTCAGTACAAAGACTGTGGGAATTTTTCAGTTTATTAGGGATCTACAAGCTTTCAGATGTATTCACACATTACCAATCCCTCATACTTGGCTACCTGGTAGACCAGAGTAAAGATTTCCATGTCAAAATTTGAAACAAATTCAATTCACAGACGATACATCTGTTTCAAAAGGCACAAGAAAGAAGAAACCTTAGCTTCTGCTTCTCCTGATACACTGGCAGCCTAAAGACAATTAGGGAATATCTACTCTAACAAAATAAACAAGAGCAGGTCGTAATTCTCTGGTCACTCCTATTGCTGGATTTAATTTCAGGGTTGGTCCTGCATTACGCAGGAAGTTGAGCCAAGAGGTCCAAAGGTACCTTCCTACCCTAAAGCCTTTCTGTCATTCCATTCAGCTGTAACCATCTCTTTCTCAGCATGGAACTGGGCTGTATTAATAGCTTTGGCCTGCTGTGTTCCAGAAAACACCTGGATGCAGTTTGTGGGACTGTATGGGTCATGAACTGGACCTAATAAGCAGTGTGATTTGCAGCATACTGTTATGGAGGGGAAGAGGCTTTAGCCATATGGATATGAGTTCTGCTGGGTGACTTGCTGAGCCACAGACTCTGTGACTGTGACAGATTTTATTTATGAATATAGATGTAGCTTTAGTGACTCCATTCAAGCCATAGTATAAATTTGAAAAAAAATTAGACCTATCATGTGAAGTTCAAGTCTGAAAAGACTGTTAGAAAATTTTAAAAATCTGTTTCTTGTTTAAATAGTTCTTCACGCTTTAAACATTAACTCAAACACTAACTTACTTTGAGGGAAAAAATGTAAGTGGAGGGTAGCTGAGCAGCAAGCATCAAACTGCTACAGCATTTGTCTAGTATGATACTAGAAATGTTTTCAGTAAGTATCAGTATCACTTGGTGACAGACCTGTAATTATGACCCCCGAATTCTTGGCTCCCAATCCTGTCAGATAGTATCAATTCCCTTACAAACTGACATTAAATTTGCAAATTACTCCTAATTCGAATGTGACCACAAAAAGTAAGTTGTTCATCAGTAGACTTTACCATAACTTTTAACTCTACCTATCCTACGATGGTATTTAGAAAAAAAAAAGAAATTTTATAAACATCAAGTGAAGATGAATCCTCTGATCCCAATCGCCTTATGATATGACAGAACTAATTAGCTAAAAAAAGAAATTGAAGAACTATTTCTGAACAGCTGTTTATTGCTTAAGTATTGAGAATGATTTATGGAAGTACTGGATGATAATGTATTTGTCTTACCCCATTTTCGTTTTGTGAAATAGGCATCAGCACTTGGGTCATTGAAGTGTCTGCTCATCATAGTCTCTCCTCCAGCATGAAAATCATATGCAAACACAAGAGCTTAAAAATAGAAACATGTGACAATTACTAACTCAAGCATATTTAGAAAAAAAGCTCAACACATCAGCTGGGGATAAAGACAGCAAAAACTTACAATGTTCTCCAAATGCTTTAGTGGTAAACACTTCACGCAGGGTTACTATATTTGAGTGCTGAATTTTTTTCCACATGTCAACCAATACCATGCACTTTGTGTTAACAAGACGAAAACCTAGAAAAGAACAAAACCCTTGCTTCAAATGTAATGTTTTGGAGGAGAAATTTACTTGAACATTTCTTCCGAAACTACTAAAAAACAGCCTGATATTTAACCATGACAATTTTTCTCACCATGTATCCTCCGAAGGCAATATGGCAGGTCATCTTTACTATTTACAGCTTTATAGCAGGATGTAATGTACCCAAAGTTGCTTGTTTTCTGTATCCGATTGGGTGGTGGCAGTGGTTCTAAGGGAAAGAGACTGTGGTAGCTGTCCACTTCCGCAGGAACTGCTAAAATCAGTTTATAGACAGAGAGGTATTAGATGTCAATTACCTTTGGTAAAGTTATTACCATAGCAGAGAAGATTAAAATGACTTCCATTAATAATGTAAATTCTTTGCATCATGTTTTAGGTGCATGTAAAGTTAAAAAAAAAAAAAATCTCTATTTTTGCTTTAATCCCAATATACAGGTTCCTGGAAGATATTTCACAAAGCCAAAATAACTGTCTTCAGAAAAAGTTACACCAAGCAAAAATTAACTGAGTAGATGGAAAGATTCATCTGCCACTTTCTCATTTTCCTTAAAAGTTAACCTGAGTGATCTTTCTTTGTTGTTTTTTTCCCCACACAGATTCATAAACAAGTATTTATTTCCATACATGTGTCAAAACTCTAGGTGGCCCTGCTCTGGCAGGGGGGGTTGGACTAGATGATCTTTCGAGGTCCCTTCCAACCCCTATGATTCTATGATTCCCATCACAAAAAACAAATTTGAATCTTCTGTGTTGTAGCACAGAAAAGAGAGAGAGAAATGGAAGTGCTGTGGGTTTACAAATCAGGTTAAAATATTACCTTTGCAAGAAGAGATTCATCTGAACTTCATCTGGATTTCTAAACTAAACTGCTGGGGTTTTTTTACTGTATCATTATCGTATTAAAGACACACTTGAGAAGTAAGGACATGGCAATGAAAAAAAAGATCTGTTTAAACCAAGTTGAACTCAATCAAATTCTCCAAAAGCCAAATTACAACAAACAGTATACACTTTCCTGGCCTGACAACTAGTACAAAGACTTCTCTGATACAGCAGACTATTCACTTTAAAACAAATCTGCTTATTTGAGATGCATCCTTAAAAAGAATATATAATATGTAAAAAAGTAATACAGGACCATTTATCATGAGGTCTTATTGCCTGTCTCAGCAATTTTAAGCATTCCCAAGCATTAAGGAGTATCAAAAGAGAAGAAAATTACAGAAGAAAAGCAACAGAAGAAAAATATATTCTTTTTTAATTTATGAGATATTTTGTATCTGGTTGCTTCACAGCTCAGACTGATGACTAAAGCTTCATGAAAAGTTAAAGAAGGTGTTGTTTTTTTGGAAGATGTTAATATTGTTGGGTATGTATGACTGTGGAACAATATGATCACCGTTCAGTTTATAAGAAACACTTACCAGGAATATCAGCCTGATCAATCTGGGCCATAGTTATTAAATGTCTGTTGATCAGTTCCTGAAAAACAAATTAACTCAAGTTTTGAACATTATAATTCAGCTCATCATTTCTGATGAGTTAAGATAATTTCATTCTCTTTGAAATACCAGCTACTTGTACTGGAACAGCAAGCTGATGCAAGTATCTGGGGTGAAGGGAAGAAAGGGAGAAGGCCACTAGCTTGAAAATGTTCATGCCAAAATATATACATTATTGAAGGAATGAGTTGTAGAAGACACATTAGGTAGAACCAGCACTGACAGAGGCACCTACTACATTAAAGCTGAAAGAAACAATGCTCACAGGTAGCCTTGAGAGAAGGGCTCACCAACTAACACCTCATATACTTTCATATCAGTGGAAGACTTTAAAACTGGAGAGGATTATAGCTTAAAGGAATGCTACAGAAATTAACTCATGCACACCAAAACAATACACAAGAAGTAAGAATACTGAGCTGAATGGTAAAGTCAGATCGTAATTAGATTGCAGTCAGAAATGCTGCAACCTACTCCTATCTCCTGTTCTACTCCATTCATAATGGGACTTGATTTTAAGTTCTCCATGGGGAGAACTGACTGCACAAGACTGAGCAGCTATTTCTCTTCTACTGTTAATGATTTTCTTGTTTTTGCTAAGACAAATGATTTTCCTGTAAATTCTCTGTCATCTTACCTGTCTGAGCTCATCTGCCATGAAGAAGGAAGGTGCATTTGCTTTTGGCTGCATGTAAGCAACATGAGGAGCAGCTGGATGGTAAATGTGGTAGTTTGGAAATACCTGAAAACAAAACATTGTAAGAACCAGTTTTAAGTCCTCGAGAATAAAGGAAATGAAGAGTTTCGTGACCCTTTTAGTTTTAACTACAAAGTGCGTACGTATGGACTTACAAAGTCTATATGCACAGTACATGTTATAAATACACTGTCAGATACATTACAATTTCCTTATGTAATATTCACTGTTAATGATTTTAAGAGTGTATGCATGTGTCTAAGTATGCACACAGTTATTTTAACTAGCTTTTTCCCTCCACTGTAAATGTAGGAGTTATTTAATGTATCAGAAAAAAAATCTGAATTTTGGATATTTGCTCATTACACATTTATCCACTGACCTGTACAGAAATTTTTTTATTGCTGTATAAAAGCACAAAATTCTACACAGAAGTAAATGAAAAAAATTTCTGATTATAATATCAGCAGAGAACAGCTGCAACAATTGAAAGACCAAATCTTCATACGTAATAAGGGTTTTATAAGAGATTATTAAGAATAATCTCTGCAGTATCAACCAATTTAGCATTTGGAAACTCCATACACTTCTGTATCAAAAGCAAACATACCATTCCTGTGAGAGGTGCTGGAGTTGTATCAGTGTAGAAGTACGTGGTTCCACCCACTGTTTCCTTTTGGATCACCTGGCCAGTAGATGGAGGCTGAGAGACAGCATTAGCGGCAGAAGCAGAGGCACTAGTAGGCACCATATAGTTTGCTGGGTTAGGAGTATGACTTCTTCTTCGAGGAGCAGGAGATGTATGAGGAGTTATTTTGGGGGAATGAAGAGGAGAAGATCCTGCTGACAGTGACATTCCTTAAAAAAAAATAAAATATATATATACGTGTATATTCTTGATCAAATATGTCATAGAAAAATATTAGCAATTTGAAAAAAAACTGCCTTCACTACCAATAATATTCTGAGGTAAGACACATGAGGACTGCTACATCTATATGAAGAACATTAAGAAATATGTTTTAAATTATTTTTTTTGCTTAGATCAGAGAAAAAGGGCTTGGAAACTTATGATCTGCACACCAAGAGATGTAATAGATGCAGAGGAGTATAAAAAGGCAGATGAATCAAACTAATGCTGTGTCTAGAAGTGAGTTTATTAAACTGCAAAAACATAAAATATTAATGACTAAGTGAATGTTTACTAACTGTTACATTAGCAATCAATGGAGTTTGCCAAGACGTAACTCACATCACCTAATTATGTGTGTACCTTTTACAAGCACCAGCTCCACAGCTATGAGTAAGTACTAGAGCTATATCTCCAATAGCTACATAAATAAGTAATACACAATATGCTACCTTTAAATTTCAAGGGAGAAATTACATACTTTCCCATGATTACTATACTACAAAATATCCTCTAAAAGATCAATTTGATATTAAAAGATATTATGAGATTTTCCTGAGATTAAAATTTATTTCAAATTCTTTTATTGACTGGTGTCCATTCTCAACATTAGCCAGGCAATTCAACAGAATTCCCCACACTATTTTTAGTTACCAAAAAAAAAAAGTTTAAAAAAAAAGTACAAAAAGCTTTAGTTTACAAAAAATAGTTTAGTTATTTGAGAGTCATTGTACACAGAATTCTCAGATATACTTATTTGTAACAAGTTTATATGTCAAAGAAACCTTCCAGGGTGAGGAAGAGGTTACCCTTCAGAAAACTCCTAGTACTACTAATAGAAGATCCTAGATATCTAGGTATTTAGATTAATACAAAGGAGAGCATCCATGACACATGCTCTGTTCAGATTAGGGTGTAGATTCTCTTCTTTACCAGTCAGAATTATATTAGCCATATATAATTTCAGAAAAAGAATTTGGTAAGATACACAACTGTTATATTTAATGCTGTATGGACAGCTGAGAATTGCTTCCTAACTAAAACTTTAGTTAACTGTCATTCACACATTTGCTTAAGTTACTTCCATTTATAAGCTCTGGTTACCAAATTGCTTATAAGCAGAAATAAGTAATACAATACAGATATAATACAGAAATAAGTCTGAGTAATACAAACAAAAGTAACTTCTTTTTTTTGGTAACATGTTTTTACACTTGTCTTTTTGCTATAGTCATCACATCACTCCTACATTTAATTTTTTTTTTAACAAATCAAAAGAAAATAGTTTAATCAGCAACTGGGGAATGATTTTGAAGCTGTGTGATACTAATGATATTAACATTTTTTGTAGATTTTCACTTAGCTCCAATCTTTTTTGACATCTCAAAAACTAAGCATATTAATTAAGCACATTTATTCCTTTTATTCTTAAAAATTTAATCATTCCAACAAAATAAACAATATTTTAAAATGTAAACTATAAAAAATATTTTATCTTTTTAATGGCATTATCTATGAATTTTATAAAAATGGAAGAATTTGAGAATTTGAGAAATGTAAAAGTACAGCGTCCACAGTTCTCTGGACCAGAACTTTTCTTCATATTAATAAATCTATGTGTATACACACTTTATGGATAAGCAATACTTTGGGATAATTGCTTCCTGACTATTAATGTGAATTATAATAGACACTTCTGAATGTTTTATTTTTAAACTACTTCTGGATAGTAACAATTAATATTCCTAAAAATTCATAATCAAATCAACTTGTATGACAAAAATTTTACTCATAGTGATAGCACTATGGTTTATGCTACAAAAGAAAGGAAGTCTCCATTAAGGCAAAAGTTGCTTTGAGGGACTGAATAACACTTAAATATTTTAATACCTACTGTATATGCTGTTCTATTTTTAATGAAAGGCTAGAGCAGGAATGGATTCTTAACGCACTGTGGGAAAGGAGGAATTTCAAAGGAAACAAAATACTGCTCTTAAAATTTGAAGGATAGCTAATGAAAATGACCATAAAACAGGAGGAGCTCTACAGCTTGTGTCTATGATGTCCTCCAACAAATTCTCTTCAGCTGGAGAAAGTTACTGACAGGTTTTTCTCACTCAGTTCCAATAAAACACAGTATTAACTGGAGTCCTTGTGAGCATGTAATCTCTACCCAGTTAAAAAAAAAAGTTTAAAGTCAGTTATTTCTAAGTAAAACATTCAGCTGTAGGAATCAGGAAAAAAATTTCCAAGCAGCAGCTTTCATATATACTGATCAAAAACTAAAGATTCTCTACTTTAAAACAAAAACTGTACAATGAAGAGACAGTACAGCATAAATCTTAATGTGATGACTTGCAACCTCACTAAAATTATACTGCAACCTTCTACTGAAAGTTTCTCAGAAAAAGAAAAATCCATCACCAGTGGTTCTTGCAGATACAATTTCAAACTGTATCCACTGTAAGATTTATTTCTTCAATAAAATTGCTTCTGCCAAAGAACAGTTACAAATATAATTCCATAATGTCTTTGCTTGGGTATTAATGCAAAATTGAAAGGAAAGGAAGACAGTTACACAAATTCTTTCAAACATCTTTCCAGCCTTACTTAGGTCTGATTTTGGAAGGACATTGAGAATTCAATGAAAATCATCTGGAGGGCAGAACACACAGGCTTCTCATCTGTCAATATAAGTTATGAGAAATTTGCTGCTAAAGCTGAAGTGGGTACCAACAGACTGAGGCAGCAAATACTGACTGTGATAGATTCTTCTGAGACTTGTATTAAATTCTGCTGTCTAAATAAATATTAGTAATTAAAAGCCCAATATCTAAAAAAAGAAAAAAGGATATAGTTGAATTGATGCACAACTAAGTACTTAGAGAAGCAAGTAACTGAGTGCACAAATACAAGCAGATACCACCACCTCCATTAGTATTCCAATCAGTTAAAGCCTTACTAATATTAAAATTTAACCACAACAAAACAGAATTATAGGGAAGTAATGGAAATCTGATGTATCGAAAGGTGAACATGTATTCTACATGTCTATAACAAACATATCATGTTAACAATGTGATGAATATGGAACCTACCCCTCAATGAATTAGGCAAGATGTTTTCAGTAGTAAAGTTTATATAAACCCTTATTCACTTAAAGGTGTAGTAAAAAATAGTTAGAATAACCTAATTGTAATTTATGTACATGTATACAAATCATATTGGTGTTAACAAAAAAAAATAAAATTACATTTTTATGCTTTCTCTATAAGACAGTCCAGTGTTCCCCTACTTTACCATTCAAAGCCAACAGAAGTACTACGACAATACTAAAAAAGCTGCTTAAAATTGTCCTTCCTAAGACTCATCTACTAGTAAAGGAGGCTCTCCATTCCTTATCTGTCAGTCTTTATACCCTTTATGAAGAAGGGTATCTTTATTCCCTTCCTGAAGAAGGGAATCTTTATAACCTTCATTGCAACTGAGGAAAGGGAAGTGGTAGACTTTCAAATTCATTTGATACAGAACTCAAACTTATCTTATTAAATTCATTTTTCTAACAAAGCTTTGTAGCATGCAACATATTTGAATGAAATGCCAGGTTGTATTTGGAATCTGAGAATTCATAAACAACATCCAAGAAATGGCAACAAGCATGCACTCTCATTAAAGACTCGAGACTCTAAAGGTTTTTTTTTAATTCAGTGGAAGTTCTCATTAAGCTCATGTGTATACAAGTCAGATGGACTACAACATAAACACATTTTTAAAAGCAGGAATCCTATAAATGTTTTATAAGTACTTTCTTACCTTTTTCTACAAGTACACTCCTATAGTATATAGTGTATATATATTGCTGTATCTGTACCTCTGAGGCTCATAACACATTCAGAGGTCAAAAGTTAAGCATTTAGCATTTTACCACTATTATGTGTTTGCAAATTAAAGATACTCTAGACCACTAAGTACACATTTTGAGGAACAACTAGATGAAATAAAATAGTAAGACCAGCCTATTTCAGTCATTTTTTTCAAGTAGCATTCTTAAATTCACATTTATTTTTAATATTAGCTCTCTATCAGGTCATTGGCATTATAACTGTAAATTTCCAAGTTAATTAAACCTGCTTAATTCTCTAAACTTCTAAGCTGTAAACTCTTCCTCAAATTTTACTTGGGATAAAATTAGTTTCATAATTTCTTTGCTTTCTTCTTCTTTTGCATTATTCTGGCATGACTATGAACCTAGAAGAATGCCTGCACCAATACTTGATAGGGGAGAACAAGCTCTTGGAGTCTCAGGCCATTCAAACCATCTCAGCTGAAACTGCTCCCTTTCCAGCTGAGGTCTATAATCTCATAGCCTGTCATGAACAGAGAGGTGTCAACTGGACACAAAGATATCACCTCCAGGCTCCTGGCTTTTAAGCCTGCAGGTTCTGACTGTCACCAGAAAGGTGATCTCTGACATTCTGCATGAGCTCAGAGGCTGTTTTGGAGGAAATACAGAACATCCAGCAATTTGCTATCATTTCTATTGATAGCAAAGACATGATTCTTTCACTATCATAAAATCAGAATGGGTAGGGAATCACCTAGCCTAAGCAAACCCAAGCCTAAGAGTTTTCACTGCTGGGAATATACATCTGTTTCTTCTCAAGTTAAACACAGCAATGATGTCTTACTGCTTTGGTTACATCAGGTGTAGACACAAGTTATATCTGCTAACATGTATCAGGGTTTCAGTTGTTATTTTTTCCAGTATTTTTGCAGTACTGCTGCTAAGACAGGAGGAACAATTATTTTCCAGGGCAAATTAATTTTGTGAATAATTATCTATGAAATACTAGATGTCAGGACTGGTTTTGACTTACACTTACCTTTGGGAAAATTTCAAACTGGAGATGTGAAAGAATTTTTTCCATCCTTAACAGGGAAATCATAGTGTTGTTCTCATCTTTTACCTGCCTAGTTATTGGTGACTAAAACTATGGTATTTTTAACAAAAGATTCCTATTACAATTCTTCACTACTTATGATTTTTTCCAGTACCCTGTAAGCTAAGAGAATCAGTCTTAAACTCCATCTAATATATTTCCTGAAAGTTATTCTATTGGAGAATATACACCACTTAACTGTAAGGAAGCTTTATTTATAAGAAAATTCTTATAAAGTCTTTACACAGGTTTAATTTGAATTTGGCTTCACTTACTGAAAATCTAACAGATCCCAACAACAGTTTGAATGACAATTTCATAATGTTTTTCAGTCTTTTGTTTATTCTGTTATCCAGTATGACCTAAATGGTGAAATTTCCCCACACATAAATATAGGTTCTTCCCTAAGAGCCTCATCTTTTAGAAAGTACACCTCCTAACTCACCTTGAGGTAACAATACATCCACAAAACCCACAGTTGAAAAGCAAACCATTTACATAAAAATAAATGTCTGTTAGTATTGTATTGTACTCTATTGCTGTAGGAATACAGGACATTGATGTTCAGAGAATTCTGCATTCAGAGTAGAGAAAAGCTTCTAGAGAAATAAAGAGCACCTAATCCAGTTTCCTACTCTCAGTTTTACTCTGTTTATTTGCCTCAAGTTAGCTCCCCATCCCTCTCATCCATAAACAGCAGCATTTGAACCAAGACAGTTTTCATCATTGGCATCTATATTTCCAGGATCCCAAATTGTTGCATGAACTTCTTTCATCAACAGTGTTACTTATCCTTTCAAGTATTACTTACAGACAGTAAAGAAATTGGACTGTGAAGGATCCCTCTGAGACCCCACTGGACACTTTCCAAAAGTAGATCATTTTACTGTATTCTATTTAATCCTTTATACACTTTTCAATCCAGGTGACAACACTGAGAGGCATATAAACACAACAGTTTTCCAGTAAGACTGTACAGCACAATACAGTGTGAATCAGACAGTTCTGCAGCATGTTCATTTGGTCAGCATAAGCATCATTCACTTTCTCAGCTTGTTCCAAGAGTTGTAACATGGGAGCTAAGTGCTGGCTTCTCTCACATTAACACCAAGATTCATCCCTTGGCATTGGGAAAGACTGAAGTTCAGTTCAATAAGTGGTAACTGCCAACACTGTTTAAAAAAAGCCCAAACATTTACAATATTTGCCCTTTTCCTGTTGGCAGCTACCTAATGGTAGTTGTCTATCATAACAGATTGTCAAAGGTTTAAGTACGTACAGAAACTTGCTAAAGAATCTGTGATGTATAATATCTGCTGATATTAAAAATATTTCATTTTATTTTAAAAAATTAGTTAAGCTAAATTTTTGAAACCAGAATACTAAAAGATACATGAAGAGGCTGAACTTCAAGTGTAAAAAAAAAAAACCAAAAAACCAAAAACCTTGTCACTTAATGGTATGACTGCTTTGAACACACTTTGGTAAGTTCTACATGTGGGAAAAGAATCATGAATTGGTCTGAAAAGAGAAATTACATATGATGTATAATAACTCTTTTTTGCAAGCAAAATTAATTTAGAATAAGCTTATCTTCTACTTTTTTATATTGAGATTTTTAGGTCCTCAAATATACTCATTACCATTGATAATAATGACTTCTAGATTACATACTTCAGAAACAAATTAAAAGAGCAGATCAATGTGTAGTAACCAGAGCACATATTCCTTGTAGACTGCAGTACATTTCCAGACCTCAGACGGTTCAAATCCTGTTCAGGTACTGGCAAGGACTGCATAGAGCACAGTACGTGATAATTCAACACCCCTTTTGCTCACAGAGTAAGTTAGTCTGAGTTAATTTCATTGCTGCTGTGGATGAACAGATTTCACAGCAGTGATTTCCATACTACTGGAAGATAAAACCCAAGTTCCAGCACTTTTATATGCTTGAACACTCTTAAAATCAAGAGCTAAAATAGGAAGTGGCTACATTTATACTAAATAATTCTGACCATTACCTGTACAGGACTGTGATTAATGTAACTGTAAGCTAAAGCAGCAACTGTACTGCAAATTATTACTCTCAACTTACCTGGTGCTAGCCCAGCAGTAGCAGGACCTCCCATAGAGGGGTGAGAGAACAAGGCTTGAGAGAAGGCAGACATACTTGACTGGGATACATTACTCAGCCTGGAGGTTGATCCTCCTTTAGGAATAAACTCACTTGCAGAAGGATTTGGAGTCTGTTTAAAAATAAACGTAAATTAAATATTTTAAATGTGAAGAGATGGACAGAACCTATTTGGCAGAAAATATTTTCTGCACAAGCCTACCAAGTGCAAAAGAGATTTTTAAGTTGCATATAGCTTGCCAACAGGAACAGATACAGGAACCTGGTCTGCACAAACAAATTTAAATGTTTTTCTAGCTTACATCTGAGGTAGCATTAGCAAGCTTTTCAAATGAGCAGCTGATGTATGAGTTCATACAAACACTATGCAAAAGGCTTCCTATAAGCACTACATTATAAAGCTGGAGAACAGACTTGAGAAAGGCTAACAACTGCTGCACAGAATACTTCTACAGACTTCAGAGATGTCATCTCAAACTAAACAGTATTTCAAACTCAAACAATAAAAATTATTCCTACTAAAGAAGTCATTCCTGCCATTTCAAACAGGCCTATATGTTCCTTTTCTGTGAAGTTAACTACCATTAACTTCCAAAACCCATAACACAATTCATTCCATGCAGTCCACTCAATCATGTAAGTGTAACACAGTATTTAAAGTTTATAGATCCAGATTATAAATTCACAGCCATGCACCAGAAATAATACTGTTTTGCAATGCATGTTGCAAATTACCTTGCTTTTTGAAACAGCTACTTCTTGACTAAAATCTCTAAACATTGCACCATGAAATAGTGTATTTTCACTTCTTAAACCATACCCTTGGAAGGATGGAGATAGAAACAGACATGAGTTTCAAAACCTGCCCAGCCCTGCACGCCCCTCACAACTTTGAGATGCAATTCTTAACATCAAACATAAATGAAAAAAAGATAATTCCTCCAATAGATGTGCCTCAACCATAACTTAACCTTTCAACTTACTACTTAGGACACACCATCAGTCAAAATTTAGTTTGTGTAACCTACATTCACAGCTGCAAAAATATCTAGAGAGCCTGTACTTCAAAATTCTGAAGAGCAGCACTACATGTGGATTACATACATTAGATGTATGAGTAGAAAAACAAGGTCAATTTGAAATCACCACATTCAACTACCCATTTTAAAGCAATTTCATGTATCAAACTTCTCCAGCTAATGTATTTTACCATTAAAAACACAAATTTTTAGCAGGTTTTGAGCTTTAATTTACCTTAGAAAATGTTCACACTAGAACACAAATATTTACAATGATATGAATGAAAGCATCAAGATATTTTTTTCTCATTGACATAAAACTTTCTATATCCTCGTAACCTCTTCTGCAATCTGTTCTTGCATTTTTCCCCATTCATTCTTCCCCAACTCCACTGTTCTCTGCAGTCTTCCTGCTCCTACTTCCCATGGCTGGAACATCCTTCTGTTCTTACTTCCTCCAGGTTGTGCATACATGATTTTCTTCAGTCCCATGTCTCCATGGAAAGCAATGTAATTCATCTTATTATACAAAATCTTATGCTGTACAGTGCTTAGTCAATTATGTAGCTGGGATTCTGCCACAATAGGGGAGCTTGAAATTAAACCCCTCAGAAGCCAAGTGCAGCCAATCATGAGCTACTGTCACCAGGCTTGAGCTTCTCATTGCCACACCTTCCACACAACTTTGGAGGTCATAAGCACTGAAAAGGCAATTGCTCCTGACCAGAAGCTCCAAGTCCCAGATTACTGACCCTCCATCTTCCAGCAGCAGTGAATTTTTCTGCTCTACTCTTACTCTAAGCAGAGTAGATCAATGACAAGCCTTGTTGTGACACTAACAGCAGAGAAACCAATGGAAAACATGAGTACAAAGGGAGCTCTTCCTACCCTTGAACATCCACCTGAAATTCAAAAATCAAATTTCTGTTTCTCTCTTCTCAGAGCAACTGTCTCCTAGTTAGTCTGCACACTATAAATTTAATCTGTCAGTCTTCTCTCCCTTGAGAAAAGTAGTGCTACACAGGCTCAAAATGCACCTCTTCAACTTTACCTGATCCTTCCACCACTGTTTGCTTTAGGCTTCATCTATACTGCCCCAGTAGTTTTGCTGTTTCCCCTGCAGCAAAAGGGCCAAGGCAGACTTACAGGCAAATGCCTCTATGCAATGTAGCATCAGCTTGCCAGGATCACACTGCCCCTGACTCCCAATTTCAGTGATGCATACATGTCCAAACATCAAGCAATGGAACATGAGTATCAGTATGGAAGGGCTTTGGTAGGAGATTCATGTTAGCCCTTACGTGGCAGAACTTAAACTCTTAAGGTGTCACAAATTCTAGCTGTAAGTCTATCGTAAATGTACCTGTTTCACTCAAAAAAACCACCAAAAAGAACATAACACTCAGAGAAAGATTAAAGTGATGATGTCTGAAAAATCAAAAGCACTGCACAAGTGCAAAACAGTAACATCATCAGTGTTCTAGTCATGACCACTGTAACAATTTCCTTCTAAGTCCCATCTTAAGGGACATCAAGTAGATTCCTCTCAAGCTATAATTATCCTTCATTATCATCCCAAGGATAATCTGATACATTTTGTACAGACATGCTCAAATTCAGTTGCACCTCTCCCTGTTAAGGAGCTGAAGAATATTTAAAAAAAAAAAAAAAAGAAGTAAAGTAACAATAAAGTTTAACAAACAAATTGAGAAATAGAAACTATCCCAATACAAAAAATTAAGAATTCACACTTTCTGATTATGGTGGTTATGACTTCAAGTTCTGTGCTAAGGGAATTTATTAACTGTCAATCATCTTAACAAATGTTGCTAATTTTACCAATAGAAACCTTCCTCATATGAAAATTAAAATAAAATGTTGTGTTTGTTTGCTTTTAGAATACATTTAACAATTGCTTTTCCTCTCCCTCCATAGATTATAACATAATCAAGCAATGAACATAGCACAGCCGTGGGTAAAGAGAAACATTGACTCACACTCCTAGAGAGCCCACTATAACTACTTTGTGAAATAAATATTTGATGTGCTCTCAACTAACGTTTGAAGTAACTGCTTCTAACATTTTCCAAAACTTAAAATAAAGCATCCAAATACTGAAAAAGTTACTAGTAAAAAATAACTTTACCTGTAAATTGTTTTCTGTGACTCTGTTCCACCAAACCATATTGATGGGTACTCCTGTTTTACACCTGTCAGCCAGGCAGCCAATAGGGTTCTTTGATTTTCTTGCTTTTGATCCCACTGGCACTATCCTCTCATCCAGCATCCCCAGTCGATACTTCCTGGGCTACAAAAAAGAAGGAGAGAAACCAGGCCACTCCTAACCACCCTCATCTACAGCTACACTAAAATAGGTATTACAGTGTGACATGATTCCTGGGTTGGTGGAATAGGAAACAATTTCCAAGTAAAATTTATCTGAGACTGTTTCCTTTCAATCCTGAAAATAAACAATATATTTTTAAAAAGAAACTTCAGGGACTACTAATTATTTGTAAGCAAAGTGTCCAGCACAAGTCAGCCACTGAAAGATTAATATAAATAGAGCAATTCTGTAAAAATGAGGAATTGTTTAAAATCCGTATTTCTCTGATACCTTCAATCACCTCATAATAATGAACACTTCACTTGAGGTTTCTAACAAAAAATACAGCATATGCAACATTAACATTTAGAAATAAGTTTCACTATTATTTGCCTCAGAATCATTCTAAATTACACTTGTTTTCAACAAACAAAATTACATCTTATTCAGAAATCCAATCTGAGTTTACAGGAGGCCAGAATACACAAAAAAACTTCTGTGCCAAGAGAAGATCCAACAGAAAGGACAGATCAAATACATTGAGCAGTTTGAATAAGCATAAACTTTGCTACTCAGAGCAACAAATAAAGCTACAGAGACAGAACAGTGCAAGGTGAAACAAGCAGGAACTCCCCAACCACTGATGAGTACTGAACTCAGTAACTAACATTCCTACCTAAAACAGAGCCAGGACGATCTGGAGAAACCAACCCAACTTCTTAGCATGGGGACAATTTCTCCTGGATGATTACAAAAGCAATTGCATTTTTGCCTTCCTTCACATCCTTCTATGAAGTGAAAAAACCTGTTCATCCATACCCGTGAAGGGATAGCTTAACATACTGAACTCCTTTTGAGGGGGAGGTAGGTGGCTGAAGCATTTAAATACTTCATAATCTTTTAGCAAGTGTTTCTCAAGCTAGGTTGCAACTAGGTTGCAATGTTCCAAATGAGTTGTGAAAGGTCAAGAACATCACGATTATTTTTAAATGGAAAAATAAGGCTAAATTACAATGATTAAAATAAAATCTAAGAGGAAAAAATGAAACAAAACCAAATTACTACAAAGCATTACTGGAGGAGTTCAATTCCTACAGGGCAAAGAAGTGAGAAGCAGCAATAATTAAAGGCTGCAAATGTTTACACCAGGCAGGGAACAGCTAACTACCTTTAATTGCTAGCAACATCTTGGCTCCCCAGGGTGAGAAGGGTAAGCATTTTCAACCATAGATAGTAATTATAACCTTTGCCCTGTAGAACCAAGCTGCTGCCAATAATTAATGACAAGGTTTTTGCTTGGTATGATTCAAGTGAATGTGTTACATTAGGAAAGAGAAACCCCCGGAGTCTGGGAAAAATCACACTTCAACAGAAGAAATGCACTCAAAAAACAAAAGGTCCTTCCTGAGTAGCATCTTCACATCAGAACACTACTATAGATGAGTACTTAATTAGCTCACACTAGAAAACATTCCTCAAGTCATCTTAATTACTTGCTTCCTATTCAATCAGCAAGAAGTTTGGGAAGATGTTCAGCAAACTCATTTTCTTCCTACTATTTGCTGCAGCAGCTTCTTTGCCTCTGCTTCCTCCTGTTTCTTGACAGTGGGCAATGCCACACTTCCACTTTCCAGTTCAGGGTTGGTGAAACATATAATGAGACTATTCTAGAGGAATAAATCTAAACAAGAAAAGGTTAGGAAGATTCAAATTGTAGAAACTCTTCCTGTCTAATAACTTCTATGTAATATTTAAGTCTGGATAAACTGGCAAATTTAACTACACAGTTCCACTGTTTTCTTACACTGGAGATCTACAACTGAATTTTTTTCAGGAGCACTCATATTCAAATTACATTTCCTTAAAACGCACTCATCTCTGGTGGGTTTTGAATTTAAAATTTGTAAGGTATTTTCAGTACGAAACTGCACAACAAAATTTGGCATACAAACGTGAGCAAGCTATTATGTTTTGAAGTATTATGAAATAATCCGAGCTACAGTAATGCTGTCTATATGCATATACTACTGATGCAAATACAAGTGATCTTAAGCCTTTCCCATCACAGGCTCCACTAAACTGTTAGCTCAGGCTCCTGTTGTACAGTGAGTTGACTCTATCTGCATGTACAGATAGAAACAAATATTACACTGCCAGACAGGAAAGGTCAGGTATACATACCTTACTTGCCTTGTGCTACTTGTATCAAAATTAGGCAATATCACAATCCCAAGTTTCAACATTTACTTGTTTTGTAAGACCTGAGGTTTGTTTTTTTTTTAACAGAAGTTAGGGGCAGAGACCATTAGGAAAGGAGGTTAAACACTCAGCTAGAGTGCTAGTCTGCTGAAAAAGAACCAATTTCTGTTGTAAAACTAAAAGCGAACTACAGGGCATTGGCATCATTGCTATTTTCACCCAATAGCCATAACCAATCAGCTGGAACAAGACAGTACTTAAAACATGAAGCCATAGATACTAACTTAAATTTGTTACTGAGGGAAAGCACAACAGTCAGGACAGAATCCCTACACAGGCACAATCAGCTAAGCACCATAATGATGAATACAGCTGTGTAACGTAAGAAGTTGTACAAGGTGTTACACCTGAATGCTAGGTATAGCCAGCAGGTGCATCCTAACTTTAGCAGTCTGGTAAGACAAACCAGAGAAGTTGTCTTGTCATCACATTTTAAGCTTTCTGGCCAACAGAGCTACAAACCCCTTCATGTAGTTTGGCTTTACTACTACCCAAGATACTCTCTCCTCTTCCTCTTTTGTTACCACCTCTCTCTAGTAGAAAGACTGAGAAAGACTTGCCTTCTACACCTTAGTTTCTGAAGGTTCAAAACCCTTTTTTTTTTTATTTTTACTTTGATATCCACAAAACATGGAATAGGAGCTTGGCCAACAGGTTAAAAATAGGTGCAGTTTTAGTTGATTGGTGTTGGTTGTTGGGTGTTTTTTTCCTTTTTTATGAAAAAGAGAAATGTTGCTAACATTTATATTGTTTAGATGCTTACTGTTTTAAAGTTTGCCATGTTAAACATTGAGATTACATGCACTTACAGATTAACCACCCTTTTTTCAAAATTATATAAAACCCTGGGTTTGGCTGGAGAGAGAACTTTACTAGTTGAAAAGTATCATTGAGATGAACAAAACAATTTTTCTACCCCAAGAGAACTAAAAAAAGCAATTTGGCATGTATATAGGTCTTATTCCAGAGTAACATATTTGATCACTGGGGGAAAAAAAAAGAAAAGAAAAAAAAAAAAGCATGTTCATTTGTTCGAATTCTAGAATGAAAGCTGCAACAGATTTTGTAGCCTAGCTAGGTTCAATGAGCTATCCTATCATGGATATAATTATACTTTAAAAGTTATTTACTAAGAAACTAGTATCACCTGCTGAACTGAAGTAAGCTGGTATAAAAGTAGGCTTTTCCTGTGACTAGGAGAACAGATAGTTCTAACTATGTAGTAAAGATTTGCCAGAGTATTTCAGAAACTCCACTGCTCAAGGAGCACACAGTAAAGCAAACTACAGTTTTTAAATGGCTAAAGGTTAATTTTCCTAACAAGCCAGATTTTTTTATGCTGCCTATAAAAACAGTTGAAAAATTGTGCACAGTTAAGAATGAGAAATATAGGTAAAAAAAGACTAAGGACTAAGGCAAATTTTACTGTGGTCTTTACTAAACATATGATTTCTCAAAAATTGTATGTTTTGTAGCTGCTTTAAATATCAGTATTGCATCTTCAACAAACATGTGCACAAATTTAAAATATCTTTCAATTTTTTTTTCCTTCAAATCACTCCTGCAAACTACATACACCTTGGCATAGAAAGAATCAAATAAAGCTTATAAATACAAGCAAAAACATCTTGCACATTGAAGTTACATTTGTAGTTAATTTCTTCAGCTTGTCAGCTGCACTTGACAAAGTCAAGCTTGCTAACTGAAAAGCTGTGGTTTAAAAACGGGGCATGAGGGGAAGATTTGAAATTTTAGATGTCTGTAGATATAACCTGCTTAGATACAAAACCAAAACAAGCAAAGGTGCTTTAAATACAACTCTAAGTGCTGCACTATGCAGTCATCTTACTCTGCTCTTTTCCTTCAAATACACAGTAGGATGAGATAAAAATATGACAACTCCTCATAACGTACATATTCCTAAAAGGAAGTGTTTTAACAATTTGATTCCTTACATAACACAAGGATCCCTAATCCACACACATACATATATTCTTTCCTGTCACACTTGAAAATGAAAAATATACTATCTAGTAATTACTAAGACAGCAAAAGCACACAACCAAAGAAAAATGCCATTAACTAACAATTACAAAGAAAAATATAAAACAGGTAGATAGCATACCCTTAAAACTGATTTTAGACCAAGGTAAAGATTATACTATGTGCAAATATATATTAGTTTTCATCAGAAGCATTGTCTGTCTGTCTTTCTGTATTCCTGCAACAACTTTTTTTTTCCCCTCACCACTTAAAAACTGCAATGTTTTTTTATTGCAGTAGAGGTTATAATCCCAGAAGGAAAACTTCAGGTTTGAAATGTAAATCTAACCAAAGTACATTATAAAGTCTATGCAGCCACAATTCTGCAGTTTACAAGACAGTGACATGATTTGGTGTTTGGTAATGACCCCTCAACTTCTCTTAATGTGGTTTATGCTTCTGAGATGGTTTAAGGAGCCTTTGAAACACAAAACAACTGTCTCAGCACGTTTCATTAAAGATAACTACAGCAAGACCAAACAGGGCACACGTGGCTTTTCAATGAACACCACCGAGCAACATAAAGAGGAGGTATCAGAGGTGTCAAGATAGAGCTGGGGATGGAAACCTGGAAAAAACACAGCTTCCTGACAGGTAACAAATCTAGATGGAGGACAGGACATTAAAAATAAACTAGCAATAGTTTTAGGTTGTAAGAATTGATTTTCCACAGGTCCTGAAGTCAGCTTTATTGTTTTCTTTTAACATAAGGGGGGATACTTTCCTTGTACTCATTTAAAAGTTTGCATTTATACAGAGAAGGCTTACAGATTTTGTTTCAAAGTAATTTCCTCTGCACTTTTTTTAGTGCTTACCAAAGCACATGAATTAAAGCAGTCTGCTAAACAGTCTCATATGCTGTAGATCTCAGAGAGCACTGAACAGCAGCACCCTGTTCTGGGTGAACTTCAGTCCAAATAATCTCTCCTACACTTCTCATTCTAATCCAGTTGAGTCTTTTGGTCCAGAATTTTACTCACCTAAAACCAACAGAAGGACTTCTAAAAAAGAATAACATCTTCAAAATACATAAAAACCAGCATTAAAATGACTGAAAGTTGTTTACTACAGCAGTAGGTTCATTCCTTGCAGCCTGTGGACTAGCAGTGCTTCTCACCTAAATGGTTCTACTCTAGGTGTGTCTGAACAATTTAAAAAATTACATGGAAATAAACCAGTGGTAGGAACTTTTCAGAAGAGTTCAGTTTTCATGAGGATTGAAGGCATGAAGAAACAAAAATGTGCAAAATGTAAAATCAATGCTTTTTACTATCTTGTAAGGCTGACCAGTAACAAGCAGGGGAACCCTTTAGCTTGGATTGGTGGCAACAGTCTCAGAACAAATTTATACCAAAGTTTCATCATAGATTTTCTTTTTAGTGCATTAAGCTGTCACTCCCTTGGCAACAGATTCATATCACTTATGTTGCACATGTTTTAATGAATTGCTTACCAGAACCACCAAAATGAATGCAAGGAGTTTTCCAGACAGATTGTTTCAGAGTTTAGAGAATAACATTTTTCTAGATGATGGCTAAACCCAATTTAGGAAAAACACCCAAGAAATTCAAGTTCAGAATGCTACTCTATTTTCAACAAGCATAACACATATTTGAAAAAAAAAAATTAAATCAGTGTGACATCATTAATCTCAGGAAAGAGGGTTAGTTTATTACTAACTCTAGCTTTTGTTCCATCCTTCACAAATCCTATTTGTGCATAGAAGATTAATACTTACCTGAAAATGTCTTATAGGAAATTCACTTTAAGGTTGCTTGTCTTACTGCATGTGGAGTTACAACAACCGGACAGTATATCCAGAAGATTTTACAGTTGACAGAACCTCCACCAAGGCTCCATCTACAGAAATACTTAGCTCCTTTGATTTAAGTATCCTATAAAAATGTCTTTAAATAGTAATCTTAGCTTTCCTGAAATCTAAAATTGAAATGCAGTTTAATAATTTCTAAATAGAAAAAAAATCTCAAGAACGTTCATAAAAATTCAATTGTTTACTTTTTAAACAAGAAGCAGAACGTCTTTAATCAAAATAATCACAACAACTTAAAAAACAAAGTCAAACTAGCTAGTTTCAAAAATGTTCTAATTAAAACACAAGGATATTCAGAATTATAATCACCATGTCTTATCTTTAATATTTTATTAATATCAAATATTTATATCCATATGGCTTGCCCATTGTTAAAGGGCTGCCGTGGTATCATGATCAGCAATATCCAGAGAAAATAAAGACTAATAAACTTAACTTCCTTGCTTAACAGAGCTACACATGACATGCTTTTACAGAAAACTATTCACACTTCTACACAACACAAGCATGCAATTTTCACATAGTTGCAATTAACTTAATAGATCTAAGTATTTAAAATATTGCAATTCTAATTTGTAAAGCAAAGCAATTGCTCTTTATTCACTTACCAAGACTGTATTATATCTGTCCTCCAAGTCAGTGATAAACGAAGGAAATGCTGGTTTTGCCAGCTAGTTCAGAACAAAGAAAACTTTAGCCCTGAGCTCTTTGCAAGAATATATCAAGTTGAGTTTTTTTCAAATAATAAATGTTCCAAACACCTACATTTGAGCTAGTCAGCAAGGCTCCCTTTAGAGCCAATGAAGAGAAGCATGCACTTCCACAAGGCTATATGTCTGTGTTAGAGAAGGCAGCAAGCACTGGCTTGATAAATAACATTGCTGAAGCTCTAAATAAACACCAGTTACTGGGAAATCACAATGTTTTTAAATACTTGGCATTCAAGCATTTAGTGCATTTGAGGAAACCACTTACTACTATTTGAATACAACTTCAGCCATCAATTTTTATCCACTTAAAGCACTGGCTGGCATCTAGTCTTTTCCAAAATACTTTTGTCAGTATGAACTGAATGTTCCTTTAAGCTGCTCATCTCTCTCTGCTGACTATAGAGGGAGCCTGGATGCCTAGATATTAGCTCAAGTAACATTAGATGAGATTTTCCCCATCACTAGAATTGTTTAACAACCTTTTATACAAATACACACTACAAAATAGCAGTCAATAAACAACAGATTATGAATACACAAAGACAAATCTCTTTCAATTAATGCCAGTTATGTCTGAATTATTAAATGGGGAAAAAGCCAAGCCAATCAGGTTCACAGATGTCTCTTTCTCTTGATACTATTTTAGCAGTGAGTGACTTTTTGTTAATTTTTTTCTTAGGGAAAAAAGGGACCACATAAAAAACTACATATTTGGATTTGAGATTGGAGTTGAGATTTACACTCAAACTAATTGCTTTGTTCTCATTTTGTACTGCTTAATTAACTTCTAAGTAATTTTTAGACACTGGTCACTCTAGCAATACTTCTGCATGACAGTCCATTGTTTTGGTTCATATGGCTTATATATATAAGCACACACACCTGCATACACCCTTCTGTATGTGTATATATATGCAGTGCTTGCAGACTATGTTAAAAAGGAATTTGTGCTTATTTTCATTTTTACTATCCTTAGTGAGTGGATAAGCAACACATTTCTAGTTGTTTATGTCCAACTTCCAGTGTATTATATTGGCACTAAGAAAGTGCAATTCAGAGATTCCAGATAGTTTGGACACATCCTAATACTAGAAAATTTAACATTCTGCAACAGCATTTAATTTCAAGGAATATCAGTGTGATAGGCCAACTACAGTAATTATCTTGAAGCTCAATCTTCACCTGCAGGAATGATACAGAGCTCAATGTATACAAATTAACCTCAATGAAAAGTCACAAGCACACTGATGTAGCTTGCTTTCAAGACAATCTATTATGGACTACAGGAAAGTTCAGGAACGTGTTAGTAAGAAAAACAGTAAAACATGAAAATGATCTGTGGAAATAAAAAAAGTCAAAATTGATAACTGGTTGGGAAAAGATAATGGTTTGCTTAGGACAAAATGAAAAGCCACAGTTCACAAAAATAAGAAGGAACTCTGGTGTAACAAAATGTTGCTCTCTTATTCCCGACACTGTGTTTGGAAGCATAATTATATTGGAAAACACAACTTGTGTTTGTGCAGGTCAAAGGTGTTTGAAAATGCTGTCTAGGCTTCAGCCAAAGAAAAGATTTTTCAGTCCAGATTAGAGGGGGAGAACCATAGCTTCTCAGTAATATCAGGGTGTTTTTCAAAGAAAATGCATTCCAAACCATAATGATTACTTTCATATCATGTAAAAATAAACAGGGTGATGATTCTTAATGTGTTCAGAACTTGTTGCCATGAAGGCTTACAGGTGGCTTGTGCTTCAGTACAACAAAAATACTTTTTTGGCCAACTCAATGGGTTATATCCTTTCACATTCAAAGCATTCTTGTAAACTGAAGTATACAAGTGCTTGGGATATTTCTTAATAGTAGCAGCAGTCTGATCTGGTGCTGGGAAAGCAAAGTAGTAAGACATTGTTTATAACAGCAATGACACATTAAAATAAAGCTAGTAATATTATAAGATTCATCCTTATTTCACCTAGCATTTCAAGTTATACCAGATCTTCTTCCCTTTCAACTCCTATACAAATATGCTACTTAAGATTTATTTGTTACCTACCTTCCTCCTTTGAGAGACGCTGAGGGCAGCAAAGTCATTAAACAAGGATGAATTTGGTGAAGTTAGTGGATCTGTAAGAAGAATGTAAACCAACATGTTACATATCTCTAATATTAAAAAGATTACTTACAATTTTTAACTTGATTCTATATGGAAAAAAATCCTTTTGACAAAACTGAATTTAGCAACCGTTCTGCTAAAAAACGCAGCAATTATTAGATTCTGTGCAACTTCCATTGAAATGGGACTCATCAGCAGAATTTATTAATTACACTATTTAGCATCCAAGATTTAAAAACCTTCATCTCCAGTTACCTGAAATTAGTAATCTTCTGTATAACACAGTCTTACAAATGGTTACGTGGCTCTTAGTTGTCCTGCCACCATTCTGCAAAAATTTAAATCGAAACTAATCCCATTCCAACGGGATGAGGTTCAACACAGCCAAGTGCCGGGTCCTGCACTTTGGCCACAAGAACCCCATGCAGCACTACAGGCTGGGGACAGAGTGGCTGAGAGCAGCCAGACAGAGAGGGACCTGGGAGTTTGGATTGCCAGGAAGCTGAACATGAGCCAGCAGTGTACCCAGGTGGCCAAGAAGGCCAATGGCATCCTGGCCTGTATCAGGAACAGCGTGGCCAGCAGGTCAAAGGAAGTGATTCTGCCCCTGTACTCAGCCCTGGTGAGGCCACACCTTGAGTTCTGTGTCCAGTTCTGGGCCCCTCAGTTCAGGAAGGAGATTGAGGTCCTGGAGCAGGTCCAAAGGAGGGCAACCAGGCTGGTGAAGGGACTCGAGCACAGATCCTATGAGGAGAGGCTGAGGGAGCTGGGGCTGTTCAGCCTGGAGAAGAGGAGGCTCAGGGGAGACCTCATCACTCTCTACAACTCCCTGAAAGGAGACTGTAGCCAGGTGGGGGTTGGTCTCTTTTCCCAGACAACTCTCAGCAAGACAAGAGGGCATGGTCTCAAGTTGTGCCAGGGGAAGTTTAGGTTAGATATTAGAAAGAATTTCTTTCTGGAGAGAGTGATCAGGCATTGGAATGGGCTGCCCAGGGAAGTAGTGGATTCTCCATCCCTGGAGATATTTAAAAAGAGACTGGATGTGGCACTCAGTGCCATGGTCTAGCAACCGCAACGGTGGTTCAAGGGTTGGACTTGATGATCTCTGAAGTCCCTTCCAACCCAGCCAATTCTATGATTCTATGATTCTATGATTTTAAGTGTAGCAGAAGTCTACATTCTGATAGCTTATTAGCCACATGTTCTTTGTCCCTATGCATCATTTCTAGAGTTGACATATGAAAAACTAAATAAAAGTCACAGATGCTAGTAAATCTCCAAGGTGCATGAGCAGAGCTGTCAAATTAGCATGAGTGCCAGCTGTAAACATTGGTGTTTTGATGAAACAATTTCTTCAACATTAACCAATACTCCTTAAAAGTGTACTTCTACAAGTGATGCAGAGCTTGGGGGAGGGAGGGACGGAGGGAGGGCAGGGCGTGGAAAAAGACCTGAGATACAGCAAAATTTACACTGTTTTGCAGAAGTCAGTCTGGTTTCTCTCCTTCACATGCATCACCATCCCTATGTGGCATGTCACAGTAAAACTCTGACTGCATTTAAAACTGGAGATCTCCACTGCTTTGAATAACAAATCGTTCAGTGGGACAGAAGAAACAGAGTTAATCACAAAACCTACTGGAAATGAACCAGGAGGAAGGAAGAAATAAAGAAAGAAAAAGAAAAAACACACAAATTTCAACTTTCAAGCTAGTTAATTTTATAGTAGTTCTATTATGCTTGAAAAATTATAACCCTGGTAAACAGACTCACTGCAGGGCCAGACATATAGATGGAGTTGCAGAACAAAATCTACACAGCAATTCTGAGAGCAGAAATACATTTTGAATGTATGCCCTTGCCAGAAGGGAGTAGTACCCTCTTCTTTAAAGAACTTAGACAGCTACATCTGAACCTGCAGTGACTCTGAGAAGTGCAGTACAGAAGTTCAATACAACCTTCACAATAACTTGTTGAGCTAGAGACATGGTTTAGTGGTGGACTAGACAGTGCTATGTTAATGGCTGGACTTGATGATTTTAAAGGTCTATTCCAAAAAAAATTTTATGATTCTTTGAGTATGCAAGCCTGTAATAGAGATATTTCCTTTAGTTGAAAACCATGTCTCCTATAGGAGGGCAAAAATTGTAATAGGAAAACTTCTGCTTACAGGCCAAAACTTAATAGCTATTAAAGTTAAACACAGATGTAATACATTTCACAAAAACAGTACACCCTTAATTTAAGAATAAAAAACCTGTACATTTATTCCACTGAATTACTTGCTTGAAAAGTACACTATCATGGACCAACATAAATGCTTAAGCAATCAGTAGTTTACAGTGGATATGCACTAGCATTTCTCTTGAAGTGATGAGACCAATAATGACTTTTTTTTCTAGTTTAGTTCTTTTTAGTTTTTTTCCCCACTGATGCAAAGAGAAGACTGAAAAAGTATGAGTTCATGAGCACTTCAGTTTTATACTAAAAGTAATGAGACAATCCACTCCTGTTAAAAAATAAAGTTCTACTGCATCTCAAATCAACCAGAGGAGAAAAAAATAATCTCCTTTAAGCCTCAGTTTTGCAGAAGTGAACCTCAAATTTCCAACACTTTCATGTGTATTACTTTAAAAGTACTTACCATGGCCTGCATACTGCTTGGCACTGTCATTGAGAAGGCTAGGGGAGCTGCTGCTATTTGTCATCCTCTGCAAAAATATAAGAAAAAAGGATACATGTAAAATGAAGGTATAAAAGACTAAGCAAGGGTATTGGGGAGGACATCTAAATATTTTAAGAACAGACTACAAAGCCTGTGCTCATTTCCCTTTTTAGTAAATAAGTAGTAGTTTGTAGCTGACAGAAACATATAGTATAATACAGTATTTCACATGAGAGCATTGCAAACAAAAAATGACTGTAATATTAAAAAAAACCCCACACTATCTTCATGAACTTCTTTTAATTTCAGAGGGTTTATCAAACCTTTGGTTCTCCTCCTGTATGTTGTCAAAAAGTTAAGAAAAGCTAATTGCTTATCTTCTTTAAACATTCTTTCCCACTGTACTCCTGAAACTACTCCCGCCTTTATTATATACCATCATCACAACATGAAACTCTTCTACCAAAAAATACTCAAATTAGTATAGCACTTAAAAGATTCTTTTTACAAAAAAAAAAACCAAAAACCTTTTGAGATCTTTCAGCAAAATCATGCAATTCCTGTGAGCCAGCAGGACACTTCAACATTCATTACTCCTAGGGTCCACCTGCTCCTCCTACATTCCTCTAGAGATATGAGCTAACAATGAACTGGACTAAGTGAGGCAGTGCTGCTCTAAGAGCTACCACTGCTTTGATAGAAGTTTTTAAGTGTCTCTTCTTACTCTTCTTCATTGTTTTCTTCAGTCAGTCTCCCAACAGGAAGAAGTGTGAGAACAAAAGCAAAGCAAGGTCAGGATGTGTTCTCCATCTCTGAGAGAGACCACCAGTAATTTGTTAAAATATTCCCTGGCATGCTTTTGGCCCATATCAGCCAGGAGTCGCCCAGCCAATTTTCAAGCACTATTCAACAGTGAAAAGGCTTTAGAACCCTTTAAATAGACTGTTTGCATGCAGCCACTGCTTTACTGGGTGAGCATACACCAGCACAAACATCCCACTTTGTGCCAGCTGGCTCTATGAATGAAGGAAAGTTTCCAGGCACATTTAACTTGGTAGTCTAGACACAGACTAAGACTCAAAATTGGTCACTGGAGTTGCTCTTCATGCTTGCATTTTACCATTGTCAGTCTCAACACTGGTAGCAGAGGGGAAAAAAAGCCAACTACATTAGACTTCAATGCCATTTCAACTAATTTTTGAAGATCAACATTCTAGAGTAAATTTGCTAAGAACAGAGAATCAGTAGAAGCTGGAGTTCTAACCAATATAGTAGAACTGTAAACCTACTGCAAACTTCTCAGTATTTGCAGTTTTCATACTACCCCTGACTTCATCAGAAGCTGCAGCTTTTGATATTAGTATCTAAAAGAATAAACAGCTTGCGTCAAGTGGCTTTATGTGGAAAACAAGTTGCAAAACATAACAAAAGGAATTAGCCTACAGTATTAGAAAAGTAACTTGAAGAAAACTTCAGTAAAATTTAGGTACTTCAGCTGATACCTTCAAACGTTACCCTCTCAATCCCTCAATGCTTTATTCCCTCCATTGTTACAGCAAGCTTCCTACTATCATTCAGGCTCCTCTGGTACAACTCTTCATTCAGCACAAGTACTAAGTGGTAGTTGAAGCAGAACTCTAGTAGGTGCATATGAACTAGAACAATGTATAATGTACCCACAAATACTATGTAAACTTTCAGCTTTTTCAAGCCTTAAATGAAGAAACCTGTTTGCTAAATGCTTTCCGTATTTTGATGCCGGATGGCTCCTGTTCTTAAATATACTCGTTCTTATATATCCTGTTCTTAAATATTACTGTGTCCAGTTCTGGGCCCCTCAGTTCAGGAAGGATATCAAGGTCCTGAAGCAGGTCCAAAGGAGGGCAACCAGGCTGGTGAAGGGACTTGAGCACAGACCCTATGAGGAGAGGCTGAGGGAGTTGGGGCTGTTCAGCCTGGAGAAGAGGAGGCTCAGGGGAGACCTCATCACGCTCTACAACTACCTGAAAGGAGGGTGTAGCCAGGTGGGGGTTGGTCTCTTTTCCCAGGCAACTCTCAGCAAGACAAGAGGGCATGGTCTCAAGTTGTGCCAGGGGAGGTTTATGTTGGACATTAGAAAGAATTTCTTTACTGAGAGGGTGATCAAGCATTGGAATGGGCTGCCCAGGGAAGTAGTGGATTCTCTGTCCCTGGAGATATTTAAAAAGAGACTGGATGTGGCACTCAGTGCCATGGTCTGGTAACTGCAGCAGTAGTGGATCAAGGGTTGGACTTGATGATCTCCGAGGTCCCTTCCAACCCAGCCGATTCTGTGATTCTATAATTCTATGATACTGAACTGACACAATGTATCTCGCACTAAAAGGTTACTGAGCAACATTAATTCTTTACACAAAAGAGATGCCTCTAGTGAAACAATGTTTGCTTGTTTCTACAAAACAAGAGCCCAGTAAGTTAACAATCTTGGTAAAGTTCAGGGATGCCGACCATCACCAAAGTAAGAATATATGAAAAGAAATAACTCATGGACTACAGCAGCTCAACTGTTCATGTCATATTCCAGTCCTGACTTAGTAATTCAATAGTTTTTCACGACTATTTGAAAAGCATCCCTATCATGGTGTTTGTTTTGGGGTTTTTGGGCATTTGATACATCCACATTGATCCTTGGAAGAGAAGGTGGTTCAGGAAGAAACTTCCTAAAGGCAACCTGTCAGACTTGTGTAAAATTTGTCCAGGTGTAAACAAAAACAGCATTAGTGAATATTTATATCACTCAGACTTTCATAACAATTTTAATGCAAAAGGTCTGTTGTAACAGGGATAACCAGGACACTGAGATTTGGGTTGGTATCCAGGACAGACATATAGCTTTAACCTGGAACCAGCACTTTTATGGCATCAGTATCCTCTCTCTTCAACTACAGAAGCTGAACAATCAACAGATTCCTACTGGGAATTGGTGGCTCTGACAATGAAAACCAGTGCTGATAGGATCACTAAAAAATACGGAATACAAGATTGTCTGGGTTTCTGAAAGCACAGTGCAAACCATGCTTATGAACATCAAATGTGATTTTACAAAGTCCAGTCTTGTTCAAATGTATTTTAAATGAACCAGAATTCTGCAAAACCAAAGCTCTCTCACCAGTCTTGGGAAGCTCTTGCTCACCAGTGGTACCTTGAATGAGGTTAGATACCTCCACTTCATCACTAATGAATTTTTTGTTCTGTTCACTTTTATATGTGCACAAGCTTCCTACCCCAACATTATTCATAGGAGACCTGCATGCAATCGGTGAAGGATTTTTAAACTGTTCTAATATTAAACTTTCTACCACACCCAAAAGCATTTAGACTTAATGAACAGTATTCCTGAATCTGATTTGTAATAAGCATGAAAATATTTCTTGAAAGGAAAAAAAAAAAAAAAAAGGAAAACCCAAGTATTATTTGTGTTTTCCAGAAGGCAGTATTGACTTTAAATAACACTTCTCAGTCTCTTCTAATGGTGCTGAACTATTTTTCACAGAAATTCCATTTCAAGTAGAATGCAATCACAAGAAAGTCTAGCCCAAAGGATGAAAAATCCAGAAAGTTAAGAGCAGCTATACACAGGAGAAGAAAACTATTCATTCCTGTTAAGCCTGCCAGGCAAGGCAAGCACACACAATATGAGAGCTTCAGACTTTTTTCTGTTCATCATGACTTTCACCATATGGAAGTTTAATAGGGAAAGGCAACTTTGTCAAAATGCTACACCAATATCACTCAGTTCCACATAAACTTCTTTGCCTGCCTCTTGCCGTGATTTATTGAGGTTCTTTAACCACTAGTTAAAATTCAACTAGGCTGACTGGCATACATCCTGCCCCTCTCCCTTTAATGGAATTAAAAAGTTGCTCTGTTCACATCTCAAAAGAAAGCTACTGCAGAACAAAACTGCCACATTCATCTCTGTCCAAGGATTTAAACTGATACTTCAGCTTCAAGTTCTTCCACTGTTGAACCTTCAACCAGTAACAAAACACAGGCTCCTTAATTTCACAGAAAAACTGAGAAACAAAGTTTGTTTGTTTAATAAACTGAATGTTAACTCAATGTTAATTCCTCAATGTTCAAGCAATTAAGTTACAGGATAGAAATTCAGATGTTTTTACTCTCTTCGAACACTAATCCAAGTAACTCCTCTTAAAGAGACTGTGTGAAAAGGCATTGTGTCAAAAACTAAACTTATGTCAAAACAAATCATTATCTTAGACATCAGATAGCCTGTTGTGTACCAATAATTCCTATTCAGAACTGTTGCAAATTATGTTCTTTTTAAAAGAGTAGTATTTTTACAGAGACTTAAAGACAACACTGACAGCAGACAACCAACATCCTGTAAAAATAATTTCTGTGCTGCTGTCTTAATAGTTTTGAGGACTTTTCACAGGCTCACAGAGGAGGTTGAGGTCAGAAGGGACCTCTGGAGGCCAACTGGTCCAGTCCTCCTGCTCAAGCAGGACCAACAGTTGGTTGCCTAGGACCATGTCCAGACAGTTTAGTATCTCCAAGGATGGAGACTCTGCTACTTCCCTGGGCAACCTAGGCTAGTGCTCAGTCAGAGGGAGTGTTTCCTGATGTTCAAGAGGGAACCTCATGTACCAGTTTGTGCCCACTGCTTCTGGTCCTGTCATGTGGCACCACTGAAGGCCTGACTCCATCCCCCTGCTTTGCACTCTCCCTCCAGGTATTTATGCACATGGATGAGACTTCCCTGAGCCTTCCCTTCTCCAGGCTGAACGGTAAAAACTCTCCCAGCCTTTCCTTGTAGGAAAGATGCCCCAGTCCTCCCATCTTCATGGTCCTTCACTGGATTCTCCCTGGTATGTCCACATCTCTCAAGTACTGAAAAGCCCAGTGCACCAGGTGTGACTTCACCAGTGCTGTGCAGAGGGGAAGGATCACTCCCCTTGACCTGACAGCAGTGCTTTACCTGATGTAGCCCAGGACACAGTTCACCTTTTCAATACTTCTTTGGTGCAGCATGATAGAAAGAGAAGTGCTTTAAGACTAAATATTCCCTCTTTCTAAAGGTATAGACCACTTTTCCTCCACTCTTCAACATTCAGTAGCAAACCCCTTAATTATAGATGCATTTAATACAAGTTTGCTCTGCTTTCACCTCCCTCCACTAAAGCATAGAGTTACAAAATCCTCATCAAAACAGAAGATGAACACAGCTTTGCAACACACAATTAGCTCTAATTTTCCATAGTATATGTTATAAAATTTTCTTCAGTGAGGGGTTTTTGTTTGCTTCTCCACCATTTCCTTTCCCCAAAATATCTGAGAGATGGGATTTTTTGCTCTATCTCCATATTCCCTGCCCTTAGTCTCAGAGAAAATAAGCACTTTGCTCAGATTCATTCTTATACTAGCTATGATACCTCAAAATATTTTGTAGTATGTCACAGGCTATTTTCTTAATACCTTTCCAATGGAATTATATTTCAGAATAGTTAATTCTAATTTTTAGAAGAATGTTAATTGGACTATAAAAGAAGCCATCCTGCAAAAGAATGAGACTGTCACAACCAAACAAATAATAGTTTCATTCTCAGATTCTGACCTACAAAGGGTCACCTTTTGCTTTCTTTCTAAACAATCCAAAACTTGTTTTTACCAGTTAGCATATTTGGCAACATCTACTCACAACTGTTAAAACTAAAGCAACTGGATTTCTTCAGAAAGCATTATGTAAACAACTGCATAATTTTATATTTAAAATAGCACATCTGTAGTTTCACTCAGTTCTTAACTGTTAAAAACTGAAAACTTTTACAAGCTTCTGTACCATAAGTAGAGTTTTATTACTTGACTCTTGGCAGATGCAGCAGTGGGAACAAAGGTCTTTGTGTTCACTCAGCTGCGAGGCTTTGATGAGAGCATGGCCTCTACTACTCAGACTTTGGAAAAACTCTTAGTATAACCAACACTAGCATGGTGAAACCAAGCAAGACCAATTCTTCTCCATTGCTAGGCCTTGCCAACTTTAATACTGAAGATTGTCAGGTCCTACTTTGACTTGAATGATTGAGAAGTTGTCATTTGGGCTGCCAGTGGATTCTCCGTCCCTGGAGATGCTTAAAAAGAGACTGGATGTGGCACTCAGTGCCATGGGCTGGTAACCGCAACGGTGGTTCAAGGGTTGGACTCGATGATCTCTGAGGTCCCTTCCAACCCAGCCAATTCTATGATTCTGTGATTCTTACTTTCTACAAAACCTGCAGTCCAGTGGAAGCCATGCAGTTATAAATCTCACTTTATGAAAAGAAAAAGCTGGATTTCTATGAAGCAACATACATGAAGACACCTTCTACTTTTTTATGCTCTTACAACCAAATTGCTCAATTCTATAATCGTATTAGAAGTTTTGACATCAAGGCACTCCTACTTCACCCTGCTGTAAATCCCCCTGATTATTCACATATTCTTTACCACCCCAACATAATGCAGCTAAAGCTCCTTCCCACACCACCTGTATCTTTGATCAAGCCATTAGTTAGTCAAGGGGCAGCACCAATTGCAGAGGAACACAGGCACCAGCCAGCCAAGTGGCACAGGGAGAGGAACTGAGCAAACAGCCAAGCATCTGAGGCATCCTGGCCAGGCACCTCCTGCCTCCTCAATGCTGGAAAAGCCAAAAGCAATGAGCTCCTTCTTGAACCACACCTCTGACTGTCTCTTGGCTGCTATCATTGTGCCAAAAAGAAAAAGAACAGCTTCAAGGACAGCATGCAGCCTGTGGGCCATGTGTTGTGCAGGCCTGCTCTGTTATTAGTTAGAGAAAGGGAAAACAGAAAATGCATGCTTTGATAAGCTGGAAGCCAATATTGCTAATGTAGTATTTAAAAGCACACGCAGATTCAGGGAAGAAACAACACATGAAACAAAACTGGGAAAATGTAAACCAGAGGACAGAAGACTCAACAGGAAATGAGTAAAAAGGGAAGATTGCAATGGGGGACAATGAAAGGCTGGTTAATCGCAGAGACCTTTGAGGCATGAGAAGTGGAAGGATGAGTTAGAGGTATTTTTCAGAAAGAAAGAAAGAAAGACGAATTAGAGCCAGCACCACTTCAAAAATCCTGCCTTTTCCAAACTGTACCAAGGATTTTTACTCTTTCTTCACTGCAAACCAAGCATTGCTATTGTCTTTACCACTACTCTAACCACAGTGAGATGTTCTAGATCTCACAACATTCTTCGACAAATACATATGAAATCTCAAAGTGAGAAATACCCATTCTGAAGAAACATTGACTACCAGTCATCTATATTACTTATGATCTAGAAACCACATTTCCTCTCCTGTTCATCATGATACCTTCCTTCTGCTGCTCACTTAACACCATAATGCAGATAATGTGCTGCACACAAAAACATGACTGCAAATTTGGGTATAGTTTTGCTTGAGGCAATTTGGCTCCACGTTTTATGATATCCCAAATATACACATACTCTTTTCAATAAATCTCAGTTTTATTTGCTGTACATGACAAATACATTCCATAAATTGATTAGGAATAGTCATGAAGACTCATCTAATGAATCCCTGATGACTATATTGGAAGGTATCCAGTGAATGAAGCATGGACTGCAGAAAGATTATCTCATGGTAAAAGAAAACGAGCATTACCCAGAAGAGATGGGCTCTATTACTTGAGGCCAGTTAAGCAATTTGAACCAAGCTTTCTGTAGCTGGTCACTAACTAACCATTCCCCCACCTTTCAGCTCTACAGGTTGATTCAAAAGATGGTGGTTTGTAGCTTGCCAGCAATGTTTAGAGGGGGGATAAAGGAAGCAGGGGACATTTGTTTCATTGTCATCCTTTTTTTTCCCATGCCTCCATAAAATGCAGACTACTTTCTCAGGGAAAGCATTCCACAAGGCTGGATACAATAATAGCAGCCTGCACAAGAAGGGGCACAGCCAGCAAACAGGCTTCACGAGAAGGGTGTGAGCAGTATGCAGGAGTAGGGCATTGAACTGTAAGGTGAGCACCTAATTGACTATCAAATGGATGTTCATTATGCATACACCACACATCTTGTAACCTGAATAGGTCCCACTTATCATTTTCTCACTGAAAATATTACAGAATGTTATGAGGAATACACCTCAATATATAAACTCGAGGCTGCACTGGCAACTTAACCTTGACACCTAACATCTAGCTGTATCTTAAAAATATTTTCTAGCAGTGTGCTTATTTGTCTGTTTGTGCAATTTCCCAGTTTTAAAAAATAAGCTGAAAAATTTTGCTCATATTCTATCATTGATGCATCTGTGTGTGAACTGCACAGATCCACCAGAGATGAGCATTTAACTCAGAGATGGAACTGATATTTTCATCTGTAAAAGCAAAACCGGGAGGCTAATGAGCTGTTTTACTGAAGAGTTCTGATGTTTCATCAATGGCAGAACACTCAATTTTCAGTACTTTTGACTCAAGGACCTGAAGAAAAACAGGCACATGCAGTTATTTTCTTCACCCTACTTTATGCCAGCTTTGCATTTTGCCAGCTTGCTTCTTTGTCCCAGTTTGTATTTCACTTGTGCAACACCAGTCACCACCAGCGTTCCACTAATGTCACCTTTCTGCTTCAGTCCCTTTGCTCAATATTTCCTAGTTCTTTATTCACTTAGTTTCTCCAGGCCCATGGCATTCATCTCTTTTCCCTTATACACCCCTCTTATGCCAATTATCAGAGATGCAGCTATGTTCCTTATTAAATACAGACCCACTTCCACACTGCTTCAGTCTGTGTGGAAGAAAAGGAAAGGGAGAAACACAGCAGATCAGCTATCGCTGCTTGGAGTTCAGGTAAGGCCGAGATCAGGCCGGAGCTGAAACTGCAGGAACGTACTCAAGCTGGAACATGCCAATGCAGACTACAGTTCTGTGAAATTATCTAAGATCTAGGAAATCTCCATATAAACCAGTTTTTCAAAGGTTTCATCGAGTGACAAAATCTGAGCAAATTTTCAGAGTGCATAAGGTACATCCTTGACACAACCATCAGTCTGTCAGATTTGAAGTCTCCATTGCAAACCATAAAGCATTAGCACTGTTTAAAATGAAAACTCTTAAGATTTTCCCTTCACCTTGCTTTCCAAAGGGATGAGACACAGAAAACTCAATTCCAAGTGGCTAAGCTTTGTCAGTATAGACTTAATTTAGAAGCTGACACACAATCAAAAATGTTCCAAGCTTTACCTATGCACATAAGAAGTTAGATTACATGACTGAAAATTTAAAAATCCATATAAAAATATTTTTAAGTTGTAGTTTAATGCCTATATGAACTTTCTCAACTCTAACAAAACCCTTCTTCAGAAGTAATTTTCCTTAGCCTCCAATAGCACATGAAATTCCCCCTCTTTTCTCAAAGAGAAACACAAGGCCTTGACTGTAATCTTGCGGGCACTAAAGTATTTAAAAATCCTATGAGCATTCATGTTACTGGCTTTGCAGAAGAAAGAGTACTACAACTAAAAATTTTGTTCAGAAAGATACCAGGGCTTCTGCAGAATACAGTTTAAGTACAGAAAATATAATGACTGAACTAAAAGAACAGAAATTACATCATCTCAGTGACACCAAAATTTCTAACTGACAGCTCCAATAGTACACTTCAAGATTAGAGTTAAATTTTTTCTTTTTATATCATGCATCACTGTCAGTAATAAACACTTCTATAATGCTGCAATTCTCTTGAATGAAAAAAATCCAGCCTTCTTGAAAACATGTAGCAAAAAAAAAAAGGAACACAGCTAATTTTTACCCACCTTTTGCTGAATTATTTTTCAATCCATAATAAAACCACAACTGAAATCAAAAGTAAGCTCATAAGTAGAGTCTCCTTGACATAAAAAGAGAACTGCTATCAGGTCTCAGTGCAAACTGACTTGTGCTCTCTTTCATTAACCAAAAACTGATTTGTTAAACCTTTGGGTACAGGAAGAGACCATCATCTTTTAAGCTTTTAAAAAACGTAGCAGTTTGAGGGAGTTATTATGTACTTAATACTTCACGTACACACTCAGTAGATACTCATTTAGCTTTTAAATATGACAGCCTTCTACTGTAAATTTTGCATAATACTACCAACACAATAAATTTCACCTCATGGGAATTCCTAGGCCAACACGTACAGAACACTCTAAATACAAGAAAGCATTTCAGAAGACTTAAATCTGAATTCAACACCACTGAACGTGACCATAGACTGAGTTTACAAACTCTGAAATTTTTGCCTAATAATTTACAGATTTGACAGCTCACATTTTGCTTCAGTATTCAGATATTTGAAGTGTTTTGCAAGCCAATTTATAAATATGTGTGTATATATAAATATATATATTTATTAAAAGGCTATCAAAATAGGCTATGAATCTAAAAAGAAACCTAGCAGCACAGAGTTAAGCTACGTGGCAAAGTCCAACACAACAGCTCAGGTAAATGCCAGTAAAAACCAGACTAATTTTAAAACAGTGATATGGTTTTGTTTCCATTTGCAACATTAAAGTGAGTATACATTCTGTATACCCCACAAGATAACACATACCAGAAGGCTCCATTTTTCCTGCCTCTTGAACAGTTTTCCCTTGGTGTAATGCCAGCCAGAACTACTGAAACAGGATACAATTCACTGCTGTTACCTGCATCATGGGATACTTTGTTTCAGCGGGATTTCCAAATCCATTAACGCCAATGAAGCTGGTGCTAAAGTAGGAATCTGTGAGACTAGCATCAGCTAAACCACCGCCATCTATTCCGGGAACTAAAAGGAAAAAAAGAAAAACGTTTCAGAAAAAAAAAAAATAGTTTATAATGCGGGCTTATTCACTATTTATCTTTTATGTTATTTTTTGGGGTGCAGAGAAATAAAAAAGGAAAAGGTTGGTAATACTGTATTTCAAACCTATCTCTTCAGCAAAACAACTAAAAATGGTGCACGGAATAAAAATGAAACTTTATAAAGGTTTATAAATGCCAGCAAATGCAGCATGATGTTACAGCACAAATGTATAAAGAGGCAAAAAAGTGAAAAGCTCTGACAGAGATGATGAGGAGCTTGTACCACAGCAGCAAGGCTAACAAGGAAAGTAAAGATATCAGAAAGGAAAAAATAAAACAAACAAAAAAACCCACCATACCCATCCTGGAAACATACATGTCAAGTAGAATTTAGAAGTGGATGTACTGGTTGTTTTAAACAGTAACACATAGAAAATGTACATTTTCTATGTATCAAGGCAACTCAAAAAATCATTCACACAAAGCACAAACATTTTTAAAGTTTCCTTAAAAGCATAAGGCTATTTTTATTAACTCACACTTCCTAATGTGGCAAAAATTTTATGGAAAGTGGACAAAAAAAATCTCATTTGGACTGAAAGCAAGTGTGAAGGATGGAAGAAGAAATTAATCTCCTGTCTAGAACAAAGGGCCTGGACATACAAACACACTACTTTAACCACAAATAAATTCAATACTATGAGATTTCAGAGAACAACAAGAAGTAGTGACAATTTAACACAAGACACTCCAGCACATATTACTTCCATAACAAAAAAAAAAATATAGGAGGTAAGATGGCATAAAGCTGCAGTTCAAATAAAGATTCCACAAAAACACCCACAGCAAATTATGGACACTAATCAGTATGGCCAGGCCACTGCAAGCCAAAAGGCATGAGTAATTGGTAGCTCCAAGGTAGGAAGGCACACATCCAGCTCAGAAGAACATCCTGTACCAAACTATCCAACTTGAACTTCTGGAAGGACTCGCAGCCAGTGGATGACATGCGGAAACAACTTCCTGATCCTAATACTCAAAGGAAATAAAAAGCAACTTTTTGACAGAGCTAAAGGAACGCAGATTAAAACCCCTCAAATTTAATCAGAATGGGAATTCTTCCCTCCAAAAGAGACTATATAACCTGGTGAGCCATTTCCATCCTGCAATCACAGGAAACAGCAAAAGAAATACTGCCAGATGAAATCATAGGAAGGGCTGGAAGAGAAGAATAACCAGAAGCACAGCACCTCTACTACAGGCAGATGGAAACACTGCCCAGCTGCACTCCCTGAGGCTGCAGCTGTATATGCTGGCCAGCCAGGGTTACCATCAACAGCACCTCAAATGCAGAGCTGTATGTAGAGACAGATGAAATAACTCCTACACTTCAGTGTCAGTACAGATGAACTTTGCAAATGAAAAAAGATTCTTAAAATACTGCTCTCAGATCTAGAACATAATTTGTATATTCTGCAGGTTCGAGAGAGACCCCTAAGGAGTTTCAAAGTGGCTAATTACTAATGAATTGCAACATTAGCTAACTTTTAAGACCAGAAAAAAATACTTGAGAGACTGAGAAAATAAAACTCCCTCTACTCACTATTCCCTAGATCCCCCTTCATAAGAAGCAGCCATACAGGAACATGACAAGACCTCTTGCTACCTCCCTAAACAAGACAAAAGCTCTTTTGCTTTGTCTTTTAAACATCTGTTCCTCTTTTGCCTTCATTCCGAAAATTTACATCCAGAAGTCTAGGAAATATATTTTATGGCTCAATTATTGTAACAGGGGAAAATATTGATGTCTGCAGTAACACCAATTACTGTCTCATCCTACCTGCTACAGTCAGTCCCTAACTCACACTGGGAAGGCTAGCACCTTAACACAATCATTTTCTGGCATCAGGAAAAATACTAAGACTCACTCATACAAGAAAACAAAAAGATAGGAAAGCTGTGTTTAATCATGAGTAGTTTCAGTCCAGTGTGCTCATAAATTATTCAGGGTTCACAGGTTTTTATCTATTTTAAAAATACATTTCCAACTTAGCTTTCTCTGCCTGCATTTCAGCCACCATCAAAACTGCTGCAGTTGTTATGCTATATATTGACTGTAGAATACCAAAAAAAGCTGTTTAATTTCCAGAAACAACTGTCATCTCAAGGTGCACTATATAATTTCAGAAGTGTATCTGCTAATTCACCTTATACTTCTGTCAGAAAGTCCAGATTCTATCTGTGTTTTAACAAACTGGCAAGCTACTCCCTCAGATAACACCATCAGCTTTACAAATCCTTCAGCCTCTGCTGAAGAACTAAAAACCACCCAGTTATTTCTGTTTCTCCCACTGCTCATCATTATAGTAGAGTCACTCTGAGAACCCACATACTTTTATTTCTGTTGGACACATACAGTTACTGTGCAAAACTGCATGTGCTACATTCAGCAGCATGTGAAGAAACCCCAGAGCTGACCTCCAATAACTCCAGGGAGCTGGGACAGCTGCAGTCACCCATTATCCAAAGAAAGCCCTGGAGCCGGGTCAGGTAGCCTTGCTGGACATAACACAGCACTGGGTGCTCTGCTCCTTATCTGCCTGAAGCATCCTCAGTGCTCAGCAGCTCATGCTGCCAGCAGGAGCAGGCTGTGGGCAGCAATCCCCTGAGCTGCACAAAGCTGAGGACACTGCTGGGTATAACAAAGTTGATCCTTAACACTGCTGCCTTTCTACTGCTGGAATTTGCAGTGGAAGCCTATCCAAACCACTTAAAGCTGCAATTTAGGCTTTCTCTTGACACACCATTATCTAAGTGGGCACTACTGATAGCAAAAGTTACTACAGACTGTTTCCCTACTGAAGTAAAATGGCTTGGCCATAACAATCAGCCACCTTGTGCCTTTGCTACAAATTGCTGTACTCAACCTTCATATCACTCATTGCTGAGCCACCTTCATATCACTCAGTTCTACTGGTACCATAGCCCCATTTCAAGAGGGCTTTCAACTACGAGGCTTTTTGTTGTCCTCTTCCAAACTATCTAGAAACACATCTCTAGCTGAGGGACCAAGACCACAAGAAAACATTACACAGGAAGAATCAGAAGAAAACCATCAGAATCAAGCTCACTGGAAGAGAGGGTAGATTTCTTGGTAGCAGCTCATATTTAGAACAGAATGCTCTAGAAGTGGTAAATGCAGCTATTGCCTTCCAAAGAAAACTCAGCACCAGCTTCCTCAAACCAACTTCCCTTTAAGACAAACAGAAAAGATGCAGCTTCCAAAAAAGAAAAAAAAAAAAAGAATGCTTCATTGCCTATGGAATGAAGGGAGTTTTCACTATGTAGTCCATTTCTGTTCAAGGAAGGGACATTCAGCTATTACAGTAATTAAAGCCCAGCAAATACCTAAACAGCCAAAGAAGTTCTACTGTATTTGGCACCTGGCCTTCTCCATGACAAGTAGAAGGCTTTTATCCTTCTTCTGTCAAACATGTGGCTAATCATAAATTCTCACTTGCTTCTGGAAGACCAAAGTAGTTCAGAGTATGAAAAAAAAAAAGTAATTTATCACAAGCAATCCATAGAAGGCAGCCTTCAGAAGTAGGCACCCTTCTCCACACAAGCTTTATGGTATTAAAACAAATGAACAAACAAAAAAACCAAACCCACACTGGAAAGAGACAGAAGATTTTAGTCTTTAAGAAATTTATATTTTCATACATTTCATACATTTTCTCCCTTATAATCAGACTTTGCATTTAACTGGTCTGCTCAGATCTTTCCTACATAATGACTGCAAACACACACTTCCTAAAACTCTACACAGTGCTATTAAAATGTTAAACAGAAAACTTCCTCTGAGGTTTTGTGTCTTTTCTCTTTAAAAGCATTGATTAGAATTTTAGGTAATTTTAGACAATAATTGTAGGGAAGTCTTGAACTGGCTATTTTTGTAATTTTGTAACTGTACTGAACATGCATTGATATTTACATTTTCAACAGCCTCTTCCTTAGAAAATTAGAAAGGTTGACTAGGCAGGTCTGAGAAGAGAAGATGTCTGTGCAAGGGAACAACTACAAACCCAGTAGGGAAAAAAAAATGATAACACGTTACATAAGCACATATGTAATCAATATTAAAGCCAGAAGTTACACCCTGGTAATTCTGGAATAAAATGAAATAAAATGTCTAGAGAAATTAAGAAGACATTTCCTACTTTTCATACACACTTTTTTTTTTTTTGCTTGCTGAGTAACATTGCAGCTTAATGTGACAGCTGCAATTAAAAATAAATATCTTCTTATATAATTCTTCTCCCACATAATTTTAGCAGAAAGTAGGCTTCCCATCAGATGCAGGCACCAAAGAGAAAAAACCCAGTTACTTCTGCCTTACTTATTACAAAGACATTTTAGAGGAAACAAAGGATCTCGTAACAGCTTAAGTGCTTGAGTACTACTGTGATGAACTCACCACACATGCTTCAGAAGAATCACTGCATTTTGTTTGTGCCTTGTCTAACACCAGCCCTATCTGAATACTAATAGTTACACTACCTGAAAAGACGAAGGTTCTGATATTTCCATTCTGGCATTTTTCAAATCAGTAAACAAATTCTGTAACATCTGATACTGTTTGTTTTATGAGCTCAGTATCAGCACTGATCATTTCAGAAAATTATCTTATTATAAAAAGGATCCTTACAGTACCACGATATATTGCTCAAAAAAAGAAGGAGCTAAAGTAAGACCAGAACATTTTTTTTTGACATTTTTCAAAACAACAATTTAGAGATTTCTGGTGAAGGAGTAAAATACAAATTGAAATAAATAATTTTGCTATTATCACTGCTTTAAAAGAGGTACTATAATTATTTTTATGCTGAGATAAGACTTTATATATGGGGGTAATCCCGAGTTAAACTTCTAGCTTTACTACACTGCAGACACTTCACCTCAACACACCTTGGAAACTGAATCATCATAGGTTTATGTGTATACAAAGGAGGTTATCTCAGGTAGATATAAAGCAGTAAAAACCAAAGTGCCATAACTCCAGTGGAATTTTACACAGAGACAGCTATCCTAATATTGAGACGAGCTGTTATACAAAGCCTATCTATGGCAAGTCATTTAAGACTTGTGTCCTTCTAGTCGGAGAAGAACCAGGGTGTCAAGAGGAGCTTATGCTTGTCCTACTTTGTTTCATACTGACACATTTGTATAAGGAAATAATTATGTGCTTGAGGTGTTACCCTCACTTGTACAACCCTGTAACAGTTCACAAGCATTATACATTTTAGTATGTGCACCCCAGAGGTGCTTTCTCTACAGTGCTACTACAGTTGCAACTTGCTGGGTAAAGTGGATTCTCAAGTGTTTTTGTCTCTCTTACGTATTACCGAAATAGAAGCAATGGACAAAGAAAGTGAACTACACCCCCAGCCATAGGGAGCAAAAATAAAAGTACAGGCCTGGGTTAGGAGAGTGCAGTTGGAGGGCAGACAGCACAAAGGAACCAAGGTGGCTGAAAGGCAGACAGGAAGTAAAACAGTTTGGGAAATGCTGCCTTATTTACAAACACTCCCACTAGGCAAGGAGATATTCATGGACAAGCAAAGGAAAACAGCAATCTTTACTATAATATTACATGACTAAGCTGTCTTTTTTTCTTTTTTCTTTTTTTTTTTATCTTGCATATCATAGAAGCATCTGATAAATGCTGAAAAAAGGATAGGTGCCATCCTTTAGCTCTGCAAAAATGTCAGTACAGAGTCTAGAGCAGTAGGACTCCTCCTCATGGACTAAGTCCAAAAACACAGTGATAATGCAAATTAAAAGTGATACTTTTTCAAAGGAGTCATCAGAACTACTCTGTTATCAGAAACAGCAATTCAAAGTAATGCAATTACCTAGTATTATAGCTTTCAAAGCTAACCCTCTCCAAAAGCTTTCACAATTCCTAAAATATTCCATCAAATTATTCAACAAAATGCATTAACACTTTTAAAGCATATATATACTTAAACTTTTGGGTTTCAATAGCCTCCCTGTACCTAGAACTCAACTGTTGGTTTTTGGGTTTTTTTTAAATGTAAATGGTTGTATGAAATTTGTACAAATAACCTGGACAGAACGTTAGGACATTTTTCATATCAGTGGGACAGAATGTAAGGACCTCTTTTCCTGCCAGTTTCATCAGCATTAAAGCAACTGAAGCTGAGGAAGACTACCCACAGACTAGAAGAACTGCACACATCACATAACCAACCTAATAACTTACACAAAAGAGGAGACATACACTGGACAGCTGCACTTTGTTTATAAATATCTATTCTCAAATTGAAGGATGAAAAAGTGTAAAAGGCTGTTAGGAGGCAAAAGCATACAAGTTCTAAGGACAAATATCTTCAAACATCAAAAAACAATTACATAATTGGAACTTTTGCAATTCTTGAAAGACTTTTGGAACAAACACACACACACACAGGGTGTGATCTACTCCAGCTCATCTCCAATACACATCCATTTTTCTGGCAGGGCAATGCATTACATCTTCACTAGAAAGCAATAGATCAGGAAAACATCAGCCACATCAGCTTACTATCTAAATCCCTCCACTGAAACCCTTTTTCATCAGCTGCCTCATGACCAATATTTTTTTTTCTGCTTTTGAGGTTCTACAGAAGTGTTTCTGCCTGTGTTTATCCCCCCACCCTCACTTACCATTTGTCCACTTTGCCCGCAGCAGTCTAAATTTGCTTCTATGTGGTTCCTTACTCATGGAACTCTTTCTGAGCTGGTCCCCAAGGTCACTATTTTCTGGGTATTCAAATCCTTCCTGAAGGCCCACTCCTACAGTGATACCTACAAAAAATCAGTTATCTAATACCTGCTAGATAGAAACTAAATGGGGATTCTCTGTATCTTGCAAACATTATAAAAACTTCAAATTATTACAACATATGGAGTTGCTCACATAACACAACTGTCCTACTCCTTTTTAAATCTTTGCCTTTGAAGCAGAAAAACAATTGCAATAGTAATAGTGCTTTCTTTACATTCTTCAAGACAGAGTGAGTACTACCAGAAACAAATAATTATCAGTACCTGTGATTTCTGTGGAATATCTGGATGCTGAATGATTTCCTATGCAATATGGAAAATGCACAAAGTATATAAACAGATCCAATAACTTTCAAAGTCCATTAATAATGCAGATTTTAAAAGTTTCAGATGCTAAAACTGCCCCTCAAAATCCCATAGAAATTTACAGACTGAGACATTTTCCCTTCCCTTACTTTTTCCTTAGCTCCCCCCAACAAATTCCCTCCCCATTTCATTTCCACATGAAACACATAAAAGTGGAAAGAAAATCCATGCCTAATTTTCCAGTTTCTAGAGTTGACATATGAGAGAAAAAGTGATTAAATAGAATCAGTTATTTCCATCTTCTCCCATGCATCTCTCACTGGTTATTGCTTTTACTCTTCAATTCTCAGCTGTCACTGTCTCCAAATGCCCCAAATGCCTCTTCAATTCTCAGAATTGTCTCCCCATTTCTTAAAAATAGAGCACAACAAGATGAAAATGGTATGATCTACCAACTCCTGGAAAAGGCATCAGGAAAATTAAGAGAGGAAACCTCTCTCTAAAAAGGAAACTAAGGTATACAGCAACTAATACAGCATCACCTGCAAAAAGTACAAAGAGATTTGGAAAAAGAATTCTCAACCATACATCCCAATTATAACATCTATTTTCTGTATACAAGTAAAAGAAGAAACAAACTCAGGAAAGAAGTAACCAGTATTGTCACATATGGCAACTATCTTTATATTTAAAAGTTTGAGATAACTGATTGTTCCTAAATACTTTGTGCTGTGCTACCAAAGAAAAATACCAAAGTTAAGAATAATCTTGACCATTGCTTCATCGCATTAAGTGCAATACAACAGATTACCTTTACAATCTGTTTTGCTGAATAGCTTACCTTTCCTTTTTCTCTACATCCACTGCTTCCTTTTGTTTAAAAAGGGAACAGAGTGGAAAAGACTTAAACACCTTTTAAAAAGCAGAAAATATGCAGATGTCTTTTCAGTCTTTTCACTCCAAGCCTTGTATATTTATGGACATATACACTACTGCTATGACCAGAAATATAATATGTGGGTGGCTGGGTGGAAAAACAGCCATGGCACTTTTATTATGCTAACACAAGGTTTGCCCCTTTCCACCTTCTCATGGGCTGGTAACAAGATCTGTTCACCTAGCAGAAACACAGGCCTGTATTTCAACTACATATTTCCTAAAAGGATTTTGAGAAAGGCTTTCTGGTAGAGAACTAGATGAATATAACTCATGAGGAGAGGGTGAGCTGACCTCTGCATGGGGATGTTGGGCAGTCCTGCCACAGGTAGCTCCTCTGCCGGCAGCTCTGTGGACAGCAGCACCCACCCACTGATGCTATCAATGAGTCCAGGTGAAACTCCTACCTCAGCACCTCATATTTTGGTCATATTTACAGGAATCAAAGACAAGAGGACAGAGTGAGCACTGTACTTTTATGTACTTCTATGTCAAAAGTACTTTTATGGCAAAAAAGTATCCATACCTCAGTGCTTATCTATTAATACCTGAGCTGTACGTGCAGAAGATTACATCTGTTTAGCTATTCAGAAGCTAACGAATACAACAGCAGTTGCCCATGCAACTTTTATTTTTCAACTTAATGTACAGACACAGTACATTTTAATACCACAATAACTATCTTACTCTAGACACTCCCTCACACAGCATCAAGAAGGGACAGTGCCCACAGGATGAGCCAGCAGCAGGCAGCAAAAGCAGGCTGCCAGTTTGCTTCCTACAGAAGCTGGAACAAGCCAGAGAAAACAGAGATCAGATAGAAGAGGAATTTTTCATGCTATTATGTCCCCTACCCATCCTTTCTAGGACTGTTTCTTAGAATTCTACTGGCCAATCCTACCTTTTCTCCTAAATGCCAAGCAACAGTCATTCCCCACCTCCACTTCTTCTACAGCCTTCTCAGATTAAGTACTGCTGCTCACCAGCCTCACAGGTGGGACACACATCTATTAGAAACACACTATACACAGATTTTGGCAGATAATAAACCCAGAGAGAACTTTCTTTTTTTTTCTCCACAGAGCTGCTATGTGAAAAGGATAATCTTCTTAATATAAATAAAACCTAAGACCAGTAATACCAACTATGTTGCCTATTTTGTAGGCAGTCAGCTGGCCACCTTATATTTGGATGGTGAACCACACAGAAGGCTGAACACTCACAGCTCCAGGGGAAGAAGTAAGAATGGTGCTTTGAACACATGTGCTCCAAATGTCAAGGAGTTTAGGGGCAGGGACAGAAGTGCTAGCTTCTGAGAGCAGCCAGAGCTCATCAACACGGTCAGCCTCCTTTCCCAAGAACACAGAAAGCCACACAGTCAGGACAAAGCCACATTTAGCCTACTACCTCATCTCTGACATTGGACTGCAGCGGATATGTGGACAAAAGCGTAAGCACAGGACAAGGATAAAGCAGGATTTCCCAGCAGGCACACAGCCATATGTAGGGGAAGATGAGCGTGATTCAGAGATGATTTTTTCACATTTAATCATCTCAAGTAGAATTTTATTCCAAGAACATACACTTTTGGAATCCCTGACAGATGTTAGTATCCAAAACATCTACAGCACAGAATAGCTTAACCACACACTGCGAGAGAAACTTCTCTGGGTTTGCTCTAAGGGTGTCACCTACTCATATTCCACTTCACGTCCTCATACTGAAATACTTTGCTCTGGAGTGTATCTTCTATTTTCACTGTTTATCTTCTCCTTAGCACTCAGTGTTCCTATCGCCTATGTTGTGGAAACAAATCTGTATTTGGGGAGCCTTTGTGATTACCACAGAAAAACCTATAAGTAAATTAATAATCCTGTACTCAAAGCAGGATTAGAGTAAAACGTATGTTAGAATGAGGCTATGACCCACTTTTAACAATAAATAGGACTACACAGTTAATTAGTCAATGAGTATTATCTTCTCTGTGGACTGAATGAGGCTGAGGTCCAGTGAGAAAGGAGGAAGAGAAGGTGGCATCTACAGCCATGTTACTGAAGACTACCAAATACTTTTGACTTCAGGAAGACAGACAGCAAGACTGTACAGGCAGGTGATTTTTGCCCATTCCATGTTCTTAACCTCAGAACTTTATTATTTAATACAACTTTGTGTATTACTTCCTACATCCATAGAAATAAAACTTTCATTCCATCCACTTTGAAATCACACTACTAAAAACACAGGTCATCAGCAAGGAAATTACTTCAGATATTACCTTGTCTGTACCTGTACAGATCTGAGTTCAGATTCTGAACAACTATTTGTCTTATTTGTTTCACAAATGTATACTGAGGCAGGGAAGCTTAGAAGTTAAGCTGGCCCCACTTCCTGGCTTTTCAACTTTCATTTCTCTTTCCCTCTTTTTCTTACTCTTTCTAGTTAAGTCTCCCATCTGTAAGAACATCATCTGCCAATCCAAGCTTCTACCTCCTCTAACTTCTAGTGAGGTGGCTTTCCAGGCAGGTAATCACCAATAACACCAGAGTGGATTTGATCATTCTTGGTGCCTTCAGTCCTCACAATAGTGCAATAGGAAAGAGCTCTGTGTGGGTTTAAACCTCTGACACATTCAGTAGAAGCAAGTTTTTCAAATAACTGCTCAGCAGCATCAACCCCTAAGCATACACAAATTGAAGGTATTTTCTGTACATTGGGCAAATTTTGGAACACTTTCTTATAATAGCCTTCATATAGGAGCTTGTACCCCCCAGGCTAAACTATGCACCCTCTCCCCAAGAATGAACCTTCTAGTTTAAAAGACTTTTAGCGATTTTCTTGGCACAGGGACAAAGTGTCCAAAATAAAAATGAACAAAGACTGACTTATCACTGCTGAATGTCTCCAAGGCATTTCTACCTGTAAAAAAAATAATATGAAAGGCAAGAAAGACTGCAGCTTAAACAAGTGAAGTTTACAAAATAATCTAAACCTGAAAATAGTGTCTTTCAATAGAAAGCATTAAGCAATTTTATATTGTAGGCTCCTGAAAGCTCAGTCATGACAATGCTGTAATAATGTATGACACTGACAAGCTATCAGCTACAGAGATAATGCTGCTCAGAGGCACAAGCTCACCACACTTGACAAAATAGCAGCCGCAGGTTCCTGAAACACAGATCACACACTAAAAACCTACATACAGGATGTTCAGCATGGTTGCATCTTAATTTCAAAAACAAATACGGCTGTGACCATTTAGCAGTTGAGTCTTTTTATGTAAACAAATAGCAGGTTTATGGCAGAAATCAATAATGCAACCAAGCTTAATATATTCATTTAAAGAGCCATGACTTTTCTGAAGGAGCACCTCTGCCTAGCTGCCAAGTGCTGCTTTACCTACAAAACGAATGTTTATTAAAATGAGGTTACTGCAAACACCACCTAGCTATCAGACTGCACGTTAGGAAGATGCACAGTCGACAGAAACAGCAACGCCACCCACCCTGCATGGCACACAGGCAACCTGAACTCTCACCATCTGAGAAGGGACTGCATACAAAGGCTGAAGCAGTCTTGCAAAAAAAAGCCTTAGAAGCAATTTCTGTTCACAGCAGCAGATAACGCAGACATCTCTCTATAGCTATTAAGAATTTTTATAAAGCGCAATATATCAGCAGAACCATTTAAAACTTTCAAGAGCTGAAACTCGGCATCGGTTGTTTGGATGAGCCCATCCAAGGGTACCACTCTGGAGAGCGCTGCCTCCTCACTACCACCCTCCACCTCCAGCCTGGCCGTGGGAAGGGAGGTTCGGTGACCCTGCACTCAGCCCAGCGCTGAAGTGACCGATGGCAAGCTGCCCGGTACCCCCGAAGCCAGCCGGGGGCCGGGGAGGGTGCCTTCCGAAACACATCTGCCCGCTCCTTCCCGTCAGCACCGGCCGGGTCCCGCCTAGGCGCCTCAGGAGAGCCAGCACATCCTCGTCCCGCCCGCCCGGATCACCGCGGCGCCCAACACCGGCCGAACCCGGGGCCAAGGCAGCGGGGCGGAAAGGCCGACCGGGCGTCCCGGGGACCCCCGCCACCACCATGGCTGTTGTTATTTGTTTCCGGTAGCACCACAGCGTGTCGGGGAGCAGGAACAACGCACCGCCCGCCGCCCCGCTCCCGGCAGCGCCCCCGCCCCACCCCACCCCCGGGCCGCCCCGCCGCACTCACTCGCAAGCCGCGGGCCATCCAGCCCCCCGCCGCTGCCGCCGCCTCCGCCTCCCGCCCCCAACTCGGCTTTCTTAGGCCCCACCACCGCCGCCGCCGCCGGGCCCGAGCCAGCCCCGTGCGGCGGATAGCCAGGCCCGGCGGCGGCGGCGGCGGACGGGGGGATGCCGAGCGGGAGCCCGCCGAGGGGGGCGGCGGGCCCCGGGCCGGCGGGGGCGGCGCCGGGCTCCTCATGCAGGAACTGGCACTCCTCGCCGTAGAAGCAGGTCTTGTCCTTGGCGTAGTAACGGCAGAACTTCAGCTTCACGGCGCCGCCGCCGCCGCAGCCGGCCCCCGCCCCGCCGGCCGCCGGCCCCGCCACGCCGACCCCCACCGCCGCCGGCGGCGGCCCCACCACCGGCGACGGCGACGAGCAGGGCAGGCCGCTGCTGTTCATGGCAACCGCCCCGCCGCCGCCGCCGGGGTCGGCACCATGGGGAAGGAGGGCGGGAGGGAGGGGGCGGGGAGGGGGAAGGGGCGCGGGAACCGCCGTCACCCCGGGCTCCGGCTCCGGAAGGGGGAGGAGGGGGCGACTCCGCGCCTCTTAAAGGGGCCGCGCGGCCCGCGGCGGGGGCGGCGGCGCCTCCTCAGTGGTCCCGGCGCTCGGGGTTGTTTATGCCATTTTCCTCTTCCTGAGCGGCCGCACGGGCGCGCCTGCGCCGGCGCGGGGCATGCTGGGAAGCACCGCCGGCCTCCGGGGCAAGCGGGGCTGCCCGCGGGACGGGACGGGGCCGGAACGGGACGGGGTGCGGGCGGGAACCGCGGCGCCTCAGGCGGTCAAGGCGGTCCGGCGGGGCGAGGAAGAGTGGGAGCCGGGGCGGGGCGAGCCCGCTGTCCGGCTGGGCTATCGCGGGGGGTCGTTAAGCGCCCCGCGCGGCACCGGGCAGCCGTTCGATGGGCCGCGGCCTGCAGGTGGTACCGCCGGTGTGAAGGGGCAACGGGCATGGGTAGGGGATCCCCGGGCTGCTGTCGGGCCAGCACAAGGCAGAGCCCAGGGCCGGTGTCGCCTGCCTCCCGTGCTGCCTCCTGCCCGGTACGGGTCAGGGTACCGGCGGTCCCGGCAGGGTCGCAAGGTTTTTCCGCCAGGAAAGTCAAATATCTGCCCCTCCTGCGGAACAAGGGACCGCAGCCGGTTCGCTTTTCCATGCCCGCTGGCACAACGGGTGGGCAGCCTGAGGGATTCACCCTCTTCCAGGAGTCCAATCGGTGGGCTGGCCGGTTTTGAGGGGATGCTCAGAGTGTTCTCCCTTGAGCACGGAGAATTTCGATGTGTGGATTTTCCGTGAATTACTCGCTAAACTACTCCGGGAGTTATTTTCCGCAGTCAAATCGTTGGCGTGGCTTGCGGTGCAAACACTGGAATGGTGAATATGTAATGGATAAAATTGTCACATGTTGAAGTGCACTTGACGTTGTTTTGGTAAGAAAAACATTTACTGTTGAATTAAGATTGCTTTTTGTCTATTGTAATCTTCTCTTATTAAAAATGAAAATCAGGGCCTGCCTCCAAGGTGCTTTGACAGTTTGTGCTAAAAGAAATTTAAAAAAATAATGAGCTGAGCTTTTAAATGTCATGTTGGAACAAATCAAAATCTTTTCCTCAGGTAAAGTCTTTTAAAGACCTCAAGAAGCAGCGTGCCTTAAACTGAAATTTCAAGATCACCATTTTTGCGGTCATAAGAATAGTTTCTGCAAGGATACAAACCAGCTGAGGAAAAAAGGTAGTTGCTTTGAAAAAAAAACAAAAGTTGGGTGGGAAACTGGAGACCAGGGTTCCAGTTCTAGCCTGTTAGAACACTATCATGTCTGTGTCATTCACCAAACAATTTTCACCCTTTTGCTTCCTTTCAACTGTATGGCAAAGAGGTCACAGCTTCTATGTTCCTGCGAGCTTAGAAAAGAAGGAAAAAGGGTAGAAAGACAGACTCCACAGGGAAGAGAGACCTCAGAACTGCCTCAGCCGTGGGAAATGTTTAAGTCCCAACTTGTGCCTTCCTAGATAACCAAAACTGGTTTAGTTCACAGATCAGAGGCAGTCTGATCTCTGCTTTTGCTGAGTTGCCCACAGTTACATTCAGGTGTGTATCATTCAGCCCCCTGTTATACCTCTCAGGAGTAAAATCAAGGGCTTCTCATGCTGTGAGCTGTGGTAGATACACAGAGGTACTCATGGGTGAGATTTCCCTTATCTGCTGGAGTGGGGAAAAGGAGAGATGGGGAATGCATGGTTTCCTCGCTCTTTATCCTCATCTGTGATCTGGGAAGATGCCAGCACAGGGCAGAGGTCTTGGGCAGTTGGGCCCCTTGGGGTGGGTGGGTTCATAGGGGGGAGTGGGAGATAGGAGATTGTGCGTTGAGATAACACCAGATGTCAGGGGATGAACCCAGTATCACCTTCTACTGAAGTCTGGTTATCAGAGGTCTATCACCCCTTATTCCAGGAAGGTTTTCCTTGGAAAAAAATGCCTTCCAGAAAGGTCGAACTGAGTGGACAAGTAATACAGGCATGTGAGGAGGTTGGAAGAGGCTGCAGAAAGATGTTAATACACGGAGAAGAAAAATCTCAGCTTTCACCCAGGGCTTTCCCAGGCTCTGTGGATCTTTTGCTCAGAGCTTTAATGTTGTGGATTTACTGGTATCAGGTTATCTTACAAGAGATTTTATGATACACATAGGGAAATACTGTTTCTGGGTAAACTGGTTGAACATGAATTCATCCAAGCAAACACTTCCATGGTGTAACCACTCCCATCACTGAAGTGTACTCTAGCCTGTGTTTTCAACCTTGTGAATCTTCTTTTCCCACAGCTCTTTTGCTGATCCATGTGTATGTCTAACATTACATATAAACAGTGAGGTTAGGAGCAAGGATACAAATGGGCTTGTGTATACATGACCCAGATTTATTCTGTCTCCGTGCTGTAGCTCAGGTTGAAAACACTCTCATTGGATGCAGGGAGAGCAGAGGTAGCGGGCTGGGTGGTGTAGTTCATGATCCTGCCAGCCAGAGTGCCCAGGTAGCAATGAGACACTTGATATGGTGCCAAGGATGTTTGGGTTCTCCCCCACCAAAGTTGGTGTAAGTGCTGTACTTGAGCCACTGAGCATCCAATCAGCTTAGGAGCGTTCCTTATCTTTTCCACATTCTCTTGGAGAAGAGCAGGGACCAAAATAAGAAGAGGTTTCAGAGGCATGAGCCTCTTTTTTGTGACTGGCAAGCTCTCACATCTCCTGTCTCTTCATTTCTGTTAAATATATATAAAGATTTGTCCTGAAGACTGACCTGCAGCTACTGAGTGTCTGTGTGGGAGCCTGACACTTTCTAATTAATCATAACTGTGTGTTGCCCTCTAAAATTTTATTCTTATTACATGTTCCTGATGGTCAGCCAGGGTGCTGAGCAGTCCTGCTGACCATTTGCTGTCTGAATTTGGTCTGCTGTCTTGCATAGTGCACAGAGATTTACTGGGCATTCCTGTAGAGTAGTTGTTGATAATATTATCTCTTTTTTCTTTTTTTTCTCCACAAAATTAGGTCCCCCGTTGACTGAACAGGCCCCCTGGCACCTATATGGAGAGTACTGCCACTCCTCTTCAAGGCACATACCCAGATTTACTTTGCATGAGATCCAGGGAGCAAGATGGAGGAGAAAGCGAGAGATACCCCTGGGTCTTGTCCCACTTTGTAGTTAAGTCATAACTGGTGTGCTTTTTGACCCAGAAACGGAGAAATACTCCTGTATGCACACATGCAGCCATAACCAAGTGACAGAGGTTTTGTGAGCTCTGACAGAAAGGCAGAACTAAACATTATGAAATGAAAAATAAGAGGGGCCGGGGTGGTGTGGGGAGATGTTTGGGGAAGCGAGGGGAGGCGGGGCAAAGAAGAAAGGAAATCCTTGGGAAGGAAAACCCTGCCAAGAGCTCTTTTCTTCAGCCAAATCAGGCTGCAAGTGCCAAAAAGCTCTCCCCTAACATTCAAACCAGTGTTGAGAAAGCCATGTGTGCTATTGAGAGTGAGTTTGTCTTTGTGTTGATCCGAAATTAACATGTTTAGTGAATCTTGGGAGCAGATCCTTACGTGCAGGCTGACATTAGATAATGCAAATGAATAACAATACTTTTTGAGGGATAGAGTTATTGTACTTGCAATTATTATTCTAAAGCATAGGCAAGAAAAGTTTTTTGAATAGGAATCGTGTTAAACCAACCAAGCAATTGTAAAAAGTAGTGGCTGGACTCTGGTTTTTTTCAACCATACCAATTGGTCTATTAAGAGATATCTCTAGATACAAAAGTGACCATGCTTAATATCATTGAAACAGAACAAAGGAAATGCTTCTAAAAAGTTTTTACGTAGTCTGAATTTAACTTTAAAAATCTATCATTATAAGATAGCATTAAGATATACTTTTTGCAAGATTTTGATATCTTTTTGCAAGATTTGCAAAAATATAAGCATGATCAGAGTCTAATATTAGACATGAATTTATAATTTGTTATTATATTTTTTGAAGGAAGAGTAATAAAGCCTAATAGTTTAGGATACACACTATACATCACACACCAGACATGCTGTCTGAAATCTAAAGGAAATTGCCACTCTTGAGGAGATTATTTTACAGAATTAGTTGTGTTTTTTTTTTAATCTTCCTTTGAAGTGTTTGAGAATGACTAATACAGCAGTCAGGATATTGGACTGAATTGACTAACCTGCTGTGATAATCCCCATGGGTCCCTAACTAGGTGGTTGTCTTTACTAAGAGTATCTGGAAGATATCAAGTGTTGGTCCTAACCAGACTCCCATTCACATGCAAAAAGAAATTCATTCCATCTCAGTGAAGTTTTGAATTCAAATCAAGTAGCAAGTCAGGAGTTCACCCTGAAGTGCTCCTGCTAACACCTACGTTAATAATGTATGCTAACACCTATGTTAATAATGTATGGGGGAGGTCTAGCCCTAGGCTAGAGTTCATATTTGTACAAGTGCTAAAATGTAAGTCTGTTTTCACTGCCCTGGTAATTCAGTCATATGGTTTAGCAAGAGAGTATTTACCATGTGGCTGCTCCCACTGGAGCTGGCTTTATCTAGCTGTTGCAGTGAAGGCCAACCATGATGTGACATAACTTGGATAAAGGACTTGGCAACTGAAGCCATTCTCCACAGGGGGAGTGAAAAAAAAAACCCTACTCCCTCAGAAGAGTGCATTACTGCCATGTACATGTGTACAATACATTTGCTGAGCCTCTTCCAGCCCTAGTCCAACACCTTTGGGAATAATTTAATGTGCCAGATTTTGTATATTTATTTTGTCTTCATCCAGTAGATATGAAGGCACCCTTCATGGAAGCTTTTAAGGTGAAAACAAGCAGTAAATGACTGGGGTAGATTTTTTGTAGTTTCAGAACAGAAGCACAAACTGCCTGCACACTGGTTTCTGAGAGCAAAAATTGTATTGTAGGTGTTTTATTGAGAGGAATACAAAGAAGCAGAAGAAAGACATGGATTTAATTGAGAGAGTCCAGTGAAGAGCCATGAATTTGATAAGGGATTTGGGTATCCAAGACATAAGGAGGGGGTGAAAGGGCTGGGAGTGTTCATCCTTGAGAAGAGAAGGCTTGGTGTGTTTAGGTATGTGATGAGTAAGCCAGACTCTTTACTCTTGCTACCCAGTGACAGGACCAGAGGCAATAGGCAAAAGCTGAAAGATGGGAGATTCCCTCTGAACATCAGGAAATGTTTTTTACAGTGAAGATGGCTGAGTACTGAATAGATAACCTGGAAAATTGTGGAGCCTCCATCACTGGAGGTACTTAAAACCGTGCTAGTCTGGGTCAAGCTGTGCTAGCTGATTGTGCTTTGAGCATGGGCTGTAAAGGCAATTTCCAGAGATGTCTTCCAAGATCATCTGTGCTGGTACCATGAACTAGTGAAGGCTGAAGGGAAAAAAAACCATGCAACCTGCTAGCCAGGAAAGCTTGTTGCCAACATGGCATTTTTCTTTTTGCAATGATTTCTCTAAGACCTGTGGAATCCTTTGCTTCCTTTCCTATTTTTTGCATCCTTGCAAATACATACCTACCTAGTTTACAGATCATTACAACTCCTTCCTTTGCACTGCCATCACATACAAACTCATCTTCAGCACCAGAGCACAGCTTTGTTAGAGGTCATGCACTCATTTTCCCTGACAATGCTGACCTCAATGCCATGTTTCCCATTGCCCCTGCAATGGGAATTTGGTATGAATACTGAATCTGGTATGTTTTCTATGGCTTCTTTTACACATGATATGTCTGATTTATCTACGTTTTTATTTAATCTTCTCTAATGCAAAAGAAACTATTTACCAGATATCAATAGTAATAATTTAAAAAGATATCACCTCTGGCAGGTTTCTGAGAACACCTTACAGATGTTGAATTTATTCACTTAGAGATTCTTTTCATCCAGGTTCTGTACAATTGCAGAATGGTTGCTTAGTGAAAATATATACCAAGTAAAAATATAACAGCTGAATGAATCCTAAAAACCTCCCAGTGTATCCTGGAAGATGTAATCCATCTTACCTCTTAGAACTGGATCCCCTTTCTACCTAGGGGCTGCAGCACACAGCTGTGAAAGCTGGAGAAATCTGCCTGTACCTCTGTGGTGTCCTGTCCTGGGACAAACCAGGGGACCTTGCTGGGGCAAACAACTTCAGCCACAGGCCAGCTAGTTCAGTGCCAGTGACCAGGAGGCAATGAGGTGGCAGGTCCTGCAGTGCTACATCTGGCAGAGACAGTGGATAAGGACAGGCTGAGGGCAGACAGACTGACATCTGAGGGCGAGCCTGGAGACCTTTATTTCTATCCCCTAGACAAGTCATCTGCAAAACTACTTCAGAGCAGCTGTAGCTTTGTTTGAGCCTTCCTGCAGACAGTGCAGGAAACATAATTCCACACTGCAAACCCACTCCCCCTCTAGGTGGCAGCCCCTGGGCGCTCGGAGGTGACCACAACAGGTTCTCTGTTGTCAGCAGGGCAAGAACTCACCCAGCTCAGGAAACCCCCTCAGCCTGTGACCACAGATTGCAGGGTATTCCCATGGTGTCACGTAAACTTCATTTGGATATTTATTTATTTATTTTGAGCCTGCCCCTTCAGCTTGGTAGAGCTGCTTGTTCTCCGTTTCCCAGTCTCCCCTTGCATCCCTTCGCATCTTTCCTTCCTTTCTCCTTCGGCTTCTCATCCATTAATTTTCAGCCACATGTTTTATTCTCTGCCCCACCTTTCTTTTCTCTTTTGGGGATGCTCTTCTCTCATTACCCTCATCTCTCCCAGCCCATCCTGGATTTTGCTCACGCTGCACCTGGTATATTTCATGCTTTAGGCAAAATGTATTTAAATGTACCAATTTTTAGGCTGGAGAGTTGGGCAGAGAGAAACATGATGAAATTCAACAAGGGGAAGTGTAGAGTTTTGCATTTGGGGAAGAACAACACGATGTCCCAGTATAGGTTGGGGGCTGACCTGCTGGAGAGCAGTGTAGGTGAAAGAGACCTGGGGGTCCTGGTAGACAAGAGGATGACCATGAGCCAGCAATGTGCCCTTGTGGCCAAGAAGGCCAATGGCATCCTGGGGTGCATTAGAAAGGGTGTGGTTAGTAGGTCAAGAGAGGTTCTCCTCCCCCTCTATTCTGCATTGGTGAGGCCGCACCTGGAGTATTGTGTCCAGTTCTGGGCCCCTCAGTTCAAGAAGGACAGGGAAGTGCTTGAAAGAGTCCAGCGCAGAGCTACTAAGATCATTAAGGGAGTGGAACATCTCCCTTATGAGGAAAGGCTGAGGGAGCTGGGTCTCTTTAGTCTGGAGAAAAGGAGACTGAGGGGTGACCTCATCAATGTTTTCAAATATATAAGGGGTGAGTGTCAGGGAGATGGAGTTAGGCTTTTCTCAGTGGTGACCAGTGATAGGACAAGGGGTAATGGGTGTAAATTGGAGCATAGGAGGTTCAAGTTGAATATTCGAAAAAAATTTTTTACTGTAAGGGTGACAGAGCCCTGGAACAGGCTGCCCAGGGAGGTTGTGGAGTCTCCTTCACTGGAGACATTCAAAACCCGCCTGGACATGTTCCTATGTGAAGTGCTCTAGGTGGCCCTGCTCTGGCAGGGGGGGTTGGACTAGATGATCTTTCGAGGTCCCTTCCAACCCCAAGGATTCTATGATTCTATGATTCTATGTAAACATGTTTCCTGGTGTTAATGTTAGCTTGACCTCATCACTGTAAACAATGTTTCTGCAGCTTCCCAGGTAAATAATCTGTGTATCAGAGACCTTGGTAGAGTGAAATAGAGCATTGCATCTGTATCTTCTCATGCGTTGTTGTGATCTAAATAGAAGGCGTGATGTTAGTGTATGGAAAGGGTATTTCTTTTGTTAGACTGAAAAGTTTTGGATTGTAAATCTTGGTTTCCTGATTTACCCTACTAAAAATCATCCCTACATCTAACCCTTCAGAGAAAAGAAAATAACATTTGCTTCCATATCAAATGCCTGAAACTATTTTTCTCCATCTCTAAAGTAAATGGCTTTCTCCTATCAAACATGATCTTGCTGATTCAAAATCCAGGACTGAAACAAAAAGAGAGTGTGTTTTTTTTTTCCTGATTGCCACAGTTCTAATGCATGCCTGAGTTTATTTAACAATCTGTGGTCCATTTTCAGTTCCATGTACAGGGATAATAATACATACTTCAAAGAACAATTGTTAGATATTATTCATTCATGGCTGAAAGTCAACGTGAGTTATATGAAGAGAAGGTGGAGTAAAAATGTAAATTAGTATTTTATGATCTACTGCTTTGCATGACTGCTGATAATACTACTAAGCAAACTCTGTCAAAGAGAAATTTCTGAGTTTTCCTCTTGACTGAGCTTTTCTAGTGTTGCAGGCTGCATTATAAAGTAAATAGAAATAATGATAATCTGGGATGTGGTAGTGCCCAAAGGTCCCTGCTCTGTGATAGGCTTCAGCAGAGCTACAAGATCATTCTTCAGAGTGAAAGCAAAAGGCAGAGGAGCCCCAAGCTGTTATTATCCTCCAGCAGGACTGCTGTTCCTTCTGTTAACATATTATGTGGTCAAGGTTAGGCAGTGTTACTTCTTGTAAGACCAGGTGATGTGGGGAAAATAAGCAAATGCTTTGGAACATACAAACCCACTAGAATTTGATGGTTCATAGGCATATTTGACAGCAGAAAGCCTGAGAACTGCTAGCCCCATACATCTCTCTCTAGAAGATAACAGTTTAAAAGCAATTTTGATATAAAAAATGTTTTGCATTTATTTCATAGATTTCATAGAATCCTAGGGGTTGGAAGGGACCTCGAAAGATCATCTAGTCCAACCCCCCCTGCCAGAGCAGGGCCACCTAGAGTACATCGCGCAGGAACGTGTCCAAGCGGGTTTTGAATGTCTCCAGTGAAGGAGACTCCACAACCTCCCTGGGCAGCCTGTTCCAGGGCTCTGTCACCCTTACAGTAAAAAAATTTTTTCGAATATTCAACTTGAACCTCCTATGCTCCAATTTACACCCATTACCCCTTGTCCTATCACTGGTAATCACTGAGAAAAGCCTAACTCCATCTCCCTGACACTCGCTCCTTACATATTTGAAAACATTGATGAGGTCACCCCTCAGTCTCCTTTTCTCCAAACTAAAGAGACCCAGCTCCCTCAGCCTTTCCTCATAAGGGAGATGTTCCACTCCCTTAATCATCTTCGTAGCTCTGCGCTGGACTCTTTCAAGCACTTCCCTGTCCTTCTTGAACTGAGGGGCCCAGAACTGGACACAATACTCCAGGTGTGGCCTCACCAATGCAGAATAGAGGGGGAGGAGAACCTCTCTTGACCTACTAATGTGCAATCTCTTAAAATTGTGTGTATTCTCTTTAAAGATCTATCTGTTTTCTAGAAATAAGACCTGGTAATAAGTCATTCAGACACCCAGACAGCATCAATATGATGAACCCGAGTCATCAGAAATTGCAACACTTAAGCAGTGAAGAAAAGCTAAAATATAATAATATCCAGAGGAGAATCTCCACGATATCTGTAGACTTCAGCTACCAGATCTGTCTTTAAATTATAGGCAAAAGTTGCTGGAAGGAAAAAGCATCTTCACTGTGTTATTTACTGAGAAAAGAATACTCCCCAGCAACAAGGAATGTAATCCAAATAATTTTAGAAAACAATATATATGATACAATATATACACAAATACAGCTAGGTACATTAAAAGCACTATTCTGGTTCCTCATCTTCTTAACTTTTTCTGGTCATCCTAAGCAAGAGCTAGTGGTTGAAGAGAACATTATCTAGCACACAATTAGTTTTGCTGTCCTGGACGAGATGGGAGGGTAGACGGGACCTGGGAACTGAGGCAGCAGTATAGTTTCATGTTTTACAAATGGGATATTTTGCTGAAAAATGAAGATTATCAGTGACTTTTCTTATCAGGTAAAGTTTTACAATAAAACCGACTCTTTCTCCCTTTATTTTTGTTACACCTACAGTTTCAGTGCACTTGAGAGAAGTGAAGTTGTGAGATGCTGACTGAGATTTCCCCATGACAGGCAAATGGAAGAAAATTTGATATGAGCAAGGACTGCAAACTCAGGCTCTAACAAAAATCTGAATTAGACTTTGGGAAATCTGATTATACAAAAACTATAGGACAATATAGTTGAAAAACCCCTCAGAGCACACCCAGGTGTCCATTTCATTCCTATGTTGGAGACCCAGGAGAATATGGGAAGGGCCAGCACACTTCTTTTTAAGGAGAACCCCAGAAATGCTTGAGACCCATCCTTCTACAGCATCACTCCATCTCTCAGTACACCAGTTTCTCTCTGACAAACCAGCTGATAAACATTCCAGAGCAAGTTCAGGCACCAAGCCCTGTCACCGGCAGGAAGGTGAAATCAATGAGCACCCCAGGGAGAATCAAGTTTGATCCTGACTACAGTCTCTTTCCCAAAACATGCAAAAACCTGGGTGCAAGCCAGCTGTGAATGCTGGATAAGGCCAGTATACAGTCTCTTTGCTCAGGGAAACTGTCATGCCTAGCAGAACATATTTTCATGGTCATCCATCACCATATCTATTGTGAATCAGAAGATAATGTATCACTTCTGAAGGAAAGATTCCTAAAGATGAAAGGATTGTGCAGGGAAAAGGTTGTTTTTCAGTGGAAGTAAATACAACTTAAACCTGTGGATATTTTATTTATTTTGAGGTCTGGCTCCATTTGCTTCCCCCCCCTTTTTCTCCAGAAAATTCCTCAGATGTTTCAAGCTCCTGAGAAAGTGGAAGATGCTCAGAGTGAAGCCCAATTGCCTGGGTCACCCCTGTGTCTCTGCCCAGCAGTGCGTGGGTGCCTGTGACAGCTCAGTGGTGGCAGGTTTGTCAGTGGAGCAGAGCTGTGGGCATCCTGTCCTGCTTCAAGAGCCCTACTTATAATGACCCCAAAAGAGGTGCATAGCACACTTCTTGTTCATGGGTTTCAGAAAAAGTATTTTTCAAAAGATCTAAAACGTCATGGAATAAACTCACCCAGGTTTAAGATTCTGCATTGTTAGCTAAGAAGATGCTTTGGGTCATTGGGTTGAGTTAGGTGTTCTGAAAATCTTCATGGAGACAGGTAAGAAAGTCCATCAAGCTGCAGTGAGTATGAAATTGGAGAGTAAAACATTTGCAAAGAAAAATGTGAAGGAGTAGGAATGGATGACTGATGAAGGCAGAAAGCAATTTCATTTTTTCATAGTAACACTACAAAAGGATAAGGGCTGTTTAATCCCAGTGATCATACACTTTTAAAAGGAAAATCACAGAAGCACAGAATTGTCAGAGTTGTAAGGGACGTATAGAGATAATCTAGGCCAAATCTCCCACTAAAACAGGATCACCAAGGACCACAAAATCAGTCCTGAGCCAACAAACAGCAGCATTTCTCAAATGGGCAGGAAAATCTTCCTTCCCACGTGTGTTGACCCTTCTGCTTTTCATAGAAATGCATTTAAGAGCTGTAGAATCATGAAAAGGTTTGGGTTGGAAGGGACCTTATAAATCATCCAGTTCCAACCAACATCCAGTGGCAGGGACATCTCTCACTACATCAGGTTTCTCAAAGCCCCATCCAGCATGGCCTTGGATACTTCCAGGGATGAAGCATCCACCTATTTCAGTGCCTTACTGCCCTCACAGTGAAGAATTTCTTCCTAATGCCTAACCTAAATTTACCAGTTTAAAGACATTAAAACTGGAAGAAGGTAGAAAGTGCTATAGGACTCTAAACTACAAGAAACAAAATCCTTCCTTCAGGAATCTGTAACCCTTCAAACAGATAATACCCTACAAATTGCTGTTGTGTTTGAAGGATATACTCTTATTTTCTCCTCTATATTTCATGAGAAAAAAAATTATAACAAAGCAAGACAAGTAGCTGGAAAAATGTTATGTGCTTGTTTCTCAAGGAAGGAAGGGTTCCCTAAGGTTTCTAAGGTGTTTCCTTAGTACTGCTGAAAAACCTGGACAAGACAAACAGACAGAAAAGCTTGCTTATCACCTGAATATTTAACTCTGTTGCTGTTGTAAGACATTGTTTACTCCTTACTTTGTAGTCTAGGCTTAATTCTGTAGATAAGATTTCTATGGGTGAGATGCAAGGGCTGGTTTGAAAAGTGTTTTATTGTGTGTTGTGTTTTACATCTGTACAACAGCTTGGGAATTGCAATTGGTTTTTAACCCTAACCTCATAATGTTACAAATAAAACCAATTAGTGTGGGGTTTTTTTTCATTTTTACCAAAATATCAACCTTCTTTTTTGTCACCTGCCTTGGATTTGTTTTATTTTTTTCATATTTTGTAGCAAAACCATCTCTCCCAGTTTCCCTCTTTTTGTTCATCCTTCTCCCATACTCAGTTCAGACCTTGTGTGTTCTCTCCTCAAGCCCTTTTTCAGGAAAGGAAGGACTATATTCCATTTTGGAAACTTGTTTTAATTTAAAAGGGAAGTTTTACAATATCAGGATGATAAGTAGTATCTTGTGATTATCCACCATCTTCTGTTTTCATTTCTCTTTTTGCCATATCCTTTTCTCATTATTGATGAGGTGCTGGGAATCTCATATCTTTACCTTTAGGTACTTAATTTTAGGTAGCCCTTGCCATCAAGAAGTTAATAATTCCACTAATGTCAGTAGAAGTGCTAGACTGTGTCCAATAATGAGACTGGGGTCCTTAAACACAGCAGTCTAAAAAAAAAAGTAGATATTGCAATCTTACTAATGTCATTACATGAGACATCCCTGTTTGCTTTGCTTCAGTGCTGTCTATAAAGCTTTTTAATGGCACAACTGTGCCATCCCCATGAGCAAACATCCTCTAGAGGACAGTCAAGAACAAGGGCAGCTCAATGCCATCTTCTGATTAGCAAGAGACCTCTGTGATGGCATCACACCAGCTCTTCTTAACCCACAGAATTATGGCTTTGTTCACAGAGGTGGTGAGAAACTTCTGGAGCTTATCTGTTCTTGTGTCCTTGCTCAAGCACAAGTAGGAACAGATGACCTCCAGAAGTCTCTCCCCACTTCAATCCCTCTGCCCTAGCTAGAGCCCTGGTCCTGTCCAACACCCTGTCCAGATAGCTTTTGAATATCTCTGAGGCTGGAGGCCATAGGTATTCCAAGCAACTTGTGTCAGTGCTCAGTCACCCACATGGTGAAAAAGTTTGTGCCCATTGCTTCTGGTTCTATGACTGGAAACCACTGAAAAGTGCCTGGCTTCTTTGCACCCTCCCTTCAGGTATTTATACACATTGACAAGATCTTCCTGAGCCTTCTCTTCTCCAGTCTGAACTCTCTCATCTTTCTCAGCCTTTCCTTACAGGAGAAAATGCTCCAGTCCCTTAGTCTTTTTTGTGGCCCTTCATTGGACTCTCTCCATTGTGTCCAGGTGTCTTGTACTGAGGAGCCCAGGACACAGCACTCCAGGTACAGCCTCATCAGTGCTGAGCAGTGGAGAAGGATCACAACCTGCTGGCAATACTCCAAGTGCACTCCAGGGAACCATTGTTCACCATACTTAGTGGGGTGGAAAGGTCTCAGTGATGTGGGAGCCAAGAAGAAACTCTCCTGAGGAGACAGAAGATGTGGATGAGAAGCAGAAGAGGAACCACCACAATGTAGTCTCTTCCTCAGACAGGGAGGTTGCAGTGGTAGCTGAGGTTCACTGCCTTTCCAGCCACTTTTCAGCCACTTCTCAAAAAAGAGGTGTCCTCAGCAGGCCCGTTTATTCTTTGTAAAATGGATCACAACTGGCTAGAATGGTGCAAATTGGGGTTTCAGTGAGCACCAGTCAGGTCAGAGAAGCTATGGGAGGAGCTGTGGAAGGGCTGTCACTCCTTCAGCTAGTCCTGTGCAAAGCAGAAAAAAAAATGAATAATAGCAAGCAAATTAACAGTTCAGCAGTCTAAGCAGTGCCTTTATCTCAGACTCACAGGGAAGGTAGATGGAAAGTTATCTCAGTGGAATGAAAGGCAAGTAAGAGTTTGAATACAAGCCAGCAGTCCTTCCTCACTCAAGCCTAGGTAAACAAAAAGCAGAAGCAGGACAGAGAGATAAAACAAAGCTAAATATCTTGCTTCAGCCTTCAGCATTGACTTCATGCTAATGAGAGGGTTGTGTTTGGTTTTGGTTTGGGGTTGGGTTTTTTTTTTCCAGATAAAGACCTTGAGTTGCTGGGACAGACTGTGAACACAAAAAGATGATTTCAAAGCAGATCTATAAATTAAGGAACATGGTATTTAGGCCAGCTCATGGGGTTGGGCTGCTCATAAACATACACAGTCTCTCACTAAAAGCAGCTCACTCCTGAAGGAACAGCAAGTCTCATGTAGTCAGGATAGAAAGTCTGAAAAATTATAAAAATATATAAATAAGACAAACCAGATTGTTATTCATCCTGGCTTAAATGAATGTTGAAATCACAGCGTGACTCACAGAGCACGACTTGTTTATCAGTCTGCAGTGAAGTCGATGGCAAAAGTAGTCAATAAAATTGGGTATGCAAAAGTATGAGAAGAATGTGCCTGCACTTTGTACCATCATTACCATAGTTCTTCTGTACCACCATTACCTTACTTTTACTACATTAGGCACTGGAACAAACAGGCACTGGTAAAAAAGTACCTCTGCTGACTCCCAGCTACCTGTTCTGTTGAACAAGGTTTTGTTTGGTTCAGTGACAGAGGAGTGCAAAATGCATCTCCAGTGTGATTCCTGTGTCCAGTTCTGGGCCCCTCAGTTTAGGAAGGATATCAAGGTCCTGGAGCGGGTCCAAAGGAGGGCAACCAGGCTGGTGAAGGGACTCGAGCACAGATCCTATGAGGAGAGGCTGAGGGAGCTGGGGCTGTTCAGCCTGGAGAAGAGGCAGCTCAGAGGAGACCTCATCACTCTCTACAACTACCTGAAAGGAGGCTGTAGCCAGGTGGGGGTTGGGCTCTTTTCCCAGGCAACTCTCAGCAAGACAAGAGGGCACGGTCTTAAGTTGTGTCAGGGGAAGTTTAGGTTGGATATTAGAAAGAATTTCTTTACGAAGAGGGTGATCAAACACTGGAATGGGCTGCCCAGGGAAGTAGTGGATTCTCCGTCCCTGAAGATATTTAAAAAGAGACTGGATGTGGCACTCAGTGCCATGATCTGGTAACTGCAGCAGTAGTGGATCAAGGGTTGGACTTGATGATCTCTGAGGTCCCTTCCAACCCAGCCGATTCTATGATTCTATAATTCTATGATTATTTTGTCTTAAAATCTCTGTGTAATTATTTAGCTGGGTGCTGTGAGCCACAAGCAGAGCTGCTGGCTGTTGTCCTCTAAGAAGAAAGTTACTGTCATTGAACGGCATAGTTTTATTAAAAAAAATAGGCATAATTTTATCCAATAAAAATCTGAAATCTGGATGAAAAATATGTTAGGACATAGCCAGACAGAGAACAAATTCTTCGAAATGATGGTCCAGTCATAAGAGTTACAAAAAAATGCAAAACAGTAAATTCCATGCAGCTGTTTTCATCTGGGACCTGAAAATGGAGGGTTGAGGAAAAGATGAGGAAAATGAAAAAAATCTAGAAAACTAATTCGTGGGCAGAATCTTCCCTGCTGCACATGGCAAACTCAGTTGGAGTAGACAGGTCTTGGCAGTGAAATTCCTGGGGAGGACTGATCATCCTTTTCTTATGCATTGAAAGGAGAGCTTTTAGATGATTCAGGCATAGATGAAATTTGGAAGGACAAGGGAAGCCAACTTTGTAGGCAGCAGAAGCTGACATAAAGTGCATAAGTTATCAAGCAGCGGGACCCTCTGCTGGCTCCTGCACTGGGTGAACTAGAAATGGTTATTCATTGTGACAAGCTCTGCTTTAGTATCTCTTCAGAAGAAGCACTTTAAGACCAATATAACAAACAGGAGCACAGCCTACTTGAAGATGCGTTTTTCCTGTGTATGCATGAATTAGTCTTCAGTAAAAAATGCCTTTTTTTTTTATTTTTATTTTTTTTCCTTTTTGCAAAATGATTAAAGGGAGTCAAAACTGCCCATGAGCCATGCAAGGATAGCAAGGATAGGCATGAGGTCTCCTCAGAAAGACTCAATATTTTTATGTTTTCTGTCTTCTAACAGAAAACCAGAAAATCTTTACTGGAGACCCTGTGGAAGAAAAAGAAAAAAAAAAACAAAAAAGTCCACCCGTCATCAATGATTTAATTAATGTATGAAAGAATTCACACGGCTTTTTTTGTCTCGCGTTTCATTCCCTATGAACGACAAGACTCAGGGCAGCTCCTTCGCAAGCCAACGGGATCCAAGCTCCTGCAGTCAGCTGCCGGTGGGGCAGATCCCGGCGCTTGCCCCGGCCGAGGTGCGCTGGGCGCTGCTTCGCCGTCCCGTCCCGACCCGGTCCGACCCGACCCGACCCGACCCGACCCGGCTCCTGTGGGCAGCGCGGGGAGGCAGCGCCCCCTAGCGGCCGCCGCCGGCCCGCTCCGTGCCTCCCTCCCGCCCGTGCCTCGGGTCCCTCCCGCTCGCTCCGTGGGGTACGAGAGCCCCGGTAAGAAACGGCGTGTGATCCCGCAGCCTGGACGGCAGCAGGTGGTAACAGTGAGGGGAGCGGAACCGGGTGGCAAAATATTGTGCCCAGCGACCGGCCAGGGACGCTGGCGGTGGCAAAGAAGTTTGGCAGGTGACAGCAGCGTGCCAGGACACTGTAAAGTGTCAGTGTTGTAGTTTTGGTAGTTTTTGACTGAGAACATAGAGGTTTCTGAAACTACACGGCTTCCACCACCTTCCCCTCCGCTCACCGCTTTCCTACTCAGCAATTCAGGTCTAGAGATTTTCCGTTCCCTTCCATTAAACCCTCCTGAAGAGCTACCACACTCTACAGGCTTTTTTTATTATTATTATTATTTTTATTTTTATTATTTTATTTTCTTTCCCATCTGAAAGCTCAATCATGCTTGAACAGGACTAAATTGTTAAAACAGTTCACGTGATGCTTTTTGTAATTAACTTCTAAGCCCAGATAAACGAGTGGTCCTGACCTAGACGTACCCCATCCGGTGTTACAACTACTTACAATTAGAATGAGCTGCAACAGAGGCATCTGATCACCCACTTTGCTTGTTAAACCTTGTTCTAACAGTTACTGTTCTGCAATGCACAGCAACGCTTCTGGCCCCATCATCATGTGAGGATGAGCTCACACATTACATTTTTTCAGAAGCAAGTTATTTAAGTTTAAAGTATGCAAACTCCAAGGAAAGAAGGTGTTCTAAAAGATGGAGGAAGGAGAAAAGTTACATGAGTGTTAGGCTCATTCGTGTCATTTTTACAGATTTTTTTTTTTTTTTTTTTTTTTTTTTTTTTTTTTAAAGCTTATGTTTCTGGCAGCACATGACTGCGGGAGAACTATATCTTTCCTGGAAAAAAGGTCCTTCTACCTGCTCTGATCATGAAAAAAATTTTAGAAAGTGGATCTAGAGGGTCTCACTCAAAGGAAAGTGTGAGAAGGCAAGATGCAAAACATAGCCTGTTCTGTGTAAGTCTCCTGAGCTGCAGAGTGGAAGATTGTTCTACGTCTAGGAAAGTTCTGACTGCTATTTAAAATACTGACCACCCTGAGCTGAACACAAACACAAGATGCATCACTTTGTGTAAAGAGAAAGGTTTTCTGTCCATCCTTCACAGTGCTCCCATTTCTCAGCTATTCTCCTTCTGACAAATTCAGACTTTCAATGTATTTTGAAGTGGCTTTCCCAGTTTTCAAAAGGCTTCCTAAGTCATCCCTCATTTGAAAATAAGATTTTCTAAGCAGTTCCATCAGGTCAACCATCTGATAGCTGAACTAGCTTAACATAGCTCCTTGGTTTGATATCTCTCCAGTAAAATAAGGTCTTTCTTCTTAGCACTGTTGCATCTAAGCCCACTTTTTCACTTGTACAGGCATTTTTCCATGTGTGTGCCTACACGTCTTGATGAAATCCTGACTCAGTTTATGGCAACAAGAGGTTTGTTTAACTACAGTGAGAACAAGATTTTTCCTACTGCATTTATTTTTGTATAACCTATAAAAAGATTATGAAGCTGGAAAGCAGGCATAAACAAACATTGTTCAGAGGCAGGAATTTAGTTCCATTCCAGCTTCACTGCAGTACAGCAATGCACAATATAATTATGCATGCTACATATTTGATATTCCTAACCAGCACTTTCTGTCACTGCAGTTTTTACTTCGAGCTTTTGGGAATATGGCTGACACGTAGACCAAGTAGACAGCTTGTGGCTGAAAGATCAAGACAGTGAATCAGAGCACTGCCATTTCCCCAGTATGAATTTTGTGAATTCCGTTCCTTCTAAAATGCCCATTCATGCTCTCATTTTCTGTTTTGTCAATGTAACATACTTCTCAAAGACTGGAATGTAATTATACCACTCTGTCTCATCCCAGGCTCAGGGGAGACCTCATTGCTCTCTACAACTACCTGAAAGGAGGATGGAGCCAGGCGGGGGTTGGTCTCTTTTCCCAGGCAACTCTCAGTAAGACAAGAGGGCATGGTCTTAAATTGTGCCGGGGAAGTTCAGATTGGATATTAGAAAGAATTTTTTCATGGAAAGGGTGATCAGACATTGGAATGGGCTGCCTGGGGAGGTGGTGGACTCTTCGTCCCTGGAGACATTTAAAAAGCGACTCGATATGGCACTCAGTGCCATAGTCTAGTGACTGTGGCGGTAGTTGATCAAGGGTTGGACTCGATGATCTCTGAGGTCCCTTCCAACCCAGCCTATTCTATGATTCTATGATTCTGTGATTTCTGACTAGCACATATTTTTTTTTTTCCCACTCTACAGCAACTGGAATCATCTCAGTTCAAAATATCCTCCCTTACCCTAAAAACCTTCCTGGATTTCACATGAATAAAGGCAGACGACAGCAGTGACAAGCTGTAGCAGTTAACACAACAAGGAGCTCCAATTTTTACCATACATGAAGATATCAGGGTGCTCACTACTCCCTCTTCCAGAAAATGCTCCCACATATTGTCCTTTACAGCTGCAGTTCCAGTTCATCAGACACCTGGTTTGCATGTCAGGCTCAGAGTCTGGTTGCTACATCTGTCTGCTTCTGTCTAACTCTTAGTTGCCAATCTTTTCCCTGTTGGTGTTTAGGTATATTTACCCCTTTCTGACAGGCATTAGGCATACTGTGACAAAGCAACGTGAGTGGAGTAGAGCCAGGATTAAATTTGCTTGGCTTGTATGATCAGAAGCTAAAACTATTTGCTGATCAGAAAGCCAAAGCAAGGGAATATTCAACAGATCAGATGAGTTGAACTTTTGAAGTCATTCTTTCAGGTGCTTTCATAGAATCATAGAATTATTTGGGTTGGAAGACACCCTAAAGATCATCTATTTGCAACCCTCTTTCATGGGCAGGGACACCTTCCACTAGACCAGATCTTTCAAAGTCCCATCAAACCTGGCCTTAAACCCTTCCAGGGTTGGGGCATCCACAGTTTCCCTGTACCAGTGTTTCACCAAAGACACTGGTTTCAGCTGGTGTTTCTTCAAGATCAGTGGACATAAGTGGGCTTCCATCAGCTAATGCCCTGGCTGTCACCCTGTCTGGGGGTTTCAGGTTTGAAAAGGGTGAAAGGTAAAAGTGTCTGACAATCAAGTGGAGAAAGCTGAGCAGAGAAGGGGTTGCTGAAAAGCTGTCAGGAGTGCTGGAAACCTGGGATGCATCAGTGGGGAGGAATTCAGCGTGCTAGGTGTAGCCACCTGATGCACCCAAGGTAGACACCTGCCATAGCCTCCAGCACTCACTGTCTCAAGAAGTGCCAACATTACAGCAGATAGAGGGAGATCCATGTCTTCACAAAGGTCTGCCCACCTTTCTAGGGGAGAGATGGGCTGGATCTTCCTCAGAGATCTGCAAGAACAGAGCAGTGACTCTGGATACTGGGGAAAGGTGGCACCCAATGAAGTGTATGTAGGGTGCCTGAATGAGGAGGACTCAGGCTTGATCCATATCTACCAAGAGGACTGAGAAGGGGATTTCAGTGTTTCCAGCAGCTCAAGAGATGCCAGTGTCAAAGAAGAGATGGCAGCAACTCATAATCATTTATTCCTTCTACTTTTGCTCTTACCACCACCTGCAGAAACCATCTCACTACTTTAATCCTTTAAGTGCTTTGTGATACACATACCTTTTTTTTTCTGCTTTAAACTGCACACCTTGTTTTAAGTCCAACCATCCCAGGACATGAGGAAAAAAACAATAAAACAAACCAAACCAACCAAACAACCAAACAAACATAAGCCAAACCAACCAACCAAAAAAAGCCCTCACCCCAAAAAACAAATCCCCCCCCAAAGGAAAAAAGAACAAAACCAAAATAAAAAAAAACCCAACAAAACCAACCAAATAAAAAATGAAACAAACAAGATCCAAGGGCAAAAAACTTCCAGGTCAACAGAAGAAAGACTTTATTTTATGATTCAGTGCTTATTTGCTCTTCTGGCAGGTGCACACACCCTGACAAAGACCACTGAAACCTGATTCTTTAATGCCCTTACTTTTTGCATCCTTTTCTCTCTTTTGGCACCCTTAGAGTGCAGGTTGCCTGGTACAGGGTCACTGGAAGATGGGGCCTTCAGCCATTAAAAGCTGACTGCAGGTCAGATTCAACTAGGGTACGAAGTGGAGTCCTGCCAGAGGACAAACTGAGTTGGTCCTCCTTGGAACAGCAGATCTGGAGGGAGTCAAGGACTCTTCCCTTGGGTGGGAACACTACCTTGAGGATTTGTCGTGTGTATTTCATGAATCTCTGCTACAGTAGTGTTGAGGAGTGGCTTTAAGAACTTAGTGGAAATGAGGGATGTTTCACCCAGCCAGTTGTGCAGTCTTACTTCTGTTTTTCTTGTTTATGTACAACAGAAATTACTATATAGCTTTTTTAAGGATAAAAGGTGATTTTTCAAGCTTCAGAATATGAAATATTCTGGAGAGATGATGCCTTTGAGCCACAAGAAGCTTCCTCACATGGCTTCTTATGCATAAGGACAATGAAATTTTCCCCTTGTGTGGGCTGGGAACTGGGAAGTGAGCTGCCCTGGGGCTGTATGGGCTCAGGGGATGTGCCAGAGCAGGGAGCTTCAGAGGAGGGAGAGGGCAGCAGAAAGCCATGGGCTTCCTCTTCCTTGCCTTCCACTTTCTGCATCTGCTTTCCTCAAAAGAGTGAGAACTGCTCACTTGTTTGCTTCCCAGAAGGGAAAGAGCACAAGGCTGTGAGTGGCAATTCAAGGGAAAGAAACATGTAACCTGGGCCTTGTTGGGAGCTGCTGGGATGCAAAAATCCACACCAGGAAGGCTCAGGAGACTCTCCAGTGTGACAGATCAAATACAGCCTGTCCTGGAGAGAAGGGAAAGGGAATACTACATCTTGGGTCCTTGGGTGAGCTGAGTAGGGGAAGTTCTCTAAACAGCAGTGAGGGATACTTGGGGGAGTGTTTTTGACCTGGATATCTTCTCAATGCTGACGGGGGATGGTACATGATTATCCTCCACCTCACAGTGAGCAAATGCTGGCCAGCAGCTGCAGGGTCTGGTTCTGCAAGGGCCCTTTCAAAGACACTGATGCAGAAATGAGCTGCAAGAGGGAGTCTGTGTTTTGTATCCTGGTTCCTGAAGGGGCCTTCATAACATGTAGAGGCTTTTGTCTTTAGGCATTTTCTACAGTACTAGGGGATATCTTTCTGTATCTGTGCTTTTGAAATTTTCTTTGAATAGTGTTTTCAGTCATTTCCAATATACAAATGCAGGGTTTGCAAATGCACATGATATATCTGCATAGTCCTTCTGCCTTTAAAAAAAAAAAAGTCATAATCTTCTACAGTTTTGTTGTATTTGTTAACTAAATTTATTATCTCTTACCAGAGATATAGATAAGATTACATTTGTTTTCTACTTCCTGTTTACAGTTCTTGTTATGATGACACTTTCACTTCTGCAGTGAACCCAATGTATTTGAGATTTCATGTTTGTTCATCAGCTAGAAAGAGGAAGGTTCAGGAACACCAGAGGCATTGCTATCTCTTCAGGTAATCTAACAGAGGAAAAGTTGCTTATGAAATATTTCTCTCCATTCCAGAAATACCTCCCCAGAAACTTTCAACATTCTAAACCTTTAGGCCCTGGGGATGTTAAAGTCAAAATAACCAGAGTTAGGGCAAGTATGACTACAGGAGATTAGAGGAAAATATGTATTAGAATTTGTACTTTGAAGCTACAAATAGAAAAGCACTACTTTTCTCTAAACCTTTTTTGTTGTTGATGTTGTTGTTTTTTCATTGGTTTTGTTTAGTTTATTTGTTGCTTTGATGCTGTCTCACATCACCATGTCTGGATCTGGCTGGAACTGTATCAGTGTAAAAACTATGTGCCCTTAAGGAGCCTGACAAGGCTGTGTCAGTGATGTGAACCATTGGCCAGGCACAGCTAGAGCTGACCCCCTGCAACTGTGTCCCATGGCTGCTGGGACTGATGGGGAAGCTGCACCACCTTCTACTCCCACCATCAAAGCCCATAAATCCTTGCCTGGTTTAAACATTGACTGAGACACCAAAGCTGAATAGGGAATCAAATAAGACTTTTTTTTCCCTTCTCTTGTAAGTCTCAAAATGGCAGATATGATGCAACTAAATTATAAAGAAGCTAAGACCTACAATGAAAATATTTCCTGTGGATTTTTTTTTCAGGACAGTCTTATGAAATCTTTTTTTTATTATTCCTGGACAAATAAATCAGTAACAAAGGAAGGTATACTTGTCAAAGCTGTGCAGTCATTGTATCAACACAAAATATGGTTGTTATGTGTAGTTACTTCTAGTTATCTCTACTAACTTCTAGATAGAGATTAAGAAAGAACAAGGAATGAGAAGAACCAGTTGGCTAAGCACAGTGTAGGACAGAGGATGCCATGAACTCTGTTCTTTCATAAATTTAAACCAAATAAATTTCACCCACCAAAGAAAGGGAGACATTTCACAGAATCACAGACTCACTGAGGCTGGAAATGGTCTCTGAGATCATCAAGTCCAGCCTATGACCTAACGCTTCCCCACCGACTATACCATGGCACTAAGTGCCATACTCAGCCTCTCCTTAAACACCTCCAGGGATGGTGACTCCACCACTTCCCTGGGCAGTCCATACCAGTGTCTGATCACCCTTCCCATGAAGAAGTGTTTCCTCATATCCAACCTAAATCTCCCCTGGCTCAGCTTCAGTTCCATGCCCTCTCAACCTGTCACTGCCTGGGAGAAAAGCCCAAAGGCCATCTGCCTACAACCTCCTTTCAGGTAGCTGCAGAGAGTGATAAGATCCCCCTTGTGTCTCCTCTTCTGCAAGCTAAACAACTCCATCTTCCTCAGCCTCTCCTCGTAAGACTTTCCCTCTAGTCCCTTCACCAGCCTCATTGCCCTCCTCTGGACCCACTCCAGCACCTGGGAGAGGCCCAGAACTGGACACAGAATTGGAGGTGAGGTCTCACCAGTGCTGAGGACTGAGGCAACTCTTAGGGCTACTCTTCAGTTGGGGCTTTTCACTTGCCCCTTGATGCTGTACCTAAGCTTAGAAGCTCATTAACCCATCGGTGGCTTTCAGAATGACTGTGGAATGATCTCTTTCTGTTTGCAGTTCCCCTTTAGGTGAATGCAGGAAATGAAAAGCACTCAGCCCAAATGCTCTTTGCCTGGTGAAGCCCCCGAGGAGCTGGGACCAGTCTAGTCAGATGCTACTAAGACAAGCAGAAGGGTGTTAAAAAAAAACCCAGTCTGATTCTGCCTTTGACTTGAGGTCAAAACCAGAAAAGTTGTATTCTAATTCTCTGTTTTCAGATGCTCCTACATGAAAAGGAACAAAAATTAGGGTTAAGAATAGCCTTATTACTGAGGGAAACTACCCTGTTTCTGGCTAAAATTGTTCTGTGTTTTCCATCTAGAGAACAGAATTTAAAAATTCAACAAGAATCCTATAGTATTTCCTTATGCAATAGAACTCAATATATTTATGAATAATTTTGTGAGTAGAAATAAAAACAAACAAACACACAAACAAAACCCAACCAAAATTAAGGTATGATAAAGGTTCTATCTCAGTATAATTTGTGGTCAGGTTTGGGTGTTACGAAGCATTATTAATTTATGGAAACTTTTCCAGAATAGCACCCTTTAAAAAGCTACTAAAACTCATTGCAAATAAGTATTCAACAATCTGCTCTCTTGCACTGCAGATTTCTAACATTTTGGAAGATTTTGGGTGTTATTTGAATTATAAGGGAGCAGAGACCATCTAGGAACCATCTAAAAATGTAGAAGTCAATGTGTTTGAAGATTTTTAATTAAGACTGATTATGAATTTTTCACTTGGTGTCTTTGGCTCTTAAAAGAGAGCAAGCTTGTACACCTTCATTGAACTCAGAGAATCAGTAATGAAGGGATGTACTGCATCAAAGAACCATTAAGATTGTTTCTTTTAGGACGTAAATGGAATATTTTCTTTGACTGTGTTTGTATTTCATTTCATGTAAAGCATTATCTTCTAAAATCTTCTAATCTTCTAAAATCTTCTAGTTTTTCTCAGCTGTTGTCACCTGGCAGCACACTGCTGGTTGCCATTCAGACACATGCACACATGAAACTTAAGGCCAAAAACAGCTTTAGATCATCTCATTATTTTAATTTGTATAGCATCACTCATGGGGTGCTCCAGGGACATGATGACATGGATCAGTCTGAGTTTTGCAGTGCTCATTTGAGGCAAATACCATGATTTCATAGTCAAAGGAGCTGAGCTGTGGAGAGGTCTGTGACTTGTTAGAGTCACACTGCAGATCAGGAAGAACACCAGCAGCAGCATCCTCATGCTCACAGCAAACATGGTCTGAAACCTGAGGCTGGATTACTGCTTCCCCTTGCAAAATGTGGGATAGAGCTGTAGGTAAACCATTTCCCTGTGGAAATCCCCACTCTCCTAACTCAGGAAGCACAGGTTTTCATTCAGCCCGTGGCTGTAAATTCCAACATGCTGCTTGAGAAGGAAGATACATGATAGAAACACTGCAGGTTGTAGGGCACACTGTAAATAATGAGTACTTGTATCTCTGAAGTGTTTTGGCAAGAGCTGATATGTTGTTGTGTTTGCTGCATATCTTAGATAACAAATACAGCTTTATTTTTCATTTTATATATATATAAACATATATATATGTTTCATTTTTGGCTTTTTCCCAAATAAAAGAAACACAAGCTGGAAAATACACCCTCTCAGTCATGAGGAAAACCAGCAATTACACAGGAGTTGTGCCTGTTCTCATCTGAGGCATATGTCAGACGAAAGGAGTCACTCCATCAAGAGATTCAAGGGTGAGAGGCTCAGGTTCAGTCAAAGAAGTGAAGCTCTTGCATGCTGCATTTCAAATATCTTCCTAAATGTATGGCTTTGGGATACCTTCACAGACTGAAGTCAAAGCCACAGGTTGTGCAAGAGTCAGCTTTCACTAGTCAGTAAACCACACAAATGAACAAACAAAGATGTAAATGTGCAGCAGTCCTCCCCTATGAAAGATTCCCCTCTACACCAAAAGGGACAAATCAAGGGTGGCTTCTGTGTGCTTTCAGAGTTCAAGATTTTTTTTGCTTTTTTTAACCTGCTTATTCTTGGTATTGCCAGCTGGAACACATCAGGACCACATGAGGACATCCTTTTTATATTCTGGTTTCTGGCACTCCAAAGCCTTGTCCTCTCTGCCACTTGTTAGCCTGTGGCTGTCACTGGGTCACAGCTTTTGCTTTCACAGTTCTATGGGCACCAAGAGACACTGCTGAAGGAAGGGGAAAGACAAGGTCTTCTTCTCAGTGACAGCCTTGACTTGTTTCTTAGGTTTGGGGGTAAAACATATCAGTACTGCAACTGCTCAGCATGAGGGTGCTGAGAAGCTGAGATTTTAGGTGCTGTTAAATGCTCATGACAGAGCAGGTGTGAGGTGTGACTTGTTTGAAAGAGTCACAGTGAGAGCAGATTTGATTGAATTTTCTCAGGGACCACAAAAGAGATGTGTTTGATGCACAGGCAAATGCTACAACAAAGTTCAAGATTCTGTTCGAAGTAGGAGTGCCCAAGAACTTTTTTTAAAAAATACCCACATTGACATGATTTTTTTAGCAGAAACAAATATTTTGTTTGGAAAGGGCCAAGTTTAAAGATAAAATTAAAAATTTGAAAGGCATTTCAAAGAAAAGAAAGCAAAACATAATTCTGAACAGCTAAGACTATCAAAGTTAGGACCAAGACCTTCTGGGGACAGGTTTAATAGTGTGCATTATTGTTATTGGCTTTCAATAAACTGTGTCTAATCAACATTTTTTATTCTTTGTTTTGTTTTTAAAGTACTTCTTTTTTATTTTCTTTTCTCTCACGTGTCAAATGTCACCTTGCCTCTCCTTGTTCTATTTGAAGGCTTATTTCATGTCTCAGTTTTAATTTTAAGAGCAATGAAGCTCAATGAAGAGGGGACAGTGTATTAAATCTTTAATTAAAAATTACTGTCCCTACTATATCAATTAGGCTTTAGAGGTAAAAGACATTACATGTGCAAGCAAGAGTAGCTTGAAATAGTCTTGATAAAGATCTTTTCCATACCAATTGCTTGGATTGCATTCTCTTTGCTCCTGTGAACCTAATATCATAACTGCAGCTCTTATAAAATCCTCCAGGCTGGATATGAACCTTCAACTGACATGTGAACCTCTATAGGTCAAAAATACCTTCTAGGCCCAGCTTATAAGAAATAAATGAAGAAAGAAATTAAATACTGACACCCTGAAGGAAATGGAAGTATGCCTCTAAAGAAAATGTCACTCTTCTGTGTGGGAGATTTAATTTCATTGTAAGGTGACCTAAAACCAGACTCAGTGCTTTTCATTTTGACTCAAATCTCTAAAAGTTTTAATACATTAGATTTTTGTTCTTAGTCTGAGTCTACTCCTTACCAGTTCAGAGGGCCGGGAATCTTTTAGGAAACCTTTTTCCTCTGGATTACAGATAAGTGATGAAGTCTGCTGATTATCAGAAGTCATTATCACCTCTTGTTTTCTTCATCATGTATCTGGTCTGAGTTGTATGCAAGGATCCCATTTTGTGTAGAGTCTTTGTAGTCTCAGTAGATACCCCAACAAAGGCCACAGTTTTGGGCTGTAATTTCACAAGGCATCCCTGCTCCTGCCCGGTGAAATGAAGAGCAACCACAGCAAATTAACACATTTATCAGCCTGTATTGTAGAGACACAGACCTGTGATACAGGGGAAGCTGTACAGTTAGCAATCAAGGCTGAAAATCTTGTGAGGCCAACCCAGAATATCCCGAGGGCAGAATCAACACCTCCTGAATCAAACTACAGCTCTGTAACTTCATGTACTGTGAAATGAGCAAAGCCCTCTTTCATTTTTTTTTCCAGCATTGCTAAATATCTGCATGCTTTTTAACAGCAAAACCAGGCAAACCCTATTCCAAGAAAAGGGAAAAATCAGATGCTATTGAGTTCATATCTGAGACCTTCCTCAGCCCTCTGTGGAGTGGATATTTTGCAAAACATCTGAAAAGAGGTATGGTGTATGTTTAGATGCACGTTGAATCTCTAGTCTGAAAGTTTAACACCTTCTGAAGAAGGGGAAAGATTTGTACTGTTTAGTGTATAGCTGGGGAGATAACTGAAGAAGAGCTTTTGGGTCAGAATTATTGGAGGTGAGCTCTGCTGGGTCACACAGCCACATGCTGGCTGAAAACCTGCATCTGCATGATCCACTTTTGGAATGCTGCAGCACATTTTTCTTAGAAGTTTTGGCTATTCTGTCCTTTTGGAAACTTTCAGTTCTTGGCTTGGAAAATGTTGTTCCAGACTCTAATATTTTTATGTCATCAGAGGAAATTAAAGTATCTTGTTTCCCTCTCACTTTGGTTTGCTGTTTTGTTGGTTGTTTTTTTGTGGTTTTTTGTTTGTTTGTTTGTTTTAATGTGACTTCATTAGAGCTGGGAAGATGTTACAAGGAATTATAATTTTCCAAGCTTATTTTTTTCCTCCCATTCCATTAAGATATATAAAGTTGATTCTATTAACAGTGGGAATAAAGCCTTTCTCTGCAGTGTGGCAGTTTGGGATCTGCATCTTACAGCAGCCTCTGGGTTTGTATCAACTCCAGGAATTCAGAGATGTGGTGCAAAGCTCAGCCTCTGTGATTTCAATCTTGTCCAGATTTTAGTCTCAGCATTACCTGCCTGTGAGCCAGTTTGAGCATATTCAGGTCATTTCAGCTCATATTTCTGCCTAAGCTGTGATATTTTTCTTATCTTCAGCTTTCCTAGTTCTTTTTTATTCAGCTATGTAAGACCCAGTTTTCCCACTATTGTTTGCATATTCTCATGGCTTGGAGATTTATCAGATTTATTTGCTTGAGGTTAACCAAATAAGTCAATGAATAATTGTGCTTGTAATTGCACTGATAAAATGCATGAAGAAACTGAGGAAATATATGGCACACAGAAGATACAACGTAAATTATTTCAAACTTTTATCTGGTGCTGTGCAGTTAATGACCTGGGCAGAGAATGCAGCAGCCTCTTTACAATAGATAAATTCCCTTCAAGGTTTACTTACATGACAGCTGGATTCTGAAGTTAGTTACAATACTCATCTGAGTATGATTTCTGGGCTAAGCTACTTGTTTGTAATCACTGGAACAAATCTAACAGTAAATATGACAGCCCTGTCTCATGTTTAAATTCTAACAGCCATTTGTGGTCTCTGACAAAAATTTCTTGCCCTTCTACATTTGCTAAACTTCTATTAACTTTATACTTTACAGGCTGTGTTGGAGAGATATGTTCTTCAAAGTGTTCTCAAATATATACGTTTATAAATAATCATGAGTTAATACATAAATTCAGGTTTGTTTGATCTAAAAAATGAACCAACCAACCAACCAACCAAAAATCCCACAACCAACCAACCGAAAAAACCCAACAAAACCTGAGCTGAGCTGAGCATTATGCTGAGCTATGCCCTATAGATGTCTTGCAAGTTATGACAAAATTTGGTTTGAGAACTCTGAATCCATACATTTACTAACTGAATGATTAATTAATGATTTTACCCAAATCTAATTACTATTACAATGTTATAATGGATGCCTATAGAGCATTAGAAGAAAAACTGTTGATCTAATGGAACATTTTTCAAGGCAAAGTATTTGTGTGTTTCAGTGTTTCAGTGACTCTGTTTTGGTTTCATAGACTTAAATGAAAGACACTCAGTACCTTTACCTGAATTACTTCTGAAGGTTGGAGAGCCACTGCTGATCAGATGTAGAACTGTTCCCTGTAATTATGAATTTGAAATACAATTGTCTTTTGAAAACAAAGAAATTAAGGAAGTAAGAAGAATGGGCAGATTTTAAAATAAATATTACTGGACTCTATCAACTGGTTAATGGGAATCTCTGTTGAAAACCAGTACCACCAGTCTGAAGGATGAGACTATCAAACAGATCACTTGACAATTCAGATCCAATCTTCACTTGCTTCAGCAGCAAGAAGAAGCCACAGTGGACATTGTAACTGTTCCTCCAACAAGATTTATCTAAACTGAGTTATTCTGGTAGCTGAAGATAATCAACCTTTTCTTTATACCATTTTTCAAAAAAATTCCATTAAAAAAATAGTGCTTTTAGAAGTTAAATGAAATTATATTTAGAGATCTAGTCTACATGACTGTTTCACTGGTATGTCTAGAACCCAGCCTGGGAATCATCTCATTATTGTAGCTGCCTCCCAGGCACTGTGATGCATCGAGACTTTTTGTGGAGATACAAAGCCAGAGTCCCCAGGGGGCTATGTCCTGGGCTTTCTGGTCAGGAGGGAAGCAGAGTAATCTCATCTCTGTGCCACCAACTTACATGTAGGTAGATGCATAGCACTGGAGAAAACACCATTTCTGGAGCTGACCAAGAATATGACCTACCCCACATGTTCAGCTATTCATGTTCCATGTAGCAGTTTGATTAGAGGCTGTAATGACCAGTGACTGGTCCCAACTACTGTGAGACAGAAATATCCTGTTGTGACTCCAGTATGGCTTCTGAAAAGCTGCAGCCACAGCCTCACCCTCCTTATCACCACTTGCTCCCACTTCACCTCCCTTCATTCATGTCCTGCACCTCCACCCCACCTCTTCTCCACCATCAGAGCAAGGGAAGTAAGGCAGAGGTCCTCATGGCCCCTGATCTGCTGTTTTGAATGGTCTCTTTAAGGTGCTCCTTGCACTTATATAGAAAAATAAATAAAAAAAAAACAGCCCCACCTCCCCAATAAAACAAACCAAACCACCACAAAAAACCTAAACAAAAAACCAACCAACCAAACCAACCCAAAAACAAACAAACAAAACCAAACAAACAAAATAAAAAAAACCCACAAAAGGCCCAAAAGAACCAAACCCAAGAAGAACATATAGCAAATCTGTATCAAGCTTGGCCTGGGTCCATGAGGAAGGAATTGAACAACTGGAAGGTTCTTGATGGTGGAGTTTCCCTCTGACATCCAAGACAACTACTCCAGCATTGTTTATTCTTCACATCTCCTTTCTTCCAGGCACTGAAGGGAACCATTCTCCTAACATCAAGCTACAGAAGGCCTGAATATTCAAAAAGTGAAAGCATAGAAAGGAAACCTCATTCTGTTTAAATAACTTGTCAATTTAAAAGCCAGAAGCTGAAGTTAGCCCAGAACTGCCTCAACTACAAACCTTTTTCCTTATATGGGAATGATACACAAAGAAGTAAAGTCTGGAAATAAGATATAAAAAGGAAAGGTGTAGTTAGGACTGTGCTGCTAGGCACTGGGAGTAGTTTTCTGACTGGTATGCCTGGAGTTGGAGTCTGCAGCCCTGAGAACAAGTCTCTCTGAAGCCATCTCCACGTGTTTGGCCTTAGATGTAGTTGCTCTCAGAGTTTACAGCATCTAAGCTAGGAATGGTAACAAATCATAGAATCATAGAATTGGCTGGGTTGGAAGGGACCTCAGAGATCATCGAGTCCAACCCTTGAACCACCGTTGCGGTTGCTAGACTATGGCACTGAGTGCCATATGTGAACACTTATCCCAGGCTCTTCAGATATTACTTTCCTAGTGCAATATCCTCTTTTCAGCTTCTGCCTACCACTGAATGGGAAAGTTCTGTCATCATGTACAATAACCAAGTATGATACCCTGTCATTTTAACGCACACATCTTCCTGGTAAACAGGAGGGTAGGGGTGAGGTGACAGTATAGAGGTGGGGCAAGATCCTCTTCTTTCTCAGTAGCGTTGTGCCCCTCAGAAATAGTGGCTGCTTGGATTCATAAGCCCTCAGGCATGAGTATGTGTCATATTGACAGGGGATATTTGAGTCACTGTCCCTGGAAGGATGTATTTCTGAATGGGGTATTTTTTGACTGGAGTAATCCAAACTACAGTGATTGTCTGTACCCTCCTTAATGCCCCTTATGCCAACGAAACTTTTGAGGGCTCATTTGTTTTGTTGATGAAAAAATGTTTAATCACATAGTAGATTAAAGTGGGAAGATGTTGTCATACATAGCTAACAAAGGTGTTTCTCTAGGATTAAACAGAGACTTCGGGTGTTTCTGACCCACCCCAACTTTTAGCCTAATGTATTAATGACAAACATTGTCATGCCATTGGCATAACTGCACTGGTGAATAAAAAGACCTCAGAGCCAGACAGCTCTGGATTGCACTTTGCTAACTGGTACTTCACCAGCATATCCCATCTTGTGGATCTGGTCAGGTCAGGCAGGGCAGTTGGGTCACTTAAGAGCACAGCAGGGATCCTGCCAACAACTGCAGCTGCAAGATGCTTTGTTTCTGCAGTTTTGATGCTTAGTTTCCAAAAGTGTTGAGTAAAGAATTTTTAGCACTACACAACTTGGATTCAGAAAGCTATTTTGCCACACACGTTAGGTTTTAAGCAACAAATAATTAAATACAATAAACATAGAGACATGAAAACTTTTATTCCAGTCTCAAGAATTTTGTCTCACCTCTCTGTCATTACTGAATATCCATATTCACTGTTTCTCTAGCAGAAAAACAGTTAAAACTGGCAAACAAAAATATAAGCCAAGCAATCATATGCTATTTTCATTCTTCTTCAAGAAAAAAACTACTTTTCCTGATTTACTTTCCAGAGAAATTACATATGCTGCTCCAAGGTCCCTCTGTGCACTCTGGAGAAAGCCTTTACTCTTGGCTGGTTGTGTTGTTAACTGAGTTGACCTTCTGCCTGAAAAGATGAGGTCCAAAAGCTCATTCAAAAGACAAAGGTCCCCTTTATAAAACAAAAAGCCTTAAATATCAAGAAGTAGGAGAGCAGTAGTGAAAGGAGTTACTTCTTGGTTTGAAACACTGGTATTTTTGTGGGTTTTATGGGAATTTCCAGATTCTATTTTTTAAACCAGTAAGCTAAACAGAGATAAAACACGCCAGGCAGAATATAGGGCTACAAACAGAAGAAAAACTTTCACAAGGGCAAACCTTGCCCAGCAATATTTATGCAGTGCAGTTTTTCATCATGTGGCTGATTAAATACTGGCACAAGTATCTCAGAGGTCATGGAGCCTGCTTCCTTGGAGATACCCAAACCCAACTGGATGTAGCTCTAAGCAACCTCATCTGGTTGGACCTGCTCTTAGCAGGAGCTGGACTGGACATCTCCAGAGATCTCTTCCAGTGTATATTATCCTGTGATTTTCACAGAGCTGATCTTAGTCCCACTGATGCCTTTAGGACAGCCTTCTCCCACTTGTGTCTGCTGTTCTGTCTCTTTGGGTGGGATTCATTTCACTCTGAGAGACATCTAATCCCAGCAATGACTTTGGTTCCTTCAGCAGTCAGTGTCAAGAAACTGAGATTTCCAGAAGCTCAGTACATCTTTGTTACCTTCTGTTTTAGAATGAGATAAATCTGGACATGCCTGTTTCATTCCACTGACTTTATCAGAGGTCCAAATAAGTACTCACATGGGTCAATGAACTGCAGACAGTTCTGTTAGCTGAAACTAATCCCACCCCAGCAGGGCAAGCATCAGCAGCTCGTCTTGCATCAAATGTGTCTAATTTAAATGGAGAAACAAAGGAGCAGCTACAGGACTCGTTTGCAAAATCTCCAGCACACTTAAGGGAAAAAGAAACCAATCCCATCGACATATGGCTGTGCTGGTGGTGCCACCTAGTTTTGTTCCCTCTTAGAGGAAAGTCAAGAGATGCAGATGTTAACACATGGACCACACACCTAAAACAAAGCAAATAAGTAATGGTATTGTTGGCCCCGTGGCTCTCTGGGGTGGGTGGGGAGAAATGTTGGCCCATTTTGGAAAGTTTCTGGTTTGACTAAATATGCAGCTTCAGCAGGCTGAGGTCACTTGTATGTAGCTGAACACAATGACATCATTTCAATACTATTTTAAAGCATTATCTTATTTTGATTAACAGGATGCCTTTGGTGATGTAATATAGTGGGGTTTTTTGCTTCTGATAACAAAAATGGGAAACATACAAGTTTCAAAATTCCTTCCTTTGTTAAGCAGCCCAGCCTTTGTAATATACTATTGATTTTCTTTTCAGAAGAGGGATTTTACAAATATAATTGAGTCTAAAGAACATTTTGAAATTGGTGAGGAAGGGTTTTTCTTTGAAGTTAACTTTACAGCATCTCCACCAGTTAGATGCATGTGGATGTTTCCAAAAAAAACCCTTCCATGTAAACAAAGTTACAGTGTGGGTGGACACAGGTACTTGAATATTTTTAAATAATTTTGTATAACTATGTTTCTTCTTTATGTCTCACTTGGTTTGTTTATAGTTCCTGATTTTGTACTCCCTTCATGTTTTTAAAATACGGATGGGCCATGGGATGAATTAGTGTTTACACAAGTAACTCAGGAGGGTCATTCAAACATTATTTTGGGTTTCAAGAACAGCTCATGTAGATAACTTTCAGAATCACTTTATTCTCCATGTTATATATGGTTATATATATGTATATATATATGGTTATTATAAAACTTTGGTAAGTTGCCTATCTAGCAACCCTTTCTCCCAGACATATATTTCAGTTATAGATCTGTTGCAGTTTTCATGATGCATTGCAAGTTCTACATGTTCCCCTTCTGTCATGCTGTTCTTGATGATGTTCCCAGTGTCCTTCACATGGCTCAAATCAGAACCAGGGCCTCATAGTTTCCCCAGCCACCATTAGATCTTTTTTGGCTTTTTCTGTGCCACAGAAACCACCATTCTGCTCACTACCCAGGTCATGTATTCCTCTGCTGGTGCAAAACATGTTTTGAATAAACCTGTTTGTTATCTACCTTTTCTGTTATTTCCTATTATGAATTTCTGGCATGAATCCAGTTTAAGGCTAATGTTTTCTCCATTCCCTAGGCTTTCTAATTTCTTGATAACATTATCTAATTTCCTTCAGAGTTTCTTTCAGAGTAGTCTCAAGGCTTTCAAGGTAACAGCTCTTATCCACCTTAATGAAAAAAGAAAGCCAAGTTGCTTTTTTTTTTAAGTCTTGACTTTAAAACCAAGCAGGACCTGGGCAGGAATTAACGTGCCTGCATTGATTTCTTCTCACATTCTTAACACCTCTCTTAGCATATACACAAAACTGTGTCACAGCCTTGATTACATTTTCGATGATTTCTTTCCTTAATATTTTATCATCAATTTTATCTGCTAACTTGTTCAGTCATCTTTGTAATGGACTGGCATTTTCATCAGCATCAGATGGTGTATTGGAATCAGACCTTCACAGGGTTCAGAGACAGCTTGGTTGAGATTAGTAAATTGTCATCTCCTGGCAATGGCCACAGGAACTCTGTCCTTGCTGATAAAGTGAGGGCTGTCAGCAAACTTTGATAGCTTTGGGTGGGTGTTGGTGACTAATGTGCAATGCCTGACATGGGCTAGGCAGATCTGTTCTTTGTGGTTGAGACTGATTTTTGAAATAAGGTCTCAGAGGACTGCCATGAGCATTTGTTCATCCTTGTCCAAGAGGCACCTCCCTCAAGTTGATAATGCTGAGTTGGTTTCCTTTGCAGCTGGTATGGACCTCTTCTCACTACTTCTGAGAGCAGGAGTCAGTTTTGCTTGCATGATTGACAGGCACTGTGAATTCACCCCAGATAAGAAGGTGTTAGAGACTGGGCCAACAATAACAACTTTGAGAACTCCTGAAACAGCTCAGGTAACCATCACTGGTCTGTAAGGTGCAGATGCTGGTGGCCTGGGATCTGAGAGTCACTTGGCAGCACAGAAGTGGTGGTTGCTGAGTGCTGATCCCCACCTGCTGATGGGCAGGAGTACTACCTGGTCCCTGGACCTCTGGATCCTCAGCCAGCCCCGTGCCCACCATGCCCACATCTCACTGCCCCAAGCAGTGCTGGAGCTTGGTCTAGGGGCTGCTTCCAATGGAAAACTTGGGCTTTGCTGTTGACAAAAATCCCCTTTTTTTTCTTTTTTTTTTATAGTGTTAATTTTAGACAGTTACACTTTCCATTTATTTAACATTTTCTTTATTTTATGGAAATATAATTGAAGGGAAAATACATTAATTTGGTGATTATTTCATCTGACAAGTACATTCTTCTGTAGAAACATCCCCCATGGCTGCCCAGTTTTGATTGAATAACAGCATTGAATAGACACATCTCAAATGAGGAAAAAGAGTAGAGATAGATATTTCATTCAGTTTGAAGTCCCCAGAAGCAGCAAGGAGGTCAGGAGATTCTGCCTACAAGCTGTAGCACTGCAGATCTCAGGGTGATTTTGAAACAGAAGGTTGCTCAAAACAGAAAGAAAAAGTCACCACATAATTTAACATATTGTGAGCCTAACTTTGTATATTTTAATTGATTTCTGTGAAACCCTGTCTCCCAATACTTCTACTTTATTCCTTTCGTATCCTTTTTCTTTTCTTGTTTTTCTCTTTTTTTTTTTTAATTTCTGCCATTTCTGTATCAAATTGTTCCTCCTGATTATAGATCATAATAAATTTTATTAACTCTGTCTCCCTCTTTACCTTTTAATTTCAAGTCCTAAGGATTCAACTCTCCTGTCAGTGTCCTGACATTCAGAGAAGCAAACTTATGAGGAATTTCAAAGCACTGTATCTAGAAAAAAAAACCCTGTTATTTACAGTTCAGTGCCTTTTTCCCACAGAGCTCTTTCTGGCCAGACAAGATCCACCTGACTTAGGCAGTTGTCTGGACTCCCTTTGGAAAAAGTTGGAAGTAGCAGGCAGATCTGAGTGTGATTCTCCCTCAAGAGGAGGTAAGCTGTACTTTACAAGTGGCTGCTTCACAGGAGAAAAGGAGTTCTCCAAGTACAATAAGTAATAATAGAAGCCATATTTTGTTTCCTCATCTCAGTTACAGGTCTACCAGAACATGAAGAAAGCTTATTCTATATGCAATTCCAGCATTAAAATTAAACCAGATGTAAGCAGGGATGAGGAATCTCTGCTTTCCCTGACTGTGTTCCAGCATGAAGACTCCCAAGTTGAAAAATAATATGGGTTCTGGATTTGATCTCAATATTTTCATAAACTCTGCATGAACTAGCTTTATGTAAACATGTCTAATGAATGTATTGAATTCAGACTGTTCTTGCCATGTCACAAGCAAACAAAAGAAAGTCCATGGATTTTTAGTCAATGTTAACAAGCATGACCATACATCTAAAGGGAACTGGTATGATTTCCAGAAGTGCTACTCACATCTTCATCTCCAGATGTTGGCAGGAGTTGGGAAATCAGCCTTCTTTTACAAGGAACTATAAATTTGAATATGTACAACTGTCTAATCCTGAAAATCTCAATTGCTGTGAAGTTCCTGGAAGGTGTCCAGTTCAAGTGAGTTCATTTCACTGAGCCTGGGCTACTTGAGTGGTCTCTAGTTATCCTGGCTATATTCTGCACCTGCTTATGAGAGCTAGGCACTTAGAGTAAGTTATTCCTTTCTGCTTAAAATAAGCAGCTAAAACAAATAGGAGTAGTGATGCTTGGAGATGACCTTCTGCCACCCTTGTCTACAAAACCCAGATGTCAAACTGGAAGTCTGACTTCAACCGAGATATAGCTAATTCTACTCTTTGGGCTTTGTGTGTTTTAGTATCAAATAAAAATGGTTAATTTTAAAGAAATCATCTTTGTAGCAATCTAGGAGTGTAATATCATCACTCCCAATTCCCAGAAGTCAGCCCCAATAAAATGAAAGTATGTCTCTAAATTTCTCCCAGGCTCCCCACACAATAACTAGAGACTTGATGGTACTTTAATATGGCTAAAAAGAGATATTGTTTTCCCTTTGTGGTCTGGGGATTTGTAAATGGCTAATGACTAATTTGTAAATGTAATGTAAATGTAATTTGTAAATTTGTAATGACTAATGGGATATGTTTGTCTGCATCCCAGAGCATCAAGATGAGAATATACTGGTAAATAGTTTTCTTCTCTTTCACATTTTACAAGATGCTAACTGCAGTTAGGGTTTCCAGTGGTAAGTTATAAATAGTTTGGCTAGAAGATGCTATCACATAAACTAAGCTGCTCTTTACTAACATTGTCTTCAATGTCCTTAGAATTTGAAAATATAAAGGCAGAAATAAAACTTTAACATTGCATTTTCTGATAAATATTTATGACTTCTAACATACTCATAAAGCACAATTTCAAAGTGTTCAGCAAGAGAATGTCACTTTTCAGCACTATTAACACATGGCCTGCACTGGTTGGAAAGAGAGATGTGTGTCTTGTGCAGACAGGAGTTTGCAGCCTTCAGAGCTAGAGGAGCTTAGCACTGAGCTGATTGCATCCAGGCCTCACTGGCCCCGAAATATAAGTAGGTGTGAACTTGGCGCATGGTAGAGCAGATGGGATTCCCATGTGCTTTAAAACATGCCAGGGAATTGTGTCAAATGTTTTTCCACAAGTTTAAAACAAGAGTGGATGGAGGTCATCTGGCCACATCATTGAGATTTGAGAATATAAAGGCAAATAGAGAACCCTGAAGTTAACAGAAACTCTTCATGATGCACATTGAAAAAGTAGCTCAGAAGACACAGTACCCTGTGAGGAAGTGCAGTGAAGAGAAACACTGTCCTGTAAGGGCTGCACAGCCAAAGAGCTCAGTGTATGCTCCTCCACATAGTGGAGAGGGATGGAACACAGCCACAGCAGATATGCAGTGACAAAATAGTATCTTCCAGGAACATTTTTACTTTTCACGATGCTACCAACACAATTTGGCAGAGTGCTGATCCATTCGTGAAGCTTGTGCAGACTTACAGTCAGAGACGTTGAAGGATCAGTTTCATGATTTTTGAAGGCAAATGCCCACATTTCCCTTGTTGGGATCCAACAAGGGCCCCTAGTAAGAAAAAAGAAAAAGAAAAGAAAAAAAGGGTTTTTTTTTTTGACAAGCCGAACTGGAAGACGAGACGCTTTGAGCATTCGGCAATTATATTCTTTCCCTTTTCCCTACCCCGTCCCGCGGACACTTCCCTGCAGGATGCCCCGGGGTGCCCAGGGCCGCGGCCCCGGTCCCGCCGCAGCAGCCGGCACTAGGTGGAGCTCCGGGACTACGGTCCGCGGCTTCCATCGGATTCCCGGAGGGCGGATGGCAGGTAGGGTGATGGGGAGGGGCCAGGGGCCAGGCTGGTGCTCGGTACAAGGGCCTGGGCCAGACGCGGTGTCTGGGACGGAGCTACAGAAGAGCAAGGGGAGCGGGACTGAAGCGATGGTGCCGGACTTCAGCCCATCCAGCAGTCCAAGGCAATCCACAGTCAAAACCTCATGGCACTGACAGGATGAGCCAGATGCCAGTGCAAACCAGTCAGCCCCTTCCCTTCAGTGCATTTGCCCAAACAACCCTGTCAGTGTCTCACAGACAGCAGATACTACAAAACAGGAGGACGTTCTCTGGCTGGGTTGAGAAGCTGGTTGTGCTTCTCCAACACAAGTCACAATGTCAGGTTTGAGATATCTGGGATGGGCTCTCTGAAGTCCCTCTGGTTTGTTAAACCAGAAGAGAAAAGGCAAAGTGTAGTGCAAACTAGCAGTGGCTTTCAGCCTCTGTGTTCATAGAGATATATGAAAGGTGGTGGAGAAATCCAAGGTCATATTTGTTACAGAGCCTTTTGCAAATATGTCAGTTTTGAGAGTCCACACTTCCACTGGGAAATATTTTGGGGGTACAGAAATCAACACAGTCTGACATGGGCATTAGCCATGCAGCTGGGAACACCAGGTCTCAGCCCCTTTCTCCTAGACACTGAACTACATGAAATACCCTGTGTCACAGGGCTCCTTCTTCCCAGTTTAATTAATTAATTAATTACGCCATGAAAAGTTAAACATCTTTCAAAAGAGACACAGAAATACTCACAAGAAAGACCCTTCAGAAAGAGATGGGACCTGAGCCCAGCTCTGTCTCACCCCTGGTGATCCTCCTGATGGCTGGGCTGTGTTTGGTGGGGAAGCAGTGCCTTCCAGCCAGGCTGTCTGAGACCTGAGCTGAATTTATGCTTCCCAACATGCTTGCCATGGAGGAGGTAAAACAGGGGAACTGCTTATGTGAAGAGATACTGTCTTACAGGTCACTGTCACGTTAAAATGTAGAGGTCTATGGTTGTTCTGTAAATTTATAAAGCAACACTCTTGGCAGAAATGTGGGGGCTTTGAGGTCCTTTGGTCTCTTAGAGATCTTGGCCAAAGAAGGCTTTTGAAGACCTCTTTCCTAGAGACAGGTGCCCACCATGGAAAGTGGCAGTGCTGCTGTAGCCACATCCACACAGGCACATGCAGACTAAGGTAGCATTCAGTTCACTGATGTAAACCTATGGGAGAGATCCTGTCAGTGACCCACTTTTCCTGCCACGTGCTGCCTATACCTGTTTACGATCCATTGCACTGCAGATGAGCCTTGACACTTAGCTGTGGCTGCCCATGTGTGCCCGAAGTTCCTCTCCCTGGCCACGCTACGGTTCTGTGTGCCCTATACCATGGTGACATTGCTGTCTTCCATCTGAAGAAAGCCTGGGAATTACTTCTCATTACAGTCCTCCAATCCCACCAACGCCATCCCCTCAGATCCCCAAAAGAAGAAGGGTTCCAGTTTCCACCATATTTCTCCTGGAAAAGTGATTATCTACTTAATGTGGACTGTGGTGTCCTTTGGAAAAGCCTTCTGCACCAAGGGAAAAAGGCTGGGGTGTCATAGGTGCAGAGGGGCTGTGGTCTTAAACCCAGGCAGAGCCACAGGTTCTCCTCAGGAGCTGAGCTGTAAGGGAGGGAGCAGCCGGAGGATGGCAGTGTGGGCCACAGCCAGGAGCCTGGCCCTGAGATCTGGGCCTGGTTCTACTTTTCACTCTGGGGCCTTTTTTCAGACCAGAAGAAAATGGGGTGAGATTCCTCTGCCCTCACAGGAACTAGAAGAAGATAGCTGGGGCAAGTGGGAGGTGGTGGAGAGCAGTCAGGCACCAGTTTCTTCTTGGAGCCAAAAGGACTGAGGTTTTTTTTTTGTTTGGGAGGGAGGGAACAAGTTTGCCCATGGAGGAAAAATGGTATCCTGCCTTAATACAACCCCAGAAAAAAGAAAGGTCCTATATGGGACCCTCAGCCAGAGCTGAGCTAGGCCAAGGAAGTGCTTGGCACCTCCCTGCCTTGGACTCCCACATGGCACAAAAGGTTATCCACAAAACACCATGGCCCTGCATGTGTGCAGTTATGGGCTTTAAAACCTTCGACCTTGCAAACAACAATCTATCTACACAGGCCAGAGCCACTGCGTTTGCCACAGCCACAGCCTTTGCTGACTGAACAGGTTTGCTGGATTTGGCCTGCCTGAAACACAGGCTGAGGGTGATGATTGTATGGGGCAGCCAACCTGGGTTTTGCCATGGAAGTCCCTTTGGGAGGCTAAATCATCAGGACTAGTGCTGCTGAGATGGGTGGAAGGACATGGCATGGGGAACGTGTCACTTCCCTGTGAATTGTTCAAAACTGGGAGACGTAGGAAATGAATCAGTGAGGAAGGCAATGAAGACATCAGATTGCATATTTCTCCTGGGGCATGGAGGGGCTAGCCAGGGGTTTCACTGGTGCATTTTGCACCTGTCAAGAGAGTTGGAAATAGATTATCTATAAGGTCCCTTCTAACCCAAACTATTCTATGATTCCATGAATTTAATGTTTTTCTTGTCATGGGAGTCAACACATGCGTTAGTGGCACCATAGTGCCAACTGGAGCAGGATTGCAGATTCCTCTGGGTGCACCGTGGCTCTGGATGAGGGCTGGGGAGCTGGGAAGCCTGGGGCTCTCCTGCCTGGGGCTTCCCAGCCCAGCTGTTCCTTTCTGCAAAGCCAAAAGTGTGCGGGTGAGGAGCGTGGCACTCCCACCACGTCCTCTGCACTGGGGCCGTGCTGCGAGCCAGGGAGATAACAGAGGCCCTGCGTGGTCCGAGGTGCGTCCGTACGGGGAGAGGGGGTGTCCTAGGGGGAGCAGAAGAAGATAGCAGCCGAACCCTGGGCTCCATCTCCAGGAGCGAATCCGCCGTCTCTCCCGCTGGGGCCAGGGCTGCGGCCACGGCTGGGACCGCGCCGTCGGGGCTGCTCCGCGGGTGGGCTGTCGGGCGACTCACGGCTCCCATCAGGACCGTGAGTCCACCATCAGGATCAGGACCCGCTCTTCCCAGGACGGACATGATAGCAGGGACTTGGCACAAAAGGGAAAACCGACGGAATCATGCAACGCGACCTGAGCGCTCTGGTGCATTTTTCTTTCCCCTTGCCTTTTGAAAAAGATATTAAATTTAAAAATCCAACCAAGGCTGGATATCGCCAGCCAAGCAGACATTTCCCCGGAGGGGCTCCGGTCGTGGTGCTCCAGCGACTTCTAAGGGAGCTGAGCAAAGCCCAGCCCGGATAAACAGGGCCGGGAAGAGCGACGTGGCCTTTGCCCCCACCCCCGACACACCGAACTTCTCTCCGGGAAGGTCTACCCACTGAACCCGAGCGTCCACTCGGACACCCCCCCAAGCCCTCTGGCTGAACAAAGCTTCTGCGGTATAATACTTTTTTCCCTCCTTACTTTTTTCTCTCCTTAAGTTTCTGTTTCCCGGAGGGGAACTGGAGTGATGCGAACTCAGGCCCGACAGCACCTATAGGAAATAGCAGGGCTGGCTAGGGCAGCGGGGGCAGCCCGGGACCGGTGTAGGGCAGAGCCCCAGCCTGGCATAAGGTGCCACCCCACCTCCCCCGTCGCTTCTTCCTTCCCAGCAACACGAATCCGCTCGGGAGCGAGAATTTTGCATTTAGCCCGCTCCTTAGAGGCATGTGCTTAAACAAGCTGAATATCAACCCCATGATAAAAGTATTGGGTTATTCTGCTGCGTAATCTACATCAAAGCCTCGGGGGCTGCCGGCTTGAAAAGATCCAAGATGTTTTCTGAGTCCTTATCATGTCTGTGCTTAGGGGGAGTCATAAATTCCACAGGTCGAACTAACTAACACACGATTCCTCCTTCCCTTCTCTCTCCTCGTCCACCAAAGGACTTTTTATTTCCCCCCCCCCCCCCTTTTTTTTTAACTTTGCACACAAAGCTCCCGAGGCTCCGAGTCGTTAAGGTGGGGGGAAAGAGGACGATTTCCCCAAAAGCTACCCCAAGCTCTTCCTAAGTGTCAGAAAAATAAATTATTTAAAACCGAAAAGTATTAGAGATAAAGAAGGTTAATCCCCATCCGAGGGAAGCGCCCCGGCAAGAGGGAACACTTGGTGAAGGAGGGATGGCGGGGGCTGCGCGGAACTCGATCCTTCCCAGGGCTTACGGCGGGTCTCTGGCCAGGGACGGGGCTCCCCGGGATGTGCTGCCCGCCTCAGACCGCCCCAGTCCCGGGGCCCGAGGTGAGGATGAAAAGCGAGATATCTGAAGAGCTGAGCACCGGCCGCTGCCTTCCCGAGGACCACGGGCCCACCAGCGGGCAGCTCGGGCAGCAGGCAGCGGGAAGCAGGCAGAGGGGCCTGTCCCCATCTTTTCTCAAGTAATCACGCCACTGACCTCACCGTCCCGGGACAGGTAGATGCCCTCGGAAATCATTATTTCAACTCAACAATTAAAGCTGGGACTTAAGGAGGAAGGAGAAGGAAGGAGCCTTGCTTACGCCAGCGCAGAGTCCCAGACTAAACGAGCCTTCTGCAAAAAATGCAGGAATCATGATGGAGGGGAGGAAAGATAATAATAATAATAATAATAATAATAATAATAATAATAATAATAATAATAATAAATTCCCTGCAAATGGTAGCCCCGGTCAGGCACTCGTCATCTGGAGAGGCGTTAGATAGTATTTTCCCTCTCAGAATCTAGCGAAATAGGAACAATCAAAGGAAGAGAGACAGATCAGTGACTCGCACGCGTTACAGTCTCAGGGTCCTGTGAGGGGGTTCCAGCTCCTTTCCCAGGGCTGTGGTTCTGGGACGGAGCCCCACGACGGAGACAGGGAAGGAGCGGGCAGATGCCAGGGAAGGCTCAGGAAACCTCCGCCTTGGACGCCGCTTCAGGACCGCGGGGAAAAAAAGGAAAGGAACCCATCTGAGGGAGATCGGCCCTTTCCCCAGTCTACTCGGGAAGCCCCGGTGGCTGAGGGGGAAGAGGGGGGACAAACCCTGCCTCAGTCGCAACGAAAAAAAGCCCAGACAGCCCCCAGGCACGTAGGTCTTGTGGTGTACGCTGGTCGGGATTTTAAGACAGAGGAGTCCCCCCCCAGCATCCAGAAAGACGTGGGGGAGGGTCTTCTGCGGCCGGGGATGCTCCGGAGCATCCATCCGCGGGGGTCGAGGCAAAAGCTGGAAGGGACCGGTCTCTTCGTTGCTCCCATGCTCTTGTGACAGCTGGCATCACTGTCCGACGGGTAAAGGTAGAGCCGAGCAGGAGAGAGCGGAGCGGTGCGTTCGCTGCGCATCCGGGAGGGCACGGTGCTGCCACGGATCCTTCCCTGGGCTCTCATCTGTCCCCGCGGCCGGCGGCCCCCAGCCTTACCAGCTCAGGCTGGAGTCGGGTCTCAGCCCAAAGCACTGCCACCCTGCCTGCCGAAGACTCATGGACGGAGCCTTCGACACCGAAACGAGATAGTGCGGGGCTTGTAGGGGGTTGATGCATTTTACGTGCAGAGTTTTGTCATTTTAATGACTCCTTCCTCTGTTAACAGCATAATCAAATTCGCATCCGCATAGATCGGCTGTGTCGGTGCTTATCGGGAGAAATGATTACATTGAAGGGACGCGGCGTTTCTTTTCCAGAGTTACATTTCAGTCTCCTGCAGTAGCGAGCACTTGGGGCTGCAAGCCCCTCTCCGTCTCCCCCTTATCCCACCGTCCGGGCAGGGGTAAGGTGTGATGGTGGGAATGGGCAGCAGAGAGAGAAATCCCCTTTGGAGAAGTCTGCTGGCGGGGCACGCATCCCCCCATAATTCCTGTTGTGATGCTGTTATCGTAGGGTCCCAACCGTGGCTGTCAGCGCAGTCTGCGAGTGACAAGTGACAGTGTGGGTGCAGGCTGTATGCAGGGTGCATTACCGGCTGTATGCAGGGATGGGATACCCCGTTCCTCCCAGTCGGGGATACCCACGGCGGTTCCGAGGGAACCGCCCGTGCTCTCTTTCTGGGAGTGGTGCTCCATCCTTCTCCCTTTGAGTTACCCGCTCCCCCAGGGTCACAGGACTCTCCCTGATACTTTGGGGGTTGTTGCTGAATTAGTCCCACTTGTGTTAAAGCACAGCTCTGCGCAGCCCCACGGTCAGCACCCAAGGGTCCACTGGAAAGGGGAGAAGGAGAGAGCTTTACAGGGACTGGGGATCTTCCTCTGCAGAGCTAAAATCCTCCCTCGGATGCAAATGTCCCGTCCCAGTGACCCAGGGAGCTGTGCTGCTCCAGTGAACCGTGCTGGGAAAACGGGGGGACGCTCCCGTCCTCATCCATTTTTTCTCGGCGGGTGAAAAGTTTTCTCTCTGTGTCATGGGAAAAGATGCGAATATGCAAACATTGCTTGGCATTGTCCCCGCTCAGGGTGAAAAGTTAAAGCATAAAGGCGACGAGGGGAAGCTGAAAGGGGGTCTCCTCTTCAAAGGGGTCTGGCTGGGCAAGGGGAGCCGGCTGCATCTAGCCTGGGAGCCGTTCTTCTAGGGCCAGCATTTCCAGAGGGTTTCCAAGACGTCGGGATGGGAATAAGGCTATGTGCGTGGAGGGTCAAGTCGCCGGTTTCCCCCTGGGCTTGGCCGCACTACAGTGAGGAAATCGCCCCCAAGGTGGAGGGCTTCGGGCAGAGGCGACTGATTCCCCTCTCACTCAGGCCCCAGCCGTCGGAAGGATGCTGGGGCCTCGCTCCAGCGGAGGGCACGAGGGCAGCTGGTGTTTTAGGCAAAGGCACTCCCAGCCCTCACCCCTTCCGGGCAGCGGGGCCCAGGCTGGGACAGAGAAGGTGTGCAGCTCCTGGCCTCGAAGCTCTGCAGGCACACGAGGGGGGGGGAGGAGGCAGCGCTCTAGGAGCGGTGGGATTTCTCCTCTTACCTCTTCATTGCCCGCGACCGAGCTGGAGCAGGAGCGGGCGGGAAGCGCGACAGAAAAAGCAGTAGGTCGTAGCGGTGAGGTTTGTTGCTTAAAACAACCACGACAAAATGGCTTTGTGGATTTTTAATCAAAACTCCCTCCTCCTCCTCTCCTTCCCCCTCCCAGCCCCAAGCACGGAGAAGAGGTGGTTAAAGTGCTGCCTACAGATCGGCCTAGAAGCACAGTTCCCATATTCCCACCCTCGCCCTTAGATCTCCCTCTCTGTCTTTTGCAAGTCTCTTGATTTCATCCTTTGAACCTGTGATTGGAGGTTAAAGTGCACCAGGTTGCAATGGAAGGAGGAAGCTCTTAAACAATAAAGGCTTGAATATTTAGCTGTGATCAGGTCGCTGCCCTCTCCTTATCTTTTTAAATGCAAATCGTCTTTTAGGGGTAGTAGCTATATACCCAGCGCCTCTCCACGTCACCTGCCTTTGGTGTGTCTGGGCCATTACTAATAGAGCCTTGTAAACAATCGTTAATCATGTAAGTGCTGCCGGCCATTGGATTCGGACCGGGAGCCGGGAGCAGGGAGCGCGGAGCGCAGCGCGGGGCCGCGGCCCCTCCGCCTGCCCCCTCCCCGCCCCGGGCAGCCCGGCCCCAGGCAGCAGGCGCACCGCGGCGAGAGCCCCGAGCAGCATGCGGAGAGCCGTCGCCGGGGCCCCGCCAGCATGTACGTGAGCTACCTCTTGGACAAGGACGGGCCCATGTACCCCGGCCCGGTGCGACACTCGGGGGGGCTCAACCTGGCGGCGCAGAACTTCGTGGGCGCCCCGCAGTACGCAGACTACGGCGGCTACCATGTGAACCTCGACAGCGCACAGTCGCCCGGGCCGACTTGGCCCGCGCCCTACGCCGCCCCGCTCCGCGACGACTGGGGCGCCTACAGCCAAGGGGCACCGCCGGCCGCCGGCCCCGTCCACGGCCTGAACGGCGGCTCCCCCGCTGCCGCCATGGCCTACAGCCCCGCCGACTACCACCACCACCCGCACGCCCACCACCACGCCGGCCCCGCGCCCCACTGCTCCGCCGGGGTCATGCAGCCCCTCAATGCCGCAGCCGCTTCTGCCCCCGAGACGCTCTCCCCCGGCGGGCAACGCCGCGGTCTCTGCGAGTGGATGAGGAAACCGGCGCAACCCCCGCTCAGCAGCCAGGGTAAGCACGGGACGAAAGTGGAGGGCGGGCGGGGGGCTGCCCCATCGACCGCTCCCCCGGGGCGCCAAGTGCCGGCCGAGGAGGAGGGGACAGCACCCCGAAACAGCTCGAGGGCCGGTCCTCGGAAGAACGGGGGCTGCCGGGCTGGGCCGACAGCGGTCCGCGCTCCGCGGTACAGCCCAGCTGAGAGCGGGTACGGCTCTCTGCCGGGAGCAGGGCCGGTACCTGAGGGTGCGCTCAAGCAGAGCTGGGCGGAACGTCCTGGGATCGCCAGGAAACGCTCGCTCTTCCTCCCGCTGCCCTGCTCATCCGCTTATAGCCACTTAGAAGATTTTTATAACCAATTACAGTCACATAAATCATCCGCATTTGTTTCTGAGTCACTGGGCGCCTACCCTTCATTAAAGGCTTCGTGCATTCAGGCCTCCCGAGGGGTGGTTGCGGCTGCCCAGCGACCTCTGCGGCTGTGTCCCCGGACGGTCCGGGTCGGGTCGGAGGGGCTGGAGGTGCGAGGGCGTTCCCTCTCCCCCCCCCCGCCTTCTGTACCTGCTGGCGGGGTGCCAGCCGCGGCCTCGGCCTCGGCTGGCAGGACGGGTCAAGCCGTGGCCGGCGCCGCTCTCCCTTGTGATGTTAATACCCCGCAGACCCTCTCTTTTATTTCCCCCTTGCATCTGCCAGGGTAGATATGTGTGTGTCCGCTCTTTGAGATATTCTTTCCACGGCTGTTTTCGTCTGTTTTCTTGTATTTTTCCTTTTCTCTTTCCTCGTGTGCTAGTTTTTGTTTGTGTGGGTTTTTGTTGTATTTTTTGTTTGGTTGGTTGGTTTGATTTTGTGTGTTGTTTTTTTAATATATAAAAATATTTTTAAATAGGGAAAATGCTGCCAAGTATCGAGGTAATTAACGACTGCTTGTCGCTTTCCCCTCTGTGCCTTGCGCGACGGACGGCAGGGCCGGCGGGGGTATCGATGCGGTATGGGGTGGGGGTCCCGGCCACGCCCGCGGCCGCCGCGTCTCGGGGGAAGTCCCAGCGCCCAAGATGGGGATAGCGGTGGAGCTCTCCCAAGCCCGTCGCACTTCCCACAGCAGCCCGTGGTGTTCCCACATTTTGGGCTTGTGCTATGATGGCCGGTCCCTTGTCTCCATTCAAATTCTGCCTTTGGAGCCAGTGTTTATGTTAATGTGCAGGGCTGGGGGGATGAAAGCGCCTGCCGCCATTTGTTCAGTAGTGGTAATTCAAACAGAATGTGGCTGTCATTAAGGCTTTGAGAGGGGTTTTTCTTTGATAAGATCTCCTTGTCCTGCATTGTTTGGGATTGTGTTCCCTATTCACTGACTCTGGGGATTTTTCTCTGATCAGGCTTGTATCTTTACAGGGTGCTTTTGTTGTGGTTTGCAGAAAGTTTACCTGAACAAAGTCAGCCTGCTAGCAATAAAGCACCTTGGGGGCAGAGACTCCCCACCTCGGCTCCCTGGGGAACTGGAGGGCCGGGAACACAACCAGTTGAACAAGAAACCCTAGGGAGAAAGGAGGTCAGGGGCTGTGGCGACGCACGCTCGTCGGCCGCTCACTGGCATTCGCCTTCGCATTTCGTTGTGTTTGGGTTTTGGGAGGATTTTTTATATCTAAAGTTGCACGTCGCGCTTCCAGGTCCTCCTAGAAATCGCCTCAGTCGCTGCCCCGTCGCTGGGGGAGAAGCGGGGGGAGACGGAGTTCGGCCAGACTCGGAGTCCACCCCGACAGCCACTTCCCGTTCTCCGCGCTTAAATAGGTGTTTCTCGTTTAGAAACGAAGCCGACGAGCCCTAAAAGAGGCTTTTATTTCTTTTTCTTTTCCCTTCTCTTTGTAAAAAATTGTTCTCGGTAGGAAAGGCAGAACAAAACCGAAAGACAACAAGCAAGTGCACAATCAAGGCTATCCAAGAGCAACGCACGGACGTGCGGAGGGGTTTGGGACAGGCAGCGAGGCCGAGAGTCCGAGTTTGCCCTTGAATCTGGCATGCTGGGGGTTTTGCCCCATGTCCCCATGGATCTGTGGAACTGCTTCTCCCCCCTGCGTTTGTTGTGCTCAGCAAAGGCCCGGACAGGGCGAGGAGAGCAGGAAGCCGAAGAGGCCGGATCCTGCTCCCTCTGCATCCGCCGACAGCGGAGCCTTTTCCTTTCCCAACCCCGGCTTTATTCTCCGCAGTTAAAACCAGGACGAAAGACAAGTACCGCGTCGTATACACCGACCACCAGCGGCTGGAGCTGGAGAAGGAGTTCCACTACAGCCGCTACATCACCATCAGGAGGAAAGCGGAGCTGGCCTCCAACCTGGGGCTGTCGGAGAGGCAGGTCTGTCCCACCACTCACCTTCCCCAGTCCCGCCACGTGTGGCCGGGATACACAGGGCAGGGATGCGTGGGGAAGGAATGCGCAGGGCCGGGATGCGGGGGATTGGAATTGCGTGGAGGCGGGAAGAGCGGGACAAGGATTGCACAGGGCCGGGGTGTGCGGGGCGGGTTTTCCGCGGAGTAAATATTGCGCGTGGCAGGGATGCGCTCCCGATGCGGCTTCTCCCGGAGAGGGGCGGCCGCGGGGAACAGCCCCCCTCACTCCTCTTTTCCTCCCCCGGCAGGTGAAAATCTGGTTCCAGAACAGGCGGGCAAAGGAGAGGAAGATCAACAAGAAGAAGCTGCAGCAGGCGCAGCCCGGCGGTGCGGAGCCGCTCAGCCCCAGCGCCCCGCTGCAGGCTCCCGCGGGGGGGGCGGCCGCTGCTGGGCTGGGCCCCGCCGCCCCCCAGTGACCGCCGTCGAGGCTCCGCGGCACAGGGACAGCTGGTGGGCGCGGCGGGGCCGGGTCGGGCCTGCCCGGGGCCGGGGAGCACGGTGCGAGAAACATCCCCCCGCTCCCCATGCACTACATCGCCCCGCGGGGCCGGCCATGTGTACAGGTGTACAGTGTATGTGTCTTGTCGTCCGGGGGAAGCGTGGTCATCGCTTTATAATTAATATTATTATTATTATATTTGGGTGGCTTTTTTACCCTGGAGTTTGTTAGATAAAAGGGGGCACTGCCTGCCAGTCCACCCCCAGTGAATCTCAGGGATCGGTCCGAAAGACCATAGAAATGTTGTTGGGCTAATGATGAATTTTAACAGAAAAAAAATTAAAGCACATTTTTTTATTTTATATTTTATTTTCTTTTTTTCCTTGCAACCATAAATATGTAAAAAGTTTATTCTGGCCTAAGGGCCAGAGCAGACAAGATAAGGCACTGCTTAAACGTTCAGAAGTGAATTGCTTAATGTTAGATACTTGTAAAAGAGCCCATAAATCTGGTGCTGATAGTCATCCATCCAGATTTATTAGCCACACTGCTGAGAAATTGGAAGAAGGAAGTCTCCACTGAAAAAGGTGTCCTGTCATGCTAGAGCGAGAAGCCTTGTTTGCAGTAGTACTGCAAAGTGTTTGGTGCCTTTTTGAAATGTCATATTGGTTATGTGTTTTCCCTCATCTCCTTAGAACTTTCAGCTTGTTTTGACTTTTTTTCCAGCCAGTTTTCCAAAGTTGCCTTGGGTTTACCATGTTTACATAGGCTTCATTGCAGTCTCACTGGAAACCATGGTGGGAACTGGGGCAGAAATGGCAACTCATCTAGTCAGAGATGAAAGCATGGGAAGGCTAGATTACTTAGCCCAATCAGCTATGTGTACAACTCACTTGTAGCTGAAAAAATCCCCCATGAGAAGTGAGGCCATGCAGCCAGGCTGAGCAACAATGCTGCAGCCACTACCTGGGCCTGAGTGTAGGACCAGTTTGTTTGAGCACGGGCCTCGTCAGTGATGAGAGGTCTGTCCAGCCCCAAACATATCACATGAGTTTCAGACTTCTCCAGCATTTGGCCTGTGTTGTGTCCTTTTTTTAAATGGAGTTTATTTAAAATATTCAATTTACCTTTTTATTTCACTTTGGGGGGTGTTTGCGTGCATTTAATTTTTCTTCTTCCTGACATTTCTCACCTTTTGCTTAAAGCCAAAGTCAAAGTCCAACAGAATAACAGAATCTGCTTGCAGGACTGCAGAGGGAGGATTGATTGGCCAGGGCCTGGCCTCATGGACAAGGTAGCTCTCTCTGCCCAGAAGAGCTTTGGGGAAATGGTGAGCACCAAAATTTCTGATGCTTTACTTTGGCTGCATGTAGCTCCATGGCTTGCTGGGCCAAGGGCTGAGTTGTGTCTGGAGGCTGACAGCAGTTGTGCAAACCTGATGAAGGACTCCTGTGCCTGGGGAAAGACCACGGTGGACAGGAGCACTTCCTGTGTAGATTTGCTTTTATGCCTCATGCATGGTCTCTGAAGTGGGTCTGGCCAAGAGACCTGGGTGCAGCACCCAGGCAGTTACACTTGTTGCACATGGGTTTCAGACACACTGTGTCCTGCTGAGTCCAACGTCCATGGTTTGCTCTGGACCGGAGAGAGACAGGACCCATATTCATCTTTCTTTAGCTCTTGAATCTTTCCTTACATCTTGGTACTTGGATCTTTATGGAGAAGCTGCTTTCCTGGGGACACCTAAAGCTGAGCAGCACCCAAACTGAAGAGCTTGGCTCTGCAGCACTACCCTTAAACTGCAGGAGAGCTCTTGCACCAGGAGTGGCTGAGGTAACAGGACTTTGCAGTCCTTATTCTTTCCTCTGTGTTCTCCCCAAGGGGGCACAAGGGCTCTCATGGGGCTGGGGCCGTGCAACAGCCAGGGCACAGGCAACTCTGGGTGGTACCAATCCCTTCGACAATGCCCTCTGGTGCCCGGGTCCACCTTAGCAGCATTGATCCCCGGCCCGGCTGCTGCCTAAGTTGCTACGCGTTGCTGCGATACGCCTGTCAATAAACCCTGTTTGGATTGTGGAGCAGAGCGCAAGGTTTGTTTGTTTAGTGGTTAGAGGTTCAAAAGTCGGCATTGTCCCACTGCAAAGGAGCACAAGTTTTTTCTCCCTAAGGAAAAGGTAGCTGCAGCGAGAGGGAGGGAGAGATATCAGTGGGCCCTTTTATTTGCTTCCAGGAATAATTAATGGCAGTGCGAAAAAAGATGACCACGGAACTGTGGAAGGCCATCCATAAGTAAATTAATCACAAAGGATCTGGGGATATGAGAGGTGCTGCTTAGCATGGCTTTGGTGGCATTTCTCCGTGCCCATGGAAAAGCCCAGGGCTCCCCATTGCAATGGTGGCAAGCAGATGCCTCCCAGTACAGCCTGGACATGACAACCTTTGGGATAGTTCCTGCAACCCTTCAGAACAGTGTTCCTGGTTGTCTGTAATGCTGAAGTTTTAGGATTTCCATCTCTTGCTTGTAGGACTTCTGAGAAATTGCATTGCCCACTTTGAGGTGAACTGCTTGCTGTTCACAAAGGTTTCAAGTCTCCAAAAGTTCATTAGAGACATATAAACAAGCCTGACACTTTTAAACAACCCCATTACAGATCTTTGTTTCTTTCCTAGGAAATATTTTCTGAGCTCTCCTCAAATTCTTGATGATGGCAATGCAGAAAATTAATTTCTTAGCATGAAAACGAACCAATCAAGAAAATCGTCTTCACATTTCAAACATTTTCTCCCTCCCGTCACCAGGCAAATAAACCAGCAGCCTTCTGACTTCCTTTATATTCCATAAAGGACTCTAAAGCACAAAATGAGTCTCTTATTTATTTGAAGGGGGATATTTACATTCACTTGGATCAGTTCAGTGACTAAACCATGATGTTCAGCCAGAAACACTTTTTTGGGAGGGGTGAGCTGGTTGTAGGGATCCTCTGCCCAAACCAAGTGTTTTCACCTCTCCTAGAACTCTCTAGAATCAGCTAGATTATCTACTATAGGTAGATAAATTATATTAGATATTAGTTATTATAATACTTAGAGAAAACTAGGAACAAGAGAATTATTCCTGTTACCTGTCATCTTGTCAAAGGTTAATTGGACCTTTGCTCCTGCTGAGCTCCTTGCTGGGGCAGGATGGAGACCCCATGTCTGCAATGTGGAGGAGCTGCTTCCTTCTCACCTGCATGTTCTGCTGTGCTGTGACTCAGGTGAACATAGGCAGTTTCTTCTGATTAACTTGTCAGCTTCTACAATGCCCCCAGCTCCGCTCTCAGTTTTTGGTTCTTTCAGAAGTGAAACTTACCTTCCTGGAAAGAGGGGACAGATGCTCATTTGCAAAGGGACAGCAAAAATTTGAGCTATTTTCTAAAACATAGTTTGTTGCCAGGAGACTGGAGACAGAGGCCTGGGAATCCTTTTCTAGCCCTTATTTTCCAAATTGAAGTATCATCTATTTTGGGATGACACCTACTGGATTCCCCTGATGACACTTGTAAAGTATAGGAAGTATGGGAAAACAGAGGATGAAAGCTCCTGGAAGTTTCTCATTTCATTTGCACATGGATGTCTAGATACCCACCTGTGGCACCCAGCAGGCCCCAGTCCAAGTAAGCAATGGCAAGATGGCAGATAACAGGAGTAATTCTCCTCTTGTTCCTAATTTTCTTTAAGTATAATAATACCTAACACAAATTAATATCTAATGTAATCCATCTACAACAGATAATCTATCTAATGTAATATCTAATCTATTGGTCAAGGTAGAGGTTTTGATTCAGTTCCAAGGTCTTATGTGCTTCATATACTCTTAGGCTGGTTTGGGGTAGAAGAAATCTTTAAAGGTCACCTAACCCAATCCCCTCCACTAAGCAGGGACATCTGCAACTTGATCGGGTTGTTCAGAGCCCCATCCAACCTGACCTTGAACGTTTTCAGACATGGGACATCTACCAGCTCTCTGAGCAAACTCTTCCATTGTTTCACCACCCTCACTGTAAAAAAAAACTTTTATATCTAGTCTGAACCTACCCTGCTTTAGTTAAAGTTCTAACTGTTCATTTCCAGCCTGCTGATCTATAGCACTGGAACTGGACTGAAGATGCCACATGTAGCCTCCTGGTTCTGCACCCATCTCTAACAGGCAGGACTGGAAAGAAGGCATTTCTAGTGTTCTTCCAAAAGAAGAGAACAAGCCAAACAGAGCACATGGCCCTTTCCTGTTCTTGGAATTCTGCTTCCCTTGGTCAGCCAGGTATTTTCTGGCAGCTGTTGCAAGCTCAAGTAGGGGTTTTTTTGAGTCAGCTCCTGTTCCCCTGACATGCCTTGTTGCCTTCCATGTAGTTACAGCCCCTTCCTTCAGATAAGTTGCATAGGGCCAAAGACCTTTGTAAGAGAAAATCTGCCTTATCTCTGGCATTCTCTGGAAAGGGATGCTCATTGCTGCAGACCCTCCCTTCCTCTGTGGGCAAGCAAGACAAGCTTTAAGACATAGTAACTGAGATGGCTTGGAGTATAATTTTTCCATGCCATGGACTGACCATGCAAACAGAAAAATCCCTCGGGGCTACGAGATTTCCTTGGTTTCTTGCCATAATGAGCGAAAGCAGAAAGGTCAGTTAGGGCTTCCAACAGGGCTTGCTTGTAACCAAAGCCACCAGAGGTCTTCTGAGCCTCCAAAGGCTCCTAGATCAAGCAGGAGTCAAAAGGCAATAGCATCCAAGGTCTTTCTTCCTTTTCCCACAATTTGAGAATGAGTCAATCCCTCTCAAAGAGATTGTCAGAAGTGATATAAAGAGCTACTTAACCATTAATTATTGTGATTTTTTAAAGATAACAAGCTCTCCACTATACTTGGGGAAATTACAGTTCTAAATTAATCTAGGGAATTTCTTTACTTTTGCAAAGTTTAAGAGAATGAAAGAGAATTTATTTTCTCTCTGAGAGAAACACTTTTTATCAGCTATTAAGATAATTTTATTCTAGTTTAAAATTAAAATGTGTTGTTCCATGAATCATAAATGGTAGTAATAGGAAAAAATAAATTTACTCATTTTTCATACATAGGAAGTGCACTATATGGTTTCTATGTAAATAATGCCCATTTTTTAGATCTTCTTTGATCCTCATCAAGATGCTTACATGCAACTATAGATGTAGAGGTAACCACCATGAGCTGAAAAGGGGTCTCTAAAAACATCTTGCACAATGACACCCAGGAATGTAGTGACTCAGAAGAAAAAGCTACTTTCTCTTATCAGAAGTGTATTTCTTCCTCCAGGACTTCAACCTAGAAATGTGATCTTTTTTTTTTTTTTTCCTCCCAGTAACAACACCCTGCACGCCCAAAGTCAGTGTTCTGGACTTCTCTTTCATTCTTAGTCACTCCCTTGACAAGCTCCCATCATGGCTCCAAAGGTGTTTTCCATTCTTAGAGGCCTGGCCTTGCCTACGGCTCCTTCCAGTAAAACATGCCCTGTGTTATCTCTTTGCCTGTGGGCACAAGCTGCTCAACTGGGGCAGGAAAACACAACCTCAACACTGGTTGAAAAAAGCAGTTGCCTGGGCAGGGGCAGCTGGGGCTGACACAGTGAGTGGGGGCTCAGCACCCTCAGCAAAGTCCATGGTGGTGCAAAGGCTGGGGGGGATTCATCCACCTCCCATGCATATTCCTCCCCAGTCACCTTGCCATGGGCTGCTGAAGGGCCAACTTCCTCCCCTCTTGGCCTAGGAAAGGGATGTCTAACTGGGAGCTGCTATCACATTGGTATCCTGGTGCTGGCCCCTTATGCATGAGACAGCAAAATTCAATTGTAGACTGAGAAATAAAAAGCAAGAAGGAATTTTCGTATCTCAGATATAAGGGGTGAAACCATTTCTACCACAGGAAGTGGAGGAGCTGAGGCTGTGGTGCTAAGTGATCCTGGGAACAGGGGGATGCTCGGCTCCCATTTTCTCGGGGGTACCTGCTGCCTCCCCACCAAGAGGAAGCCCATGCCCTGGCAGTGCAGGCAGCAGTGTCACTCACCCCCCTGGCAGATGTCTGTGTCCCTTGAGGTTCCTGTGGTCACTGGGAAATCCAGACCAGTCTGTGATCTGCTCTGAGGTCCAAAGCAAAGGGAGACACTGCTGAGATGGACCTCAGAGGCTTGCAGAGCCCACAAGAAGAGCCAACAAAGAGTGACAATCCAGCAGGGGCTGGAAGGCAGCAGAAGAGCTGCTTCTTCCCAGGTCCCTCACAGTGTGTCACCATGCCACTCCCTTCCTTGGTCAACCCCTGTTCAGGCCACAAGTCCCTTCCTGCCAGCCCAGGAAAAAGCAAGTTTTCCTGTATGAACTGTTAGGAGCACGTCAGCACAAACTGATGATTCATGCTGGTGGAATCAGCAGCCTTATTTTATCTGGTTTTATACGTCTCAAAAAAACAGTCCTCATGTCAAACCTCACTCATTAGATTTTTACTTTGTCAACATCACATTCTCTGTATGTTGTTTGATGAAAGGCAAGAGACTTTTCTCCCAAATCAGCATGCATTCAGACCCTGGTAGCAGTGCTCTTCAAATTCAAGTCAGTTCTGGTTCAGAGGCTCTCAGACTGGCTCCCAGCTACTCACTGCTCTGGCACTCATCAGCACCAAAACCCAAGAGCTGAGTCCTCTGCTCTCAAATTCAAGCTCAGTACAGTGACATCTCTTCACTGTCTAATGGACATCTTCTGAAGTCACCCAGAACCTGCTGAGAAGGCAGAAATCTTCCTTGCTGCTCTCAAGATATCTACTTGATGAGCCACAGAAGCAGATGTCAGGCTGGATTCCTACATCTTTCCTAATAAATTAAAAAGTGACAGTGTGCTCCTGGGCACTGCATCTCCATCAAGTGGGCTGATAAATGGGTAGCATGGTCCACTGCCAGCTCTTAGCTTGGGTCAAGTATTGCTTGCTCTAGAAACTCCTGGGCACAGTTTGAGAGTTAGTACCAGCAAGGGGCTCTGTGCAAGGCATGATTTCAGTGCAGCCAGCAAGTCCTAGAGGGTAGCATCGAAGACAGCTGCATATAGACTATTTGGTGACAGCTGGCTTCAGTGCTGAGAAGCACTTCATCTGTGGCATGTTCAGATTAAGGGTTTAGTCTCAGATTTATATGTGGCATTGAAATCACATAAGCCAGCTAAAAAGACATTCTATCTTGGACTATTGTAAGAAATCCTGGACACCTGTGTGTGAATGCACATAGTGAGATGCCCTAGGGGATCTGCTCCTGTCCATTTACTTTTTCACCTGGAAGGCAGAAGGGTGGATGCTCCAGCTGTCTAGAACTTACAGCACTGATTTCAGCTATTATGGCCAGGAAGCTGCCCAGAACAGAGCCTGTGCAGCTGGTAGGGCTGAATGGCTGGGATGAGGACAGCTGCCAACTCCAACCTGCTGGCATACTGACCAAAAGCAAATCCCTTCCAAAAGGGAATTGCTACTTGTTTCTTCACAGCCCAAATTGTTCTAATTGCAGCATGCCTGTGCTGCAGAGCTGGAACAGGCTTGGGACATGCTGGGCTGTGTCACTTCCAATCTGCAGAAGAGAGAAAGGAGAGAGAAAGAGAGAGAGAGGAAAAGGAAAGATAGGAAGGAGAGAAATGGTATGAAGGAGAGGAAGGAAGGAGAGGAGACAGGAGAGGGAGGAGAGAAAAGAAGGAGGCAAAGGAGAGAAAGAGGAGGAAGGTAGTCAAGAAGGGATGGGATGATGGTGGGGGGAAAAGGGAGAAGGAAGGAAGGAAGGAAGGAGAAGGAAGGAAGAAGGAAGGAAGAAGGACGGAAGGAAGACGCACGGAAGGAAGAAGGACGGAAGGAAGACGCACGGAAGGAAGAAGGACGGAAGGAAGAGCGACGGAAGGAAGAAGGAAGGAAGGAAGGAAGGAAGAAGGAAGGAAGGAAGAGCGACGGAAGGAAGAAGGACGGAAGGAAGGAAGGAAGGAAGGAAGGAAGGAAGGAAGGAAGGAAGGAAGGAAGGAAGGAAGGAAGGAAGGAAGGAAGGAAGGAAGGAAGGAAGGAAGGAAGGAAGGAAGGAAGGAAGGAAGGAAAGGAAACTGTGGCTGCGCTGTGGCATCACGGCCGGCAGGTGGCAGCGGGGCAGCGGGGCTGGGCCGGGCCGGGTCGAGGGGTGCGAGCTGTGGAGCCTCAGCTCCAGCCCCAGCCCCTCGGGCAGCCCCCGGCCCCGCAGCCCTTTCTCCGCATTGCGCTCCACCCCTCCGGGTCTACGAGGGACTTCAACGGAGTTTTCCGTAAGGGGATTTCATCCGGCTAAGGTTGCATTCTGCCGGGCCGAAGGTAGTCCGTGGAATTACCGTTTTGAGCATCGCTCTTGAAAAGCTGCATGGCGGAGATTTGAGCTGGCAGAGAAACGCGCTGCCTCCTGGCGGTGTCACTGCCCGGTGTCACCTCCCGAGAGGGGCTGCCTCGGCTGACGCACCCTCCCTTCTTTCCCGGGGGTTGAGCACCGGAGATCAGCCTGAAGAGTCTTGGAACCGCTCAGCATCCCTTGCTCACCAACAGCACAACTGCTCTGAGCAGCACAGTGCAGCTCGACTTATTCTCCTCCCTGTGCAGTTTTTTCCTTTCTTTAAATGCTTGTTGCTGCTGCCATACAAGACATCAGCCACTGCTGTCATGTAAAACACAGCCCCATGGAGCAGAACCTTAAAACGTCTATGGCACCATCTGGAGAGCCCTGGTGGCTCTAAAGAAAGCTATTTTATGTCCTACATAAAACATGCTTAAATGGCTGAAAACCCCCTTCTCTTCATTTTTCTATCCTCAGAGATCTCCACACACTATACCCCTGATATCTTCCTTCACAGCTATTTTCCAAGAGTTGGTCCAAAGCCCAATTCAAATCAGGTCTGTTGGCTGCAGTTATCTTTGGACCATGGCCTAGATCTCCTTTGCTGGCTCTTGGCTGTATGCCTCTTCCATGTCCTCACTTGGAACATTCTCCGTCTGCCTGAAGGCCCCCTTTCATCACATTTTCCTTAGTCCCATTTCATTCAGGATGCTTCTCTACTCAGAGTGGGTGTTGGCTTCAGAGGATGTATTGGGATGCAGCATGGACGGACCAAGAGACGGCAGAAGAGGAAGAAATTACTGGTAAAAGGGGGTATCTCCTGGAGTGTCAGTGGGGAAATAAAGATGGCCAACAGCCAGAATGACTTGGGCCTCAAGAGGAAACAAGAGAGGCAAGGAAGGTTCTTCAGCAGGATCAGTCAGGAGGCTGACAGTGAGGAAACATCAAATTGGTCCATGCCCTAAGTAAATGAATGTTTTTCCCGGTTTCAAATGGGACAGTACTGGTGAGGGGAGATGAAAGTGATGGCAAGGGGACTCCTAAAAAGTAGAGCTGGAGCATTTTCAAGGGTTCACCTCATCCAGCCTTCTTTTCCTTGGTTACACTGACTGGTCATGGCATTGCTAACAGTGCTGCACCTCACCTGCTCCTCAACCTGTCCAGTGGGGAGAATTTTACAGCCTCTTCAAGCATTTTCTTCTGGCATTTCTCACTGTTCCTCACTTTTACCACTGTTAGAAAGGGTTCTGAGATATCTGCTCCATTTCCATTTCCTCTTGTTGTATAAGAGCTCTCTCCTTTCTTCTTTGCAGACATGTCCTTGTTACTAAGACTTAACTGTACTTTCTCTCTTTCTGCTTTTATGGTCAAATTTAAATACAAATAACTCAGACAAATGTAATTTTTTAAAAATTATTTTTTCACAGTGCTGTGCAATATGATAGACTCTGTGGTTCTTAAAGCTGAATATGAAAAGAAATTTCAGAAGTGCAGCATCACTGTTGGCATGATGGCATATGATGGAAAAAAGACTTGCAAGGTTTGAGATTGTCTGAGCAGCCTTTATTTCTTATGAACATGGGTTTGAGACATACTTCTGAGTGCTTTAGTTTCAACTTTTGCAATTTTTCCCTCCCTGAGGATCCCCATGCAGAGGCTTCACCACTGGAGGAAACTCAAAGCTGCACAGTGAACACCTCCCTTCCCAGGTTATATTTTCCACAAGTAATATGGGGGCACCTGAGGCTTTCATCCATCTCTTACTCACTCTTAAGGGTTCAGCCCTGAGCAGAAGTCTGGGCTACCAGAAGCATGACTACCACCCAGCAGAAGAGTAGAGAGGGGTTAGAGGAACAGAAGTGCCTTCTAAGCACTTCACAACCTGTCAAGTAGAATCACCTCCCACAGGTTTTACTCCCTCTTCCCACTCTTCTGGCTACTGGCCTGCACCCACTGCTCCATGGGCTGCTCTCTTCCACCTCCCTGCCTGCCTCTTCCTAACTTCCAGGTCCTGCAGGATCACCAGACTCCTGCTTTGTGTCAAAACTACTGCAGATACAAGTGCAAAGTGAGTTTTTTTCTGAAAAAGGAAGAGGTGACACTTCTTGCAGGACACTGATATTTTGTTGGATGGGTGAGCTGAGCTATCTCATCCAGCTGCTCCTATTTCCTACAGAAAGAGCAGGCAGAGAGGGATCATTAGCATTTAGGATTAATGTGACATGTCACTGCACCCTCAGATTGGGATGTGACTTTTTTCTGTCTCCTTCATATCCATTGGTGCTCCCCAGCTCTGCCCTTGAAAGTCAATTGTGCCTCTTCCCTTCCTCTCCATCACTGTCCTGGCTCCCAGCTCCTGCCCTGTGCCATGGAGGGAAGTGCTGTCTCTCAAGTTAGTCTCTCCCTGGCTGGCTTTTGGCTTGTGCTCCATCCTCCTCTCTCTCCCACTCCAACCTCTATACCCAGGCACGGAGTCAGGATGGCATTCCACAAGTGTTCAGAAGAAATCCTGCATCTCCCTAGGTCTGACTTGCCAAGCTTGATTCTGGCATGTCCTGCAGAAACCAACTTGTCTCTTCCTTGGTCCTGACACTAACCTCTAAAAGCTCTCCCCTTCCTGACTCTCCCTCTCCCCCTTCTCCCCAGTGTTTGCAAGTTCACAAACTACTGAAGAATGAAACCCTGATGCATCAAGTGTCCACTCAAGATGAAGCAAGAACACTAAGGTTTTCCAACAAGTTATGGCTGCTCCCAGCCCTCTGTCACCTAATTGCTGGGACTCCACAGGGAGGGCAAGATTCTTCAGATCTCCCAGGAGCTGCACTGGTGTGTGTCTTACCTCACTTCTCAGGGCCAAGCTGAGAGGATGGAATAAAAGCAGGGATAGGAGCAAATGGAAGTTTGCCAGAGTAGGACATAAATCTGCCAATCCAAATGGATTTTTATATCCTACATCTCTGCAGTTTTGCTGACAGTCACCAGTCTGCATCTGAACCAATTGAGATGATTTTTCCCAGGAACTATGAGGCAGCTCTATGAGATGTTTTGCCAAAAATAGCTTTATTCAGAGGCCTGGGCAATCTGGACTGTGTGTACCTGATCTGTACTGAGCAGAAACAGCTGGATCAAACCCCACATCTGACAGTGAATAAACACTAGTGCAGAGAAACAGAAATCTCTGCTGGAATCCCAACAGTTGTCATAAATGTCTGGCTCAGGAGGAATGTGGAGGCTGCTGAGCAAACTCCATCAAATCACAAGCAGGAATTAAGCTTCCGCAGGAAAGGTGCAAGCTGCAATTAACAGCTAAGTAAAGCACACAAAGCACCTCATTTCTATATCATGGACTTGTTCCCTACAAGCAGAACAGCATTCCCAGGTAATGAGCTCATTGGCCTCATAATCCTATAGCTGTTGAGGTCTTGGCACTGCATCAGTTACCTTTTTCTTCACCTTTCTCCATTAATACCTCCCCTTGGCTGCTTCCATAACAAACCAAACAGCTTCAGTCTCTACGTGCCTCACTTGTGAACCCTTCTGCTTCCAGTGCCAGCTCATGCTTCTGTCTGTCCACACATGGTGTTGCTTTCCATCAGCTTCTCAGAGTACCATTTCTCTACTTGCCTCGTGTCCGCTCACTCCAGCTGCTGATTTTTGAGCTCTAGCAAAACTGCTCTGATGTCTCTATGTCTCTAGTAAGGCTCTAATAAACTTTTTTATGCCAAAAGTTGCTTAGAAAATTCAGTCTCTTCTCAAAATCTTGTTATTTGCCTTCTTGGGTAGCTGTTACAAAGAGAAGGGTAATTCATTGTCTTGTCTTCAGGAAAAGAAGTCATAGATTGTAATTGCAACAGATAAGCCTGGTTGGTTATTGAAAAAATACACTCATGGTAGCAATAATAAGCTATTACAAAGGAAGTTTGGGAAAACTGCAGTTTTGTAGATTTGAGTGAAGTAAACAGAAGAATAAATCTGGAGTGATCCTGCTTTAGGAAGAAGGATGGAGTAAAATCTTCAGTGGTTTCCATTTCAGTTCCCTTTCTCCTCCTGCTGTGGATGCTCCTAAGGAATACTCTTCATTTCCACATAAGCATCATGCAGCACTACAAGTTGTGGTCCTTTTCAATGCCTTTGCCTGTACTTAATGGCTCTTTCTGTTGGAAGTGCAACTGCCTCATAAGACTGTCTATGGCATGAATATAACCAAGCCACCAACAATGTGGCAGCAGAGGGTAAACCTGTGAGCAGGTATCCAATCACTGCTCCAGGAACCAGCTGTGACTTTAACAATTAGTTTTACCATATTCATTCCAGCATAAAGCATTTTATGCCTTCCGAGTAGAGAAGATTCTCCATCAGTCCCCTCTTCGACAGTTTTCATTCTTGGGATAAAAATTCAGTTTACAGAATGAACTGGAAAAAACCCAAAACCCAACAACAACAACAACAAAAAAACCAACAAACCAAACAGGACTTGCTATTCTGCCAGCTTATCTTGAGCAGTGTCACCTCACACAGTCTCACCCTTAGCCAAATACTGACTCACCAACAAGAGGTTAGCAACGAAAAAGGAGAGAAGGCAAACCAGATGGCAGATCAGCTCTCAGTTCTTGAAGTTCTGCAGAGAGTGAGAGATGTATATTTTGAATCAGAGCAATGGCAGCAGTTGTGCTGAAGTTTAACTAAAAGCCAGGATGAAAGGGGGCCGCTCCATTACCACTTGGTGCAGCAAGATACAGCCCCCTCTTCAGGAGAAGTTTCATTCAAAACATGGCTCCGGAGCCCTGGGATGCCACACCCAGCTGGGGCTGCCATCAGGAAACTGTTTACTTTTCTCTGGAGAAGGTTTTGGGCCCAGGGAAGTGGTGTTCAAACACAGGTCTCCGCTGATTCTGGGATTTGGTGTCTCTCCCCTAGATCCTCCTTGGTTCTGAAAAAACTTGGTCTCCTGACAATGACCGGGGGTGGCCTCCATTCTCCCTTTCCTGATTCTGGCTTCTTCTCATGCCAGTGAAGTCACTGATCCCTGCCTGACTCTGCTCAGTGCATTGAAATCGGCAGGGAACGTCAAAAACAGTTGCAGATAAATATGCAATGGCACACACTGCCTCTTCTCTGAAATAATACCAGCATGCTAACAGTCACTCATGGAGGCAGTGGTATTCCACTATGCATTATGTCTAACCCTGCAAATGGAGACCAAACCATCATACTAGCTTCTTTCCATGCCTGCTAAGTATTTTACTTTTGAATCTTAAGCACAGTGTTCCAAGGCTTCTCCGAGCAGATGCTTTTCTCCCCTTGGGTCTTGGCCAAGGGACAGGGAGGACTTGAAGCTGCCACTGGCACCAGTTCATCATACCCAAACCATCTCTGTCATGAAATGAAGCCTAGCAACTCCCTCTTTGTCAATGCTTTCAAAATGAGATGCTCCAGGCCTGCTTGAGATACTTCTGCTCGTGGCCTGTTGGTTCAGCTCACCCTCATCTCTCAAGTTTCTTCCTTCCCAATGTATTTTGGGGTCATCCATGAAGAATATATCTGTTTCCCAAGACACTTGCCTCTTGTGCCCAGTGGATCCTGATGGATGGAATCAGGCATCAGGGGTCCTGTGAACATGTGGTTCCAGCTAAAGGCACCTTCATCAGAGGCAGCACAGCTACAGTCTCCTCTCCTTCCAGTGGTGCTGCTGATGGAAGCAAATGATTCTTGAAACAAGCCCTGATACAAGACAGCAAGTGCATGAGGCTGAGTAGTAAAGGAACCAAGTGTTTGAGTTTCCTACTCCCTGAACAAAGCTGACCAGGTCTGATTCATCACTGAGGCACACTGGGGAGTATGAGGCACTCAGCCCGTTTCCTTTGTGTTTTATTTGCCCTTGCAAATGTTGTGATCTCAAAAGCACTGAAGAACAGAGGAGCTGCATACCAGGTCAACAAATGGGACAAAGAATATAGGGAAAGACAGAGACTAGGAGAAGCCTTGCTCCCTCTATTTTCCCCTTTGCTTCATTGTGCTCACAGCTAAAGCATTGCTGGGGCACATCAGTGCTGGCAAACAGTAAGGTTTTGTAGAGGGTGTTGGAAGCCAGTGGGATGGGAGGGGTGAGGATAAATGATAAATGAAAGTAAGCAGTGGATAAATGAACGCAGGTGGTGTTCACTACTAACTTGGACACTTCAGTGTTTCCACATTTCATTCTCCTTCCGAGAGAAGGCATATACATATGTTAAATATGTAATATGTTACATATGTTAAAACAGGCATATACAATGCCTGTATAGACTTGTATAGACTGCTATAGACTTTGTATAGATTGCTATACAAATATCCTTGAAGATATGGCCATTCTTATCTCCATTTGAGGTAGGTAACTGCCTTTCTGAGTTTATTGGATGCCATGTGTGTGTGTGTATGAGTTGCCTACACTTACATGAATATCTCTCATTAGAACTCCATAAGCTGTCAGAAGTGATGGGAGCACACTGATGTTTCTTTCCACCTCCAAAATAAGCCTTGAAACAAAACACTTAACTCCCAGCCATCTCTGCCCTGTGTTGTGGCCAGGCTGCAAGATGCCTTGCCAACAGCCCTTGATTTGGTGACCATTGTAGGGCAGGCATCCCATCTGTGGTTGCACTTCAAAGCACAGAAGACTTTCTGAGCAATATTTCTTCTCTGAGCCTTTGACATCTCTCCTCAGCCATGGCCATGGCCATGGCAGCAGCAGCAACCACAGAGAGAGAGGTAGCTTCAGGGGGTGACTGGAAAGACTCACACCTCAGGTTAAACCACAGCTTTCAGAATTGATTTATAGGCATAATTATTCATACATGGAGGGATTATCAGGAAAATGTATGGGTTTGGAAAAGAGGAGACAAGCACAGTACCCTAATCCTACCTTTCCTATGGCTATTCCTGTGGGGTCCTGGAGTGTGGTCCTGTATATGGGAGTTTAGTAAAGCAGGAGTGAGCATGGGCTGGGGAGGGAGACTCTGCTTCCCTCCCTTGAGCATTAGCCAAAGGGTGGTGATAGCAAGGCCCCAGCAGGGGCTGCAGGATGTGGCCTCCCAGATGGCAGCAAACCAGCAACATTTTCATGGCATGATCTGTTCTGTGTGTGACAGCAGATCTCAGCTTCTGGCCAGGGTTTGCCTAGCTGTGTGCCCTTGGGAATATGAGAAGCTCAGTCCTGTTTGGGGAAAGAAGAGGCCATTAAATACTTTCTGCCTTGTGGTCCTTCATGTAATAAGTTAGTAGCAGAGTAGGGAAGAAGCAGAGAGGAAAGCTTTCACTGCAGTACTGGGAGATGTACCTGAGCAAACCAGTAAAGGTGTTGCCTGTGCAAAGTTGCTTCAAGACCTGCAACTTCACTGTCTTCCCCTGGAGCCCTACATGGAACTGATATCACCATTGTCCCTGGTGCTGTGAATTCCCATTATAGGGTGCATCCAGGGAGTGGAAAACTACCCTGAATCTTGCTTAGTTTTCTTTAAAATAATTAATACTGAATATATATGATTTCTGAGGACCTCTCACACATGTACCTGAAGGGCTTGGGTATTGCTGGAGAAGGAAATCAAAGACATCCCACACTTTTCATGCTATGCCTACTTGTAAAATTAGGATTTTTAGAATGTCTTGTGAAAACCATATTCTAGGGTTAATTGTGGTTAAATATAAATTATGAACTATTTAGTAATATAATTTATGAAGTATTCCATAAGGAAGGGTGTCTCCTAGGAAAAAATGAATATGTCTGGACAACTGGGTTTTGTGAGATGCCATAGTAAAAGAACTCTAGAAGCAAAGAACCCTCCATATCATCCTTGCCTTTCCCCAGCACGGTGCAGGGCTGCCTGATCTGACAGGTGAAAGTTACCATGAATCTTTTCCTCTACAAGATCCCAGAACTGTCTTGTTAACGCTATTTTTTCATTGATGCAGCTGTAAAAAGCATGAGTACGTGTAAGTGCTAAACCTATAAACCATGTCAATTCTTTGAAGAAAAAGATTTTTCTCCATAAAACTAAACCATGCAGGTCTGATTCTTCTCTCATTCTTAAAAATCCTTGCCTCTGTGGTTAAACAATTCCTATCAATTCTGCAACTTCTCCATTTTTTGAGCACCGCACGGAGAAAATTGAAACTGGATGTGTGATGCAAGAGAAAGGACCTACAAAGTTTCATACACCATGTGCTCTTTACCCAGGGCAATGTGCTGTACAAATTATAGCAGAAAATCTTAGTATTTTGTATCTTAGACTTTTTTTTTTTTTTAAGCTATAGCTATTTTTATAGCAGCTTCTGACTTGCAACTTCAGTGTCAGACATCGTAAAAAGTACGTGGAAATTGCTTCACTGTGTATGTCCAATGACAAGCTGATGCTAATAAACAGTGACTGGAATTGCTGAGGTTTAAATATTGCTTTATGATCCCCAGAAGTTTGAGAAATGTTACTTTAATTAGTACAGTGCTTTGCTTTTTAAGCAGAACAGCTTTATTTGAATTTTGCTCATATAATCATTAGTAAAGTTTTCACTCATTGACTGCCTTTTGATGAGTAAGGATATGTAGGCTTGGATGACAGATTTCTCAAGCAACTTGGAGGGAAAACCTCCCTGTTCGCACACACATCTTAATGCCCCCAAAGGAAAGAAAAGCAACAGACAAATTACACCTTCAGAGCAAGTCTCCACCTTATTGTTAAAAGTCTCATGTAAGGTGGAGAAAACCCAAAGATTGTGGCAAGCTGCTTCCCCTCCCCTCGCCTTCAGCCTAAGGACTGGGAACATCCTCTGTCCAGGGTGGGACAGACTCTCCTCTTTCCGTGGTACTCCCAGGCCCACAACCCCGGGACGGACTGTGGCGGTCCCCGAGGGATGCTCGAGGGGCAGCTGCTGCCGGGGGTAGGTCCTGAGCCTCTCCATCGAAGAGAGGAAAGAGATCCGCCTGAAACACAGCAAACCCGGGCACCTGCTGCTTCTTCCGCTCCTCTATTCTCTGTTTCTAATTAGGGTGTGATTTTTTTTTCCCTCTTAACTGAAATTCCGACAATGTTTTGGACGGTCACTGGAACAGCTCTTTTCATTTATACAAAATGCCCGTTGTCACAGTTGTCGCGAAGGAGTAGAGCTTTCTGGCAGTACACGGCCAGAGGCTGAAGAGAAGGCGGGCTGGGTTGGGACTGCCGAATTCGTCTTGAATTTCGGGAGTCTTCAAAAAACAGGCACCAGCGCCCGACAGCTCCTCGGGAGACAGCCGGCTCCAAACCTTTGCCGGGATGTAAAGAATAAAACAGAATAAAACCATGCAAATAGTCACACTGGGACTGAAGCTTGAGCTGTAGGGGTGCTGTTCTTCTTTCCCAGGCAGAGTCCAAGGTTGCGGGAGAGAAGGAAGAAAGCCAGGAGCTTTACCTCAAAAGAAAATATCCTTGAGAGCAGCCCTGTCCCGTCGGACACTGCCCGCTCTCGGCCCGCAGGCCGATCTACCTCTGTCTCCGGTCGGAGATCAGCCTCGTATTTTGTGCCGCATCCTCGGCTTTTCAGCCACCCCCAGAGGAGGCGAGCGGAGCCCTGCGCGCCGCGGAGCCCCGCCGAGGACCACTGACAGCAGCAGCTTCTCCAGCAGCCACTGGCCAAGGAGGGTGAGGATCTGGCGGCCTGTGCCGGTCATCGGGAGGCGGTCGTCGAGCGAGGCATATACTGCCTGAAGAACACTCGGGCTTTTTTTCTTCTTCTTAGTTTTTTTAATTTTTTTTGGGGGGGGGAGGGGGGGAGTGGGGTTTGTTTGGTTTTTGGGTTTGTTTTTTCTTGGGGGGGGGGGGGGAGGGTGATATCTCAAAGGCAAAACAAACTAGGTTACTCTTTACAAAGAAATGAGTATTAGTCCTGGGGGAGTCCTCGGTAAACTCGATGCCCCAGGGCCTCTGGAAGGGACGGCGGAGTACCGGCCCGGAAAAGGTTTGGGGTCCTCGGCTTGTGCAGGGCCGAGTACGGTGGGACTCGGCTCAGAACCGGGCAGCCACCAGCGGTCAGGCAGCCTGCTCTCGCTTTTCCTCCGATTTCCAGGCCTCTGAGTGCACCCGGGGTTGTACACACCGTCGGTGGCCGCTCGAGATCCGCCTTCCCCGGGGGAAGGTGCCCCGGAAGTCCCGCTGCGGTGCGGGGTGACCGGGAGGAGATGTTCGGGGTGTCGTCCATTCCGGCGGCTCTCTGAGGCTTCTTCAGGCCCTGCGGCTCGCAGCAAATCTCTCCTTGCTACAGCCGAAAAGCTTTCACTTATATTTTTCAGGACGGGACTTTCGGACTCTTTCCTGAGTCACCCCGGGGGAAGGCGGGCGAGGGTCGGCCACGGCACAGTACGGCGGCGGGGAGCTGGAGCCTCTGTCTCGTTGGCCCGGGCTCTCCGCGGCTCACCGAGAGTCCTGCTGCCTTCTGGGGGCGAGGCTGGAGCCGAGAAGGTCTCTGGAGGCCCCCGAAGGCAGGTTGCCTGGGGGGCACGGGGGGAGATCCTCCTTGCCCTGCAGCTCCCCGGAGGACACCACGCAGTCTTGGTCGGGGTCGTTGCTGTTTCCCGCCCCTCGCTTTTTGTCCTCTTCCTTTTTCCACTTCATGCGCCGGTTTTGGAACCAGATCTTGATGTGCCTCTCGGTCAAGTTCAACATGACAGCCAGCTCCACCCGCCGGGGCCTGGAAATGTACTTGTTGAAAAGAAACTCCTTCTCCAGCTCCAGCAGTTGCGCCCGGGTGTATGCCGTCCTTGTCCGCTTGTTCTCCTCCTGCTCCACCACGTAGGATCCCCCTGGAGAAAAGGAACAGTCAGTCCTGACCCTCCCGGCTGTTCCCTCGGGATGTCCCCTCACCCGCGCACATCTCAGGGGACACACAGGGGAGAAAGAAGTCGGGTGAGGGGACGGCCTCGGGGAGACCCTCAGCCGAGCACAGAGACGGTGCTGGTGGTAGCTGTGAGGACTGCTGCTATTTTATTTTATAATATTTAATATTTGTTGTAATTATTTATTCGAGGTTTGCAGGGAAATGCTGTCCCTCAAACAGGAGAAAACTCAAGCCCCACAGTTGTGTGAGAAAGCTCCAAAGGAACCAGGCCTGGCAAGCGTGAAAAAGATTCATGAAGTAGAATTAAAGAATAAATTAAAAAAATTAAATAATAAAAATAGGAGGAGAGGAAGAAGAAGAAGAAGAAGAAGAAGAAGAAGAAGAAGAAGAAGAAGAAGAAGAAGAAGAAGAAGAAGAAGAAGAAGAAGAAGAAGAAGAAGAAGAAGAAGAAGAAGAAGAAGAAGAAGAAGAAGAAGAAGAAGAAGAAGAAGAGAAAATCCATAAAAAACCCTCAAATCGAACAATATCGAAAAAAAATTTTTAAAAATTGGTTTTAAAAAGCCACCAAAAAAAGAGCAATAACAACAAAAAGGTTAGTTTTCTTGTGTGCCATACACGCAGAAGCAAGAAACCAAAATCTCGTTATAAAAACAAATGAAAATATCCCACCACCCCAGTGAATGACCCGGAGGAGCAGCCATCCTGCCAGGGCAGGTCCCGCAGGTGGTGGCGGTGGGTTCCCGGGAGAGGGATTCTTCCCGACGGGTCCTCGGATGCGGACTCCATCCTTTACACAGGCCGTAAAATAAGTGGAGAGACATTTCACGGAGCAGGAGGTTGAGGGACATGTGGAGCGACCCGGGATATCGTCACCGAACAGCCTTTAGTACACGGAGGCTTCTCCTGGACCCCCGTGGGAGTCAAGGGGGAGGGGGCCGGGAGAGGCTCAAGGGCCGTGACTGCATCCCCCGCGTTTCTACAGGTTGGTGAAACTTTGGGTCTCTCGCTCTCGGAAAACATGGTGGGATCGCCATACTCAGGGCGACCGCCACCATCCCGCGGGGGCACCGAGGCGCCGGTGACACCGGTGGAGGCAGCGAGAGGGGTCGGAGATGAACACGGCAGCCCACGGCCGCTGCTGGCCCAGTACGCTTTTGGTGCTGGTATCATTGGTAGGACACGGTGGTTTTGAGAACCATATGGAATTAGCAACTTCAATAGAGAGCTGCGCGCGTCTCCTGCCTCTCATATTCCTGTTCCCATGATTTCATATATGATGTTCATAGATATAAACCTATTACTATAAAGTCTGTATGTGTATATATACATTAATATATATTAAAATAGATGTATATAAATTAAAATGTTTATAAATACAAGTTAGTGTGTATACCCCTATGTAGATATGCATTGAAATACATGCTAAAATAAATGTATATGCATTTAAAATGCTTATAAATATAAACCTATGCACACACTCGTATGTATGTATAGATCTGAAAAAAATATTCTGCTATGGTGAAGTAAACCCATGGGGTCGGGAGGCTGAACATGGTTGTTCTGTCCTCCTGGGACCCGGGACTCACGGGACGAGCTTCCCGCCGTGCCCTGCCTGCAGGACGGGCCGAGCCCCGGAACCCGACCGGCGTCCACGGGCGGCCCTGCAGGTGGTTGAATTCGGAGCTGGGCACGGCCGGCGGTACCGGGCCGGGCTCGGGGGCGGCCTCTCTGGGCGCCTTTCCATGACATTAAAATCGCGAAGCTCCTCAGAATCCGGGAATGCCTAAATGCCAAGGGTTTCAATTTTAAAAAACACATCCTTAGGATATATACACTTTGCAATGTGGATCGAGCAAATAAACCGGGGTTTGGCGACGAGCGTTGTGCACGGTGCTGACCGCTCCATCCGGGCGTGCACCGTGCACCCGCGTCAGGAACAGCTCTGTCTGCGTGTGTCCACACACTGCCCGTGCACTGCCGGGGGAGGGGCTGGGGACAGCAGGGAAGGTTTTTCGGCTTTTATGCGAAAAGTATACTTTTTTGCTGCGGGCTTTGTCACTCCTCAGGTACAGGAGACAGAGGAAAAACAAAAAGGATCGTTTGAGAGTTGGCTTTTTTTTTTTTTTTCCTTCTCCAAATTCATTCAGCACAAGGAAAATGGTCTCCTTTTCTTCCCCACTCCCCCTGAATAATCCCTGCCCTCGAGTCCGCGTCGTGGGGCAGCGCTCCTCTCCCCTCCCAGGCGGATGCGGCTCAGTGGGGTTTTGGAACCCCCATCTTACTTCATGCAATTCCCAAACTATTTCACTTTTGATTTTAATACTCCAGTTCTTTCTTCAACTGTCTATTTGAACAAAGCCATTAATATAATATTTGCCGTATAGGCGTGACGAAGGCGCAGGACACGATAACATTGTGCAGGCAGAGACAGAAATATTGTTGGGCAGCGGAACTTTGTGCCTAGATAGTTTTTTCCCTTCGCTGGCAGCTCTGTTTCGTTTATGCATTGTTTCACCAGACATGGGTTTTCATTTGGAAAGGTGCAATTGCAGTTATAACCCATCGGGAAGCAGGAGTGGGTGGGATAGAGGGGCCGGGAGGGAAGATGGGCTCTGCCGTCCCGAATTGCCTGGAGGGCAGCGAGGCGGGACAAGGAAGCTTCCCGGATTTTGGGGGGCTGATCCCGGGCTCCAAGGTCCCCTCCGGGACGCCGGTAGCAGGGCTGTGCCCAGACCTTGCAGCCCTGCCTGCCTGCCGCTTCCCCTCCCGCTTCACCCTGCGGTGTCTCCGCGCCCCCGGCCTCGCACTGCGCCGCCCCGGCTCCTGCGCGGAGCCCACCGCAACAGGGAAGAAGCTGCGCCGCCGAGTCCCTCTGTTCTATGGGATGGCAGCCCCCGGGGAGTCTTTTGAACGTGGCCCCGACTTGGCGAGAATTAGTTAACTGGTATGAAAAAAAAAATTGCTCTGGGCTTGAGCAGCGCTGGGCGCGGCGAGCCCACCGGCAGGTACCAGAGGGCCGGCTCTCACTCCGGCGTTCAACAAGAAGGTAGCAGCCCCAGAGCAGTTGGTTTTGAGGAGCTGGCAGAGAAGGATCGTTCCAGGAAACAACCCTCCAGGACCTGTCCACGCTACCCTCGAGCGGCGGGGCAGGGCTGCCACTGGGGAGGGCTCCTGAATGCCGAGAGGGAGAAGCGGGGGAGCGGCAAAGGGAGGTGGCGGGGCTTACCTGCCCACTGTCCTTTCCAGGAGTGCGATTTGGTAGACTTCATCCAGGCGAAAGGCACCTGCATGCGGGGCTCCTCTATGGATCCCGTGTCCGTTCCCTCTGCGAAAGGCAGTGCGTCCTGGTGAGGAGGAAGATGAGGGTGATGGTGGTGATGAAGATGAGAGACCCCGGCATCCTCTGTGATGGGGGGCACCTCGTAAGGTGAAATGTCTGGTGGGCTGCCTTGCTCGAGAGCCCCCAAGGCGCTGGAGTAAGGAGTCTGCTGCTGCCTGCCCATGTACAAACAGGCGGGGGGGCTGGGGTTGTAATCCTGCGCCTGGGCTCTCTGAAAGGCACACGACTCCTTGTAGAGCTGCGCCGAGGCGTAATACTGCTCCTCGGTGTTCATGGCGAGCGGGGTGGGGGGTCTCGCAGGTTAAGGACACATAGGGCTGCTCCCGCTCCCGGCGGCCGGGATGCCTCTTTGACAGCTCGCCGCCCCGTCGGGCCCCACCGCCCTGCCCGGCTCCCGCTGCCTCCCCATAGGCGCCGCTCCCCCCACGTGAGCCCTCCCGTAGCCCTCCGGGGCGGGGCGCGACCCATAAGAGGCCACCTGTGGTGGCCCCGGCCCTGCAGCCCCTCTTCCCCTACCCCTGAAGGTCCTAGGACACCCCTACCCCTCTGTGGCACGTCAGAGCGCCGCTCCTTTGGGTTCAGGACCACCTCTGCAGGGGGCTTGCGAGGAAGGGCATGGGGTCGACATGCTCTAGAGTTCCAAGAGGGGTGGGACCCAAATTTATCCTTTCACCCCCACCCACCCCGCTTGCTCAGGTTTTGTTTATCCCCCTGCCCCCCGGGCACGGCCCTCGGGAAGGAGGTTTGTGGCTGCGAGGGCATCTCGGCTAGGGATACGGCTGTCAGGGGACAGGCAGGGTCACTCTCTCTCGGGGGACCTGTATGCCGGTGCCCCGAATGGAGGCGAGGACTCGTTTGCTGCCCGCTCTCCCCCTGTACGGTGGGATGCAACCGATGGGGACCACAATGCTATCACCAGAGCAAGCGATAGGCAGCGGATTGTTTGCCCAAGGGGTAAATTTGGGAGCCTTCACCGGGGCTTGGGCTGCAATGTGTTGACCCTCGGAGATAATCTGCTCCATGCTGGTGCTGGTTGACTTGGTGACGAGGCTATGAGCAGGCGGAGAGCTCCCGAAAGGGACAAAGATCATTTCCCTGCTTCCCCGCTCTCGGGACGGCTGCTGGTCTCTCCGGACTGGGGGCAGGCACTCTTCTGACCTGCCCGGCCCTCCTCTCACCGCTGCTTTCCCCGGCACTGGGACTCTGCTTCGGCCGCTGCTGATGCTCTAGCCAGCGGCTCCATCCAGGAACAGCACAGTGACTGGGTGGGGGATGAGGCTCGGCTGGGTCAGGTTAAACCCTCCTCGGCTAAGCCTGGTCCTGCTCGGCCCGGTCGGTGGTGATACATCTCCCGAGCAGACGTGAGCAGGAGGCTTTGGGTCTCTCACTCCTGCCCCTGGTTTCGTGGGGTTGTAAACCCCCCCAGTCCATTACACTTAAAATGAGTTTCCGCTCCGAACCCACGCGAGTTTCCCATCTCTTAGAAAGCACTCTGAGCCTTTGATTCAATATTGAGCCATTAAGCAATTGCTTTCCCAAGCCATTTAACAGCAGCTCTTATGGATAAATAAACAAAAAAGGCTGTAAACCAATTATAGTGCGGATAGTGAAAAAGTATTTTATTAGCGGGAATTACCGATAGCCATCAGTGCTCCTCGGGCTCCCTCTGCCCAGCTCTCTCCCTCTCCATCCCCGTGCTCACCAGGCAGGTGGACAAACCCTTACCCGAGCACGCAGCCGGTGTGCAGCCCACTCAGCATCCTTATCGGTGGTCTCCCCACTGCTCAACACATCGGTGCCCGAGATGCCACCCCTGGGGTCATATGCAGGCACAGGTGTCCTTTGATCCGAAGATCTCTTGTGCACTGAAGCCAGCCTAGGACTCCCAGCGCCTTCCCCTGGGCTGGGGGCACAGAGATCTGTGCTCTGGAGCATTTAGAATCCCGGATTTTCCACAGGGAACCGGCACAGCAGAGACAAACAAATGTGGGGCCATAAAACCCAGAGCAAATTGATTCTTCTCCAGGGAGGACCATTACCCGATGTCTTAATGTGGTCCTCTCTCTATAACTAACGTTTCTAAACAGAGCAAATACTTCCTCCTCCAAAGCAAATGAATTTTGTATAATTTAGAGCTAATTCTCTTTCATTCTGCCTGCGTGAACAGGCGATAAGGGCACGCTTTGTGGTGCTAACAACAAGGCAGTGAGCTGCAGTGCAGGAAAAGGGCCTCGCTGGGTATCCCAGCACTGAAGACCCCAGCCAGGACCTTGAGGTGGAGATGTCCCACAGCAGAAGGGCCACGGGTTGATCAGATGAGCTGGACCAGAGCCTGAGCCCAGGGATCACCATTGCCATCCTTTTCCTGCAGTGTCATCACTGAGATTTGGCTGAAGAGCCCCCCTGCAGCTGTGTATCTCCAGGAAAAGCCTCTGAGCTATGTCTGGGTCCCACCATAGTGCCCACTTGGTGTGAGAAATGGGTGATGGAAGAGGTGGTGGGAATGATGGGAATGATCCTGCTCACATCAGAACCAGGCTCTGCAGACATGCTGCACCTACCCCAGGCAAAGATCCAGTGACCCCATATCCTCTCCCTAAATGATGGCCATACACATTGCCTCAGGCAGTTGTAGCAGGGTGTGCACATGGGATACTGCACTCAGATTTTCTCCCAAGATCCCAGAATTTTCCTCTCTAGGAACTTCCTGAGCTGTGTGGGTCTTATAGTCCTGAGTCGATTCCTCCAAATTTGAAGTCTCCCTCAAAGCTTTATGGAAACATTTTACTCCCCATCATATTGCAGAAAAGTGTTGCCCAGATTAACTGCTGCCATGTGAGACACTGCCACCCTTTGTTGACCTAGCACTTGTCTGCATTAAATCAGTTCTAATACTCCAACTGGAAGAGTCTTGATTTAGGTAGGCACGATACAAGAAATTAAAATGTGCAGCATTACCCCTTTAGTGCATATGTAGACCCTATGAGGCCAGCAGCACCTGAGCACTTTGCACAGTGAGCCCAGGAACCACTGCACACAGTTTCATCTCCCAGCTGGGAACTTCCTTTGCCCTGGCTCCCCAAGTCTCTGGTTTTGGCAGGCTTGTAGTGACAAGAAAACTGGCCATACTGAATCTATAGGTAATCATGCAAAGAAAAGATACAACCTGTTTATGCCAACTGATAAATGTACAATGGAATTTTTACCACTGAGACAGTGAAAACAAAAGTAAGGGACATGTTGCACACTTGAATAAATTGACAAGGGTTCAGTTAGATTCTCCTTCACTTTATAGCCTTAGCTGGATGTATGCTGCAGTTGAGTTGGAAGTCCTAGGCTTTACCTGTGGCGGCAGGTTTTTACAGGCCACAGGAACTCCCAAAGATCTTGGAGTTTCTATGGCTGCCATGTTCAGATCACCCAACTTCACCCACAGAGCTGGCTCTGTGTCTGCATTGTGTCTGATTCATGGACATCGTCACACAGTCAGTAATACAGTCATAGTTCATGATGAATGCAACCCCAGTAGACCCATGTTGTTCCGTCTAATGGCACTTTATTCCTCTGAGATTACTTTTCTGAAGTACCCAATGCTCCCATCAAAGCTGTTGTGAGAACCTACTTAGAACACAAACCCATGCAACCCATTAGTAATTCCATGAGATTAAACAAAAATGAACCCATGAATCTGTATCAGTAACAACAGATGACATTGGTAGCAGCAACACTAAGAACAGGCAGGTTGTAATTATGCTCAACACAAGGGCAGGAATTCGGATATTTGAGAATTACCAATTTGGATATTGGTAAGAAATGCTCTCGGTACTCAGCTGTTGCCATTCTACAGTAAGATCATACACTAGCCACACTGCAACACTTGAGTTGCCATATTAGATTCAAGTATGTTTTAAGGACTTGTTAAGATCTGATAACATTTCTCTAGCTTGGTGTTTGCTTGACACAGAAGAGGTTGTCTGCATACTTACTCTTATTCTGTATTATGTGAAGCCTGAAACTTTACAGTATAATATTGATGTGGCTGAATGCCCAGTGCTTTGAAAAACCAAGCCACATAATTAATGTGCTATCTATGTGGTCTTAAAATGTGTGCCAACATATACAACACGCCTTTTAAAATTCAATGGCATTTTCAATGATAGTGCCTCAAACAGTTAATTCAGAAACTTAATTTTATTCACAGTATTTTGAAAGTCTTACCCACTTCTTTCCCAATAGTGTCTGGCAGACATCACTGCAGGTTGTTGAGATCAGTGAAATGTAAAACCATCTGGACACAGTATTATTTCTTTTTCCATTGGAAAGGTGGCAGGAACATATTGTTTGGCTTTCAATGCAAATAATTCGTGAACCCCTACTAAATTAGTTCCCTTTCCTCTTATGCTAGTTGGCATCATTCTTCCCACCTCCCTGACTATCTAGAGTATAAAATAGTAAAGAGCATAGTTGAGTAACACTTACTTGTAGTAATCTGGTTTGATTTTTTATATCTGCATATTATTTAATAACTTCTCAGTGCTCAACCTTTGTTCCATATATACATCCACATGCACACAGAAAAGAAATATTGAAAGTGAGAGGAACATATCCATAATAATATATTTTTCTTTCTCACTTGTGCTCAAATCAACACAGAGAAACTGTATCCATGTGGAGAGACAGCAGTGGGAGAAGAAGTTGACTGGGAAACAGAGCTTTCCCAGGGATTGATTTTTAACCACTGCCTCCCCCCCCTTTTCCCCCAGCCCCCCCCACAGCTGTATCTAGCAGAAAGGTAACCTTTCACAAAGCTGGTTAATAATCAATAACCATGTGAAAACAAAGCTGTCTTTCCCTCTTAGCACTAATGATAAAAACAAGAGCACAAATCATTTTACCTGCCTTAAAGTAACCCTGGTTCTTCAGTTTGTGGGGTTTTTTATTATTTTTGGGTTTTTTTTTTTTCCTTTTTCTTCTGGAAATAGGATTTTTTTGTGTCTAAGTGGTTCTGCATTTGCACATGGTTACTTCAGTTTGCTCTTCCCACCACACATCAGCTTCTTCACACCATAGGTGTGGGTCACATCTTGAACTGCTTGACATATTTACATAAGCCATTTTGAATAAGACCTTGTCCAGGAAATATGCAGGAAAGTTGCCTTGGGAAAGGCTGAGAGTAGGAGAGGTAGGAGATAATCTTATATGTATAGTGTCTTTACACTTTCTATTTTACATATTTTAATTCCCCTCCCCTCCAAATTTGTCATTTCGTTTTCTGGTAGGAATATTGGCTATCAACAGGAAAGCACAATTTAATTTGTAAAACAAGTTGAGGAATTACTTAATGCTGTGAAACTTTCCACTGAAAGCACAGCAGTTTCATGTCCCCTGCCCTACACAATTTTCTATTTCCCACTTCATACTTATTATAGCAGATAGGAGTAGAAAAATTATATCTATCTATATATTTTTTTTCCTATATAAAGGAAACCAGGGCAGAACTATAATCCAGAGGGAACTCCTCTTCACAGACATTACCTGCTTGCATTTTCCCCTATACCCTGGGGCTCTTTGGGGCAGGGCATGTTTCAGGCTCAGCTGGAGCCTGGCTACACAGGTGGCACCTGGCAGTTCTCACCATAGCCCTCCCTTCTTGTTTGTCTATTTTAACTTTTCTGGACTTCAACAATTTGGGCTGAAATTTTCCATTCTGCACCTCCGCCTCTCTCTAAACATGTGGGAAAACTTTCCTTAAAATTGTATGGACTGGTATGCAAGTAGAGCTGGGAAAGAGTGATTCTGGCTGTATGAGGAGGGTGTAAAGTCACTGCCACTGGAAGTCTCTGAAAACAAGAGCTTTGTACATATGGCTGATCCCAAATTGGAGCAGAGGACTGGAATAGCTGATGTAAGGAGCCAGCAGCCCTACGCAGCATTTTCCTGCTCCGTTTTCTTTGCTGCTGTGTTTCTTTGATGGATTTAAACCCAGCTAGAAGTTCTGCTGGGTTCTTGTCCCATGGTAATGTCCTTCTGAACCAGTCTCTCTCTGCAAAGATGACTACAATTAGTCAAAGTCTGAACTGCTGCACATCACACAGGATCAAGTCTTAAAACTTAGCACTGCAGTTGGGGTATTCAATGTTGCAAGCTGAACCTCTCTTAGGGCACAGCACTCTGAGGTCCAAACAGGTGTTCCAGCAGAAGTTCACAAATACTGCTCTAGTCTGTTGTCCTCAGGGTTGGTTAGCCCAGACCAGTGCTATTGCTCCAGAATCAGCTTATTTCTCTGCTGGCTTGCTCAGGAGTGAGCTGAGCCTGTGCTTCAAGCCTCACCTTTTATTGGACCCCTAATCCTGCTCATGCACAGTTGGGGCCTGCCCTAATCAGGCACAGGTGGGTTAAACACAAGCTCATGCCCACTACCTGACAATTAGTGGCACCTGGTTGCCTCATTGCCTCATTTCACTACAATTCAACCTAGGAGTTGAAAAGCTGGAAGATGTTCCTAACAATGACAGGATGAGATGAAATGTCCTGAAGAGGCAGCATGGGAGACTTAAATGAGATACAAAGAATTTCTTTACTGAGGCAGTAGTTATGCATTTGAATGGACTGCCTGGAAAGGTAGTGGAATCACCATCCCAGGAAGTATTTAAAAAACATGTAATGAGGCACTTCAGGATATGCTCTAGTTAGTGATACAGAAATTGATAAATTTATTTTATTGGAGGGGGGATGTTGACAGTTGGATGCGATTATCTTAGAGGCCTTTTCCAACTGTGACAGTTCTGTGATTCTGTAACACTCCATCCTCTTACCCTGAGCAGCATGGAGGAGGAAGGGGATTTATGTAGAGGACACATAAGATACTCATCCTTCAGAGGAAAGAGTTTGAAGGTGCAAGTTGGAGTGTGCTCCTAGTTCAGTTCTGGGTGAGAACTTAGGATACAACAGCCTGACCTTTTCCCTCTCCCCTATCCCTGCCCACAGGGAGAAATGTAGGTGCAGGAGTCAGGAGAGAAGGAGAGTGCACTCTCATCTCTCTGAGTGAGAAGCAGGACCTGGGCTGCAGGTCTGACCAAAGGAAGATAATGTAACCTGGATGCATTTCCTGAGCTTGAGTTTCCAGGTGCAAGCACAAAAAATAACACGCTGTGAGAGAAGAATCCTGGGGAGGAACAGGAGGAGTGCAGGAGACAAAATACCATCCCAGAGTATTCAGAGATGCATCAGTTTAAGCTGTTCAGGCAGCTTCCTTGCTCTTCCTTCCTTGTCTGTCCAGTATGCTGCAATGGGGGTAATTCTAATGATCATCTGAGAAGGGAAGAGAAATCTACATCTATCTATGCTTTCCATGTCCAGGTAGTTATTAGCACAGGTTGAACATAAATACTTAAATAAATAAATATTTTTAAATAAAGAGACATCTGCCCTCTAAAAACTTTTTAGGGACTATCATGGTTTAACAAATGAAGGAAAGGAACTAGAATTTTCATACAGATAATTCACAACATGAAAGAAAGAAGAACCAATTCAATAATAAAGACTGTTTATTTGCTCAGCTGCCATGACCATTGTTTTCTTTGTGTATATAAAATAATCTAAATGTTTTTTTTGTGCAATAGATCTTCTATTAGATTGCTTATTTATTTATGATAAAATGTTTCAAGTATAATTCAGTAATGTTAAGGATCAACATAGCCTCAAATTTTCCCACTTACCTGCAACATTCCTCTGCTCCTCTTAGCTCTTTATCTTGCCCTTCTTGTCCCTTGCTTTGTATTGCCTTGCCTTCATTTCCAGCACTCTCTTTCACTTGCTTTCTCTTTCACTTTCTCTTTCTCCATTATAATTTTCTTAATTGCCTTTCCATCTAGTGTTTCCCAGTCCCTTATTTATGTTTGTTTTCTTGACTTTGATAACTACTGCTGTTTAGTATTTATATGCTTATATCTGTATTACATTTGCAAGTTAATTCCATCTCAAGTCTGGAAAACTGTGATGAAACCCACAATTACATAGCAGACCAGAAAAAATAAATTTCTTTATGGAGTCATGACAAACTATACACATATAATGGGTATAAATTTGCACATTTGCCTGCAAGATCTACGAGATTTTAATCTCGTAGTGCATACAGGTTTAGTGCATGTAAGTTAGTGCATGTAGGTTTTTTTGCTCCTTACCTGTACACTGGAAAGAACATAATCAGTGCCTGAAATAATTTTATGTACCTAAACACCACCTGATTTAATGCAACAGCTGACAAGGACAAAGACATTGATTAAATGTTCTGCCTCAGGTGTCCAGAAGGCTGGAAAAGGCTGTCTCCTCAAAATAATCAGTGAAACTCCACCCAGTAATCATTAACTCAGTGTTTGGTCCAGGCCACAGGGATAACAGCAGGCTTTAAGAAGTGCCAGTCAGAAAACACTCAGTGTGAATCAAGAGGCTTTTTGGCCTTGTCCCTCCAGGGAGAGCTGAATCAGAAGAGCCTCTCCTGGATGGTAAGGAATGGACTGGGAGTTTGGGCCTTGGAAGGGCATCTCTGGATGGCCCTTAGTGAGAGGGCGGAGAACCCAAGGGTGTGTGACGATCACAGAAGTTCCAGCAGGGGGGCTGTAAGACACTCAAGCTGGAGTAACATGGAAAGACAGAAGTAAGAGGAAATTCCCATCTGGTTATTATGAGTCCATCTGAATTTGCGAAAAGCCCTGGGCTGCCCTAGCTCTTGACATAGGTGGTATCTGCACTGCCAAGGAACACTTGACTTTTGAGCCAGCACTGAGGGGCTCTGATGGGCTTTAACCTGCCATATGGTGGGCTTCAACAGAAAAATACCTAGCCACTGGCTGTCTAGCCCAGTGTCATGGTTTAGGCTCAGCCAGTATCAAACTGGCTTACTCACAGCCCCCCGCTCCCCCTGAAGCCGAAAAAGGCCAAACAAAACTGTTTAGAGACAGAGTTTGAGTCTTTAAACAGCCCCACTATGGGCCAGGGAGGAGAAAATCCACCTTAAGGTTCATTAATGGAGACACGTATAGGGAGGTTTGCATTACTCAGTTACAGTATTTGGCAAAAACCAGAAAGGTTCAACTTGGGAAGAAAATAATTTAATCTACAAGGAGAAAGAGAAAGCATGGTCAGATCTGAATACCTTACACACACACACACATCCCCTGCCCTTCCCTTCTTCTCGGGCCCGGATCGCTTCCCTCCCGCCTCCCCCTCAGGGCATAGGGAGGAGGCAGGGGGGTTCGGGTCAGTTCCCCACACGGCGTTTCTGCCTCTCCTTCCTCCTCAGGGGAAGGACTCCTCACAGCCTCCTCCAGCTCCAACATGGGGTCCCTCTCATGGGAGTGAGCCCTTCAGGAACCCCTGGGACATGAGTCCCTCCCACAGGTGCAGTCCCTCAGGAACTGCTCCAGCCCGGGCTGCCCACAGGATCACGGCTGCTTTGGGAACAGTCACGGGGCATGGGGCACTCCACTGCTGCAGATCCACATCTGACCCTCTCTGTGATGCCACACAGGCTGCAGCTTTCTGTCTGCCCACCTGTGACACTTCAGGGGCTACAAATCCATTTACCCCACAGTCCTTCAGGGGACTGCTTCTTCAGGGACTGCTCCCCCGTGCTCCTCCATAGGTTGCAGGGTGACAACTGCTGCCTCACCACGGGCTGCAGGGAAATCTCTGCTCAGACATCTTCTCCCCCTTCTTCTTCACTGATCTGGGTGTCTTTTCTCTGGCATTGCCTTCTCACTTCATCCTCTCTTCCATTCTGCGGGTCCTTTTCTTATATTTTTGTAGTTTCATTTTCTCTTTCTTGAATATGTTACTCTCAGAGGTGCATCCACCTTCCCTTATCTGTTCGGCCTTGGGCAGAGGTGAGGCAGGGATTGGAACTGGGGGATTTTCCAGCAGCTTCTCACAGGAGACACCTCTATGGCCTCCCTGCTTCCAAAACACCACTGTGCTAACCCAAGATGCCCAGCACAATCATTAAATCTTTGGGTTTAAAGCTGTTCTCATATATTACATCTGCAACAGTTTTTCACAGTCAATAAAATCCACATGGCATTGCAGGAACCTTGGTGAGAGTAATTCCATCTTAGCAACCAAAGGAAGTGACTCATCACGTTCTAGTAAATAAGCTTTGAGAAGCCCCATAGCTATCAGGGCCATGTCGCCAACATCAGCTCAACACAGGAGATGTTCTGCTCTTGGAATAACACACAGTTCAAAGACTCAGAGCAAAACAAGACAGACCTCAGGAGAAGGAAGGCAACTGCCCCAAGAAGTAACCTCTGTGAAGGACTGCAGGTCCCCTGTCCTTGGCTGAGATCACTGCCCTCCTGCTGTGGTTAGGAAACCTCCAATTGAATAATGAATGCTGCAGTTGCCAAAATCAGCCTCTTAAGCTAAATGATCCTCTTGTGAACCTCAAATGAAATCAGCTACTTCAGTGTACAACTAATTTGTGCAGCAGCTCTGTTAAATATGGTTGCCTAATTTATGGAGTAGCCAGGTTCTGCCTAAGAGTGCAAGAGGGGGTAAGGAGGCAATTAGAGGTCTATTTTCTATGCACTTTGGAGCAGAAACCTGTATATAAAGGAAGTTCTTCTGGCAGGCTCAGCATGTGAAAAAGCTTTCACCTAAAATTATATAGCCTGACAAACAATATAAAAAAGTAGATTGCCCAATAAACAAATAGCATATCAGCCATTTATACAAAACCATACTACTTAGATTCTTCAAGCTTGAAACGACTGTGTATTTTTCCCCATTAAAATGTTATGATGCTCTATGCATAAATTGCTTTAAATTCAGATTCGATATTGCTGTGTTTTCAAAGCTTAGGTGGATTTAACACTTTTCCCAAAATGAAGCATTAGCTCTGGGTAGGTGTAGAAGCAGCTACAAAGATGTCCTTTCCTTTCTACAGACTTGGGGCATGGATCCAACAAACTTTAGGGCTCCAGTGCCCTGGCAGGAGCAGAGCAGAGGTAGTGGAAGGTGTGTCAGAAGAAAAAAACTTTCTGGAGGTGAAGCCACACTCCAAACACCCTCTGTGCCCCTCCCTGTAGTTTCACCCAAGCTCCTCATGCCTTTTTTGTTGGGGTAGACTTAGATGCTGTGAGCCCAAGGGAAAGAGGGTTCTAAATTCAGAAAAGCAAAAGTGCCACTCTTGCCATCCAGTGGTTTGCACCTGCAATATCTCAGCCACCTCTCTCAAACCAGGCCCTGGCACAGGTCCCTCCACCTCTATGTCACTCTCTTGCTAGCACCAACCTTTTGCCCAAGGCCATGTGTGCTCCCAGCTACAGCTGCAATGGTTTCAGTCCCCCTTGGTGGGAGCATCAGGGCTGGGATTCTGGCTGCACACCACAAAGCTGCATGTTTTTTCCATGAGGCTTTTCCTTGTTGGGCAGGACCAGGCAGCCAGCCAAGCCTTGCAGAGACACCTTCTGAACCATGATCAGGAAAGGGAAAGGACTTTTGCTTGTGACTGGACATGGGCACAGGCAGTGGGACACAGTGTGTTCAATGTATGAATCTTCACCTGTTACAAAGGGACCAGCTAGCTGGAGCTTGGACAAGCCTGTAAGTATTGAAGTCCCACATGTGAGTCTTTGTGTTTTAACTTTGTATTATCTGCTAATGAAGAGGCAACAGCACACTAAAGTCTCCATGCTCAAAGAGAAGGAGGAGGTGGGAAATTGTGCCCAAAGCCCTTAATCTGTTTCTAAACACTGCCCTTATAGCAGCAATAGTCTGACACAAGCGTGATGTGCAAGATGTATATTCTGTTTCCTTCTCTGCACACTTAGGTGAGATGTGTAGGTGGGTGTATCAGGCCACTCTCATGTCCCTCTCTCATCTGCTTTCCACCCCACAGACACCTGGGACTGTGCCTGGAGCCTGAGCCACACCACCTAGTCTGCACAGGCTTGGGGGCAAGTGGACAAATCCCATGCCTGCTCCTTGCAGATGGCAGATGCCTCTGTGTCATCTGAAGACAGGATCCTCCTGGTGCCCATGGGCCAAATACCCCTCCCTGCTGTTGGCATATAATCAGCCACCACTAAGGTCCATTTGTCAGCTGCTCTGTGGCCAGAGAATCAGTCTCACGCATCCAGCACAGGGAGGCAAAAAGGCCTCTTACAAGGTAACACTGAGCTGAACTAATCTCAGAGAACGTCTGTGTGCTTGGGGCAACATCAGAGGAGTTGTCAGTAACATGTGTCTGTCCCATAGGTTTGCCACAAGCTTCTCTGCATGACCCGCTGAGGCTTGGAGGAGTATCCTCCATGCAGGCAATGGCTTTGTATGTTACAGGAGATGTCTGCAGCCTTGCTTCAGCCTGTTCTGTGAAAACAAGCTGGTGTTTCATACCCTCACGTAGGTCACTACCCCTGAGTAAACCTCTCTATTCATTAGATGGCAAACATCCCTATCCTCAGAGCTCACAGCTGGTATCACACTGGGGAGCTATTGATCCGGGGCAGCCTGGGACAGAGCTTCCAGCTGATAGCAGCTTCTCAGTTACTTTGATTTCTGTCATCAGTGTGTGGGAAACTACTCCTGTGCCCCAAGATGCTTCTGAGTAATGTAGTTATCTGTCTGCACTAGCTATCTGGCACCCAAACATCTGTCCACAGCTGGGCAATGCACAGAAAACATCACATGCAGTGCCTCCACCATACCAGGAGTGAACTCCCATTAGTAGTGATACTGCCTTACAGGATGACAGAAATAAGGAACGACATGCCTTGTGCCCACTCCAAGACTTTTTGTCCTTCTCCAACAGCCAGGCAACCACCAGCAAATGCACATCTTAAAACATAGGTTCACCCATGTGCTGGTCACAGGAGAAGGTAGAGGTAAGACACCTTCAGCCTTAAGGGTGTCTCAGCTAAGGAGGAAGGGGAACAGCATTTGTGTTGGAAAGGATGAGGAAGACAGAGCTGTTTATTGCCTTGGAAAACAACACAAAAGTTCACAGGTTGTCTGAAGTCAATCAGGTCACCAAGGAACCTGGACTCTTCCTGAAGACTCTTCCACTGCCTCTGTCACCTACAGTGTCTGTGTGGCCAGGCACACAGGAGAGCTCTCATCACCCAGACTTTCCTACAGCAATTCTGTATGTTCAGGTACTGGAGTACTCACCTGTCTACTGATCTTCCTGACAGCCCATACATCTCTCTGCTGCTGTAAGTCTCAGAAAGTAGGTGTGACAACAGTTATCTAAATAAATCTTTTGGGGTTCATCTGGCAAGAAGGTGTTCACAATTCAATCTTCCCATGTTCTCTTCAGGGTCAACAGAAAGGAACATAGCCCTGAAAAGGGGCCATGGACAGAAGTTTCCCCATTTGAATAGAAAAAGAAAAATTTTCAGTATGAGGACAGTCAGACATTGGAATGGTCTTCCAGGGGAAGTGGTGGATTTCACCACCCTGGAAAGTTTTAAGTCTCATCTTGACAGCGTGTTGAGACGTATAGACAATGATATTAGAAGGGTAGAACCAGATGATCTTTGAGGTCCCTTCCAACCTGACATTCTGTGATATGAGACCCCATTTTTTCCTACCACGGGATTCGTTTATCTTTGTTGTTCTTCTGATAAAGCTGAGATATATTACCACCATCTGTGCAAAGAGAAGCATGCTGGGGCCTCAAAATGGCTTCCTGAGGTGAAGATCCTGGGCTCACATTTCCAGATTAAAACCTGTGGGGTGGTGGCTGTTCACCATCATGCCCAACCATATCAGAGGCATGTGGTAGTTTTCTCATCCTGTAGCAAAGAGGCACCTGGGCATTGGGCGGCTTTGGCACCTGGTACCTAACTGAGCACAGGCTGCCTCAATGCTCCTGTCAGCTCAGACCTCTTTGCTTCATGAGGTCACTTTACAACACATTATGGTCTTCAAAAGTGGTGACAAGGGGGTGGCTCCTAATCAAAGAGTAGATGCCTTCATCCAGGCACAAGTCACCCAGCAAGCAGTTGCACAGGTCTGTGACTAGGTGGTTAATGAAGGCACATTTTTGCTGGACATATCTTCACAAGAGTCTTCTCCTGAAACTGACTAATTACATGGCATCATGTGCTGCAGCCCCAGGAGTATTTTGAGGGGAGAAGCTAAAGCAGAACTAACACTGGGGCATGACCTCAGCTGAAGGGCTGCAGGGCTCTGCATCATGAGGCCAAAGGCTCCCAGCAAACAGGGTGAGGTCTAGAAACACCCACTGTCATCTGAAAGCTTGGCCTAATGTGAAGGATGGCTCACATCTCCCAATATCCACCTCAAGCAGATCCTACAGTGGGAGCACTGTGTTTTTGTAACTATTCAGCCCCAATCTCACATTCCAAAGTGAGTGCTTTGTGGTTTATTTTCCTCCAGAAGAAGTATCCTCACCAAAAGGTACAAAATGGTCACTTAGGAGAGTTGACAAAATAACCAAGTTAACTCTTCAGAACACCCTGGATGCTGGTTCTACAGTCATTCTGATCCTCATTCATATTACTGAAGTTCATCATTTGATTAGATGATAGCATATTAATCCCAGTGTCCTCCACTGACTGGTCATGCTTCAGGCTGCTTACTCCAAACTCTGATTCATCACTAAATTTACGGAGTTGCAAACTCATCTTGTGTCTATGGAGAATTAGTAAAGATATGAGTTCCCAGTTTTCATTGCTGTTCTAGCTTAGTGACTGCTTCCAGGTGTACATCCCAGGAATTTGAAGTATGTGAGCTTACAGAGACTGAAAGGAGACAGTGCTCTGCTTGGCTACCCAGTGCTCTTCTGCACAGTGCAAATTGGCATATTTACCTAGAGAGCTGTCTCATGGACAGAGGGATTTTGGGGAAAGAGGGTTCAGGGAAGTGAAACCATCAGACTGTTGGTTATTCCCACTGTGTCAGTCACTAGAGGCATCCAGAACTTTTCAGATGCTTCTCCTCTAAAACACTACAGTTTTGAACATGATAACATGGTGGTCCTGCCAGGGACACAACAGCAAACATTAAGCAGAACTTCTTGGTAGCTTGGTGATGGGGGAAGGATGTGACACCCATCCTTGGAATTCAATACAATTTATTCAGTGAAGTCCATCAGGGTCTAACACAGATTTGTCTCTTCCTGTGTGTGTGTGTGTGGGGGGGCATGGTTAACCTCTGCATCACCAGAAGAAAACCAGGCAAGGATCTATCATTAAATAAATGGCATCCAGGACCACTCCAGGGGGCAAATGAGCACTCCTGAGCCAGGCCACTGTGCTCTGAAGGACTTTTCAGTGAAGGTTAACACAGTCTCTCTCCTGGCTGAGCAATCTTTCCCACACAAGCACGTGATAAATCCCTCCAGGCTCCTGGGACTCTGGCTGGAATTCCACCCTCGAAAGGGATGGAGGCAGCTCTTTGGAGAGGATATGTTCTTGCAGCTGCATGGACAAGAACAAAGCAACACTTCAGAGTATAAAACGAGTTGTCTGAACATCAGTTTCCCAAATATAGGTGCTATGTGAGCTACTTGGAGATATTATTTCTGTTTTCCAGTCACTTATTAACAGGACAGTCCCCATAGCTGTTTTACCTCTGCTAGCTGTGTGTGGATGTCTTGGACATCTTAGACATCTAGGATAACCCTGTCAATTAACATTTCAGCAACTAAGTGCCTTCCCTACCACGTCTGAAATACTTTGTTTGTTACCTTGTCCTGTTCTTATAAAGAAGATATTTTTATACTCCAGCCTACAGTTCTAGTCCTTTCTGCAGACCAGTAAAAAGCACTCAGATGAAGCATGAGGCACTTGAAAACTTCCATGTTGCACTGGATTGCCAGAGGTGCTAATGCAAAACCTTGTTTTAAATCAATGGCAACCCTGATATTAAAAGCTCTGACAGAACAACTAATTCGTGAAATATCTGTTATTCTGAGAAAGGCAGGGGCATAAATCATGCTGTGAACCTTTTCCAGAGGTGTAAATGCTAGCATTAGGTTTTTATATGCTACTATTTTATGATTTATACCACAGTGAAGGCTTCCAGTGTCCTGTTGCTCTTAATGTTGTATAAGTCCAAAGATTCAGTACTGTAAATGGGGCGAGTTTTATAGGAGGGGTAATGTCTTTAAATAGCCCAGTGGAAACATTGGGAAGAAATGGAGAAGCTTTCCTGAACACAAGCCCCTCTTCACACTTCTGTACCAGGTTAGAAATTACTTTTGGTGCCCCAAAGCTCTGTCCATTTTCCCAGTTACAACATTGCTTCCTTGTCACTTGGGTATGGACCCAAGTCCACTCAAAACCTCCAGCTTGCCTCAGGTCCAATCTGTTTGGTGTGCAGCTTGTGCCGGGCACAGGTTTGGGGTGAGATTCCAAGACAAGGAGAAAGCTAAAACTCATGCCATCTCTCAGCATGAGAACCATATGCCTGCAACATGGACCTACCTCTGGAGCACCAAGGGATGATGGAGTAATTCATTGTCCAGATTTGGTGAGCATACACACACACACACACACACACAGATGGGGATACACTGTCTGTGAGCCACTGTTCAAACCAGGCTCCGGGCTCACTTTTGGCCTGTGCTCAGCCTGCCAGTGTAGACATATCCAGAGAAACTTATTGGCACAATGCAATACTGGCCTTCCCATGAGATGTTTTTTTCTTTCCATAGTCATTGGGATGACACTTCAGCAATATAGTATAATAAATCTGGAAGCGTTATGATCATAATTATCTCATATCTACTCACAACTACTATCGTGGCCCTGGCAGGCTCAGATGGAACTGGTAGTGGCTGTTTTCCTGCTTGGTAGTAAATTCTAAGTGAAAGGCATGGTAGCATTATGTATCTGTTGAGTTTAACTTCCTTGACTCTTTCCTTTGGACCTTAAACATGCTTTATTATATCAAATAGCAATCAACATTCCTCAGGGGTGAAGGTAGCTGCATGACGTGTTTACGGAGGCGTCCAGCTGTCGCCACTTGGCAAGCAACTTTTATCATAAGCTGGTTGAATTTAACATATATCAGCATTTATCAGCCCAGACTTTGTCAGTTTTATAAATGAAAACTCGGGGACAATAAATCTTTTGGTGCCCAGGTGATACTGCACACATAAGAGAGTGTATTTACCAGGGCTTGTGGATCCAACCAACAAAAAGCATCTGAGGTTTTTTTATTTGATCTGTATTGAATATAGCCTCAGATGTCTCTTGGTGAACACTCCACAATAGAAAACTTTGGTGAGATGTGTGTAAGGGTGACCCCATTTGTTTTCTTCTTAGCTGGCTGCTCACAACCATATGACTAAACTTTTTCCAACCTAGAGCAGGTGGTTCATCCACAGTACCTAGTGGGAACAATTCTATGCTACTCCTGATGATAGGGGATGAAACTCCAGCATGGAGTGTGCTACATCCCTAAGCAATGCAGGTGACTTCAGAACAGTGGCCAAACCCCACATCTGGGGACATCACTGCCCTTGACTTGAGCAAGATAGAAGAGATAGAATGTCTTATGGTCAGTGATTTATCTACAGCCTGGATGATGGGGCCCCTAGGGTGTATGGAAGCATGGGAAGACCTTTATAGCATCGTCTTCACTTCACCATTGCATCCACAGCCAATGCCAGTGGAAACCCAGCCTCAGAGAGTGTTTACATTTCTGTGTTGGGGGAAGAATTGGAACATTTGAGGTTCAGGAGCAAACTCTCATCCACTGTGTCAGTGTTTCCTGCAGCTGAAGGGAGGACAGACAGGAAGGGCTGTAAGGCAGTAGCCATGAGTGAGGGTCATTGAGACCTTATTTGTAGAGTTTAATAAAAAGGGCCAGGGAGCAATGTCTGGTAAAAGCCAGAGGGCACTGAATTGTTCATGGACAACCACTATGCAGTGTGCTAACCTTTCCTTTGCAGGAAGATAGGTGGAGAGATCCACCTACAACAGTAATATGGAGGGAGGTAACACCTGAACAGTGTGGCCAAGCAGGGACCTAGTCCTCAGTCTTTCCTTAGCCTCTATCAACCAATTTATATCATGCTGCTGATTTAAGAATTACCAGAAGCCACTGATCAGCCCTTCAGAGCTCTTTGCTATGACAGTGATTGCCTAAAGGACTCCAGTAATGAAAACTCTTGTGCTAATGTGCCTGGATCTACCTGCTTCACAGCATGAGTGCAGGATGGTTCACTTAAGAGCTGGGAGAGCTTCCATGCTTCTCACATAACTCGTCCTAGAAGGAGAGAATTGTTTCACAGCTGGCTGGGCTGATTGTGCCAGTCTCAGTGTCCCAGTGCAAAGACCAGTGAGCTGCGTCCTTGCAGGAACATCAGCTGGTATCTGCAAAAGCAGAAAACAGAGTAAAGCTGTGGGCTATGCAGTGAATACTCCAGCATCAGGTGGGACAAACCTGGGCACCCGAACCTGTGCTCAGATACCTGAGTTAGCTGCAACACACACATAGCCATGGCCAGGGCATGGAGTAAAGTACTGAACTCCTTTTTCATGTACAAATTCAATACACAAATCTCTCATATCTTCTTTATGTGTCCCTTCCCTCAACATAGTTTTGTAGCAGATCTTTTATGTCAAGCTTTTCTAAGACCTGTCTGTGTAAGATGACATTTTCATTGTTTATTCAGTTACAGACCTTTAGATTGCACCAGGTTTTGTGTCTTTTGACAACTGTCTTCTCTTCATTACCCTGCTCAAAGCAGAAATTAATAATGTCAAGATTGTCCACTTCTGAATCTTCCCTTCTTGGATGGACCTAGGACATTTTTAATGACAAGCAGCAGCTTGTAGCTCATTCTCATTACAGTGACATCCAAATCCATTGGGAGGTGATAACACCAGGAGACCACTGCTCCTAGAAAGTTCCCAATGCAGATGCTGGCAAAGCATGGCCTCTGATGTCAGTGCCATTCCCACCAGTCTCTGAGGCTGCAGCTTGAAAATAGTAGAGCTGAAGAATGAGCAAAGAACAGGAGTTGTGAATGGGGTGAAGAATAAGAGGTAGAGAGGAAGGTTACGCATCCAATGCAAAATTCCTATAGCCCGAAGGAATGTTTATATGTAAGATGTGGGATGAGATAATTGCTGAGGACAGAGTTTACAGTTCTTCAATGATGGGAGTGAACCCAGGAGCTGTACAATATATACATGTCAACTGAGCTACAGCACAAGGATGGTTTTGTGACTGATCAGAAGACTCAGAGGAAGGCTAGAAACTTCTGCTTCATGGGGAAAACTGAAAATCAAGTTGCAACTTCTGTACCAATGACCAACAGAACAGATGTCACAATTACATTTTAAATAAAGAAATTTTAGCTTGGAGAAAAGGCTACTAGAGCTGAGTGTAAATCAGGAGGCAAATGAGAAGTGTCTGTGAGTGACTGCTGGCTAAACACAAAAAAACATGTAGCAGAGGTTTCTAGTTGTCAGGCTCCAGTCACATTCAGACAATAATTTTATCTCCCCTTCCTCCCAAACTAAATATGAACAGTTTGAAATTTCATTTCCAAATGTGTTTGTCTGGACATTGATCTGATTTTTTTTTTAAATTGAGTTTAAATAGGCTAAGCAACTTTAAAACAACAACACAAGCAACAAATCTCCAGCATATTAGTTTAGTTTTGATTTTAGCTCTTCTTTTAAAGTGTTCTCCCACCATTTCCAGCCTTATTTTCAACCAGCTGCTGTAGAAAGCCGCACATTTCTTGTTCATTCTTTTGAAAGTCAAGAGTGAGCAGTGCCATGCATGCCTGAAAATCGTACATATCACCCTGAAGTTTTTTTATCTGTGAAGACTTACTGTCAGGTTAATATTGATAGTCTATAGCTCTTGAACCACCATCCCTTTAAAGACATAGTTACATGGTTTCCTTATCCAGAGTCATGCATGCTTGGCTCTGCTCCTGTTCACACCTTTGTCACTCCAGGATTAAACACCCTGGGACCCACTGTCCCTTAACATCCTTCCATGCTTTGTCAGTATTTTATAAGTCTATAACAGAGCTTTAGATAGGTCTGTAATGTGTTTTCAATAGAGCTTTTACTAGATCAGGGACCCAGCCAGAGAGTGCTAAAGGTTTTAAGGATAGGTGGGATGGCAGTTCAGGAACAGTAAAAATTCTTAGCTTTGAAATCATGACTAAAGAATAGTATTATTTAGGGCTGCTTTTATGGTCATGCTTAACCCAGATTTAAGCAGAATTTAAATAGTAGTGTTTAACATGCTGAAGTGCTCCAGAGACCTTTTCTGTGCACACTAAAGAGATGGGGAGTAACTGATACTACCAGGTTGCCAACTGGCCCAGGCAGCTCCTAGCCTTCCCAGAACTTTTTCTAGGCTCATGCAAACCCAAATCACAAAAACAGAGATAGAACAGGGTAGCCCTCTCAGCCACTGTCACAGTGACTGCCACGAGCCCTGGAGAAATGCACCTCTCTTCCAGCCTGACTTAGAGCTAATCCTTAACCATCCCCTGGACATTTCTGCCACAAGATATTTGACTTCTCTGTTGTTCCAGGACCACAGGTATAACACATGGTTTTGGTGAAAAAGACTCTGGACTTGAGGGAATCTGGCAGTTCTGGGCCAACTTACGTAAAAAGCATTACTGGCTTCTTCATACTGGAAGCCCAAGGGCAAATGGTGCTATCCTGCTGGAGAGCAACATGCTGGAGAACCTTCTCTCTTCCTCTTCAGAAGGAAGAGCATCATGCTTCAAATCACAGCACTTTGACTTGGAGGATTCTCTGGAAAGAAAATGACCCAAGATTTACAGCTCCTTGTAACCTGCCAGTTGCAGCTCACTGTGCTGCTCAGCTGGCAGAGAGCAGCTCCCCTGACAGCCCCGGGACCACACAGTGCTGGTGCAGGCATCTGCACAGAGTGTCCTCGGCTGGCCATTAAAAAAGACAAATGCTGTTTGGGTTGTTTTGTACAGCACAGCTCATTCTGCTTCCAGCTCTGACAGTGCTTCAGCAGGGTCAGCTGTTTTTCCTTGAACGAATTAGAAGCTTTCATAGAATCATAGAATCATAGAATTGGCTGGGTTGGAAGGGACCTCAGAGATCATCGAGTCCAACCCTTGAACCACCGTTGCGGTTGCTAGACCATGGCACTGAGTGCCACATCCAGTCTCTTTTTAAATATCTCCAGGGACGGAGGACAGGTCCTTTATGACCATACATGTCCCTGTATGGCACAGGCTGCCCAGGGAAGTGATGGAGTCACCATCCCTAGAGGGATTTAAAAGATCTATAGATGTGGGACATGGTTTAGTGGTGGTCTTGGCAGCGTGCTAGGTTAGCGGTTGGATCTGATGACCTTAAAGTTTTTTTCCAACCAAAACCATTCCGTGACTGTTTTTACAATTCTGCCTAGTGGTACCTCCAGATGGTCCTGCAGCGATTTTCACGGGTGTTTAAGCGCACAGTCACGCACAAGCACACAGGAGTAGGTGTTAGGGTGCGGGTGCCTGCTCCTGACCCAAAGAGGAACCGGATGAGGAGAAGGGTAAGTGCGGCTGCGGCTCCGTGCGGCGGGACCGGGCGGTTCGGTTGTGCTGCAGCCCGCCCCATCGCACCGCGGGCGCTTGCCGCCGCCAGGGGGCGCTGCGGTCCCACGGTTGGTGTGCGGGGC